>NC_086319.1:12448111-12791861 GCF_036172605.1 Pelobates fuscus
TCTCTAATAATATTATTTATCTGATATTTTCTCTCTCTTTAATAATATTATTTCTCTGGTATTTTCTCTCTCTAATAATATTATTTCTCTGGTATTTTCTCTCTCTCTAATAATATTATTTCTCTGGTATTTTCTCTCTCTCTCTCTAATAATATTATTTATCTGATATTTTCTCTCTCTATAAAAATATTATTTCTCTGGTATTATGTCTCTCTCTAATAATATTATTTCTTTGGTATTATCTCTCTGTAATAATATTATTTCTCTGGTATTTTCTCTCTCTCTCTCTCTAATAATATTATTTATCTGGTATTTTGTTTTAAATATGTTTATTAATGTCGCAAATAAAAAGGCGTGAGCAGACATTTTATGAATCTGAAAATAACAAATGGTTGCCTGCGCAGAAGCATATAAATCGGGGTAATCAAGCAAAAGAATAATTTGGATGTACATTGACTTTGCATCATATGGTATATCAAAGGCATTAGACAGGTATATTAATGCATTTTACTGGCTTATTAGTCATCTGGGCAATACCCATGTCTAACTACGTGTGTGATGGCGCTTTCAGCGTGTGTAGCCACATATGTAATTTAATAAACATGCAAATAAGTAAATCAAGAGTATATAAACTTCATAACAGTTTTTTTTTTTGTTTCAGATAACACCTAATTTATGTCAGTACTGCGCCTGATAATATTGCGCATGGCTCAAAAGCTCTTTTTATATCTAGTAGCATGAGCGCGGTGTAAACACTTGTCCTAGACCAGTTGTCACCTGTGCATAAACACGTCTATCATGTCAGTTAATGTACGGCGACCTGACTTAATATATCTAAGTATATGTTTCGTAGAAGCATCACAAGGCTGTGGTAGGTCACGGCCAGCGAACTATGGCATAGGCCTGCGACAACAATCTACGCAGGAGAGATGAACATCAAATGTAGGAACATAATAAAAGCTGAGCTGATAATAATATGCAAAGTAAGTGAAGGAATGTATAAACAGGTGATTGCTGTTTCAAACGGAAGAACTTTAAATCCCTTTATGGTAAAAGCGGTGCCTCCATCTGGTATCATGAGGCTATAATAAAGCTTAGCTATTAGCAGTGTGGCCTTAACTTAAACGTACACATATTAAAGAGCATGTCCCGTGTATATGAGCTCATGTACGAAGGAACATTAACATGGTAGGCCCTTGCGGAGCAGGGTCTAAATTTTAACAGACAAGTCACTTCACTGGAGGGGGCGTAATGGCGCCCGGCATGGTGAAACCGTCCGATGTGCATTTGGTGGCATTCTTCATGGCTTTACTTCGGGGCTTCCCTCTGGTGTGACCTTCCCATAGCTACCTCGGAATGGTAGTGCACGTGGTGAGTCTGTCGTACCCCCCTGAGTCTCCCCGGTTCCCCCGGGTATGGCAGTTCCCCTCCCTTTCCCCTCCACGCAGGTTACCGTGTCTTTAGGGGGCCCTACCCCGCTGTGGGCACTCGTGACCGGAGCTGTCCGGCGGCCTCCCCATCTTTAGAGTCCGCTGTGTGCTCGCCTCCTGCACCTCCCCAGCGTCAGCAGGGCCTACCCGGGGCCCCAGCCCTGTCTCGCCTCACCCTCCTCCGGCCACTGACATGTTGCCGGCTCGTGCCCTCCATCCACCGGTCCGCCAGAGGGCCAGCGCTTCACAGCCCCACCGGGCTCGCAGAGTTGGGGGCTAGTACCTCCCGGATCACCACCAAGTCCGGGGTTCAGGGCTGGCTCTCCATCGACCCGTCCGCCGCCCGGGGGAGTCCAGATGTGAGTTCCACCGCCCCGGGGGTCCAGGTATCCCAGCATGGGGTTCAGTTTCATGCGTGAATGCTGTGCATCTGTCGGCCTGTTTAGCCCCGTGTATTGGAGCGTCATGCACCGGGTGTGCCGCCTCCTCCTCCAGCCTCTGAAGTTCTGACTTTTGGGCCGGGATCACACGCTGTGTGCGTCGAGGGTTTCACTCCCCGGTTCCTTTCCACCCGCTCTCCTCTTCGATTTCTGTGTTCTGCAGGTGCCGTGAGTTTTTCATACGGTTCATGTTGTTTTTATGTTGTTTTTAGGCTCTTCTCCGCCGGAGCCGGTGTGAGGTGCGACCGCTCGGCTCGGCGGCCCGGCCCCGCCCCCCCTTTATCTGGTATTTTCTCTCTCTAATAATATTATTTCTCTGGTATTATCTCTCTGTAATAATATTATTTCTCTGGTATTTTCTCTCTCTCCCTCTCTCTAATAATATTATTTCTCTGGTATTTTCTCTCTCTAATAATATTATTTCTCTGGTATTATCTCTCTGTAATAATATTATTTCTCTGGTATTTTCTCTCTCTAATAATATTATTTCTCTGGTATTTTCCCTCTCTAATAATATTATTTCTCTGATATTATCTCTCTCTAATAATATTATTTCTCTGGTATTTTCTCTCTCTAATAATATTATTTATGTGGTATTTTCTCTCTCTAATAATAATATTTCTCTGGTATTTTCTCTCTCTCTCTCTAATAATATTATTTCCCTGGTATTTTCTCTCTCTAATAATATTATTTATGTGGTATTTTCTCTCTCTAATAATATTATTTATCTGGTATTTTCTCTCTCTAATAATATTATTTCTCTGATATTTTCTCTCTCTCTAATAATATTATTTCTCTGATATTTTCTCTCTCTAATAATATTATTTCTCTGATATTTTCTCTCTCTCTAATAATATTATTTCTCTGATATTTTCTCTCTCTCTAATAATATTATTTCTCTGGTATTTTCTCTCTCTCTCTAATAATATTATTTCTCTGGTATTTTCTCTCTCTAGTAATATTATTTCTCTGATATTTTCTCTCTCTCTAATAATATTATTTCTCTGGCATTTAATCTCTCTATAATAATATTATTTCTCTGGTATTTTCTCTCTCTAATAATATTATTTCTCTGGTATTATGTCTCTCTCTAATAATATTATTTATCTGGTATTTTCTCTCTCTAATAATATTATTTCTCTGATATTTTCTCTCTCTCTAATAATATTATTTCTCTGATATTTTCTCTCTCTCTAATAATATTATTTCTCTGGTATTTTCTCTCTCTCTAATAATATTATTTCTCTGGCATTTAATCTCTCTCTAATAATATTATTTCTCTGGTATTTTCTCTCTCTAATAATATTATTTCTCTGATATTTTCTCTCTCTCTAATAATATTATTTCTCTGATATTTTTTCTCTCTCTAATAATATTATTTATCTGGTATTTTCTCTCTCTAATAATATTATTTCTCTGATATTTTCTCTCTCTAATAATATTATTTCTCTGATATTTTCTCTCTCTCTAATAATAATATTTCTCTGATATTTTCTCTCTCTCTAATAATATTATTTCTCTGGTATTTTCTCTCTCTCTCTCTAATACTATTATTTATCTGGTATCCAATCAGAAGGCAGTATGAATGCAGCCAATCAGAGCCTCTCTCTGACTGAACTAATCAGATACCGTTTGTCCAATCAGAAGGCAGTATGAATGCAGCCAATCAGAGCCTCTCTCTGACTAAACTAATCAGATACCGTTTGTCCAATCAGAAGGCAGTATGAATGCAGCCAATCAGAGCCTCTCTCTGACTGAACTAATCAGATACCGTTTGTCCAATCAGAAGGCAGTATGAATGCAGCCAATTAGAGCCTCTCTCTGACTGAACTAATCAGATACCGTTTGTCCAATCAGAAGGCAGTATGAATGCAGCCAATCAGAGCCTCTCTCTGACTGAACTAATCAGATACCGTTTGTCCAATCAGAAGGCAGTATGAATGCAGCCAATCAGAGCCTCTCTCTGACTGAACTTATCAGATACCGTTTGTCCAATCAGAGGCTCTCTATCAGTGACTCCATCTTGGAATGCCCCCTGTCAGAGCTCAGTGTACAGACAGACAGTCAGTGAGACAGTGTGAGAGCAGCAGGGTAATACTATTATTATTATTATCATCATTATTATTATTATTAACCCCTTAAGGACAGAGCTTCAGAAGCTTGTCTTTCACTTAACCCCTTAACGCCGTTACGGCGTGCTATGCCGTCACGGGTTAAGTGGGCTTTAAAGCCGTTATGACGGCATAGCACGCCGTAAGGGCTTGCAGCCCCAGGAGGTAAGTTATACTTACCTCCGCCGCGATCCGCTTCGGGAGGACTGCCTCACAGCCCAGGCAGCCCTCCCACGGCAAATGAGGCCCCCGGGGGCCATGTGATTGCTCTCAAAGAGCGATCACATGGCTCCCTATAGCTGGCTGTGGATCTGCCTGCAGGGGGACTGTCTAAAATATCAGACAGTCCCCCTGCTGGTGGGAAGAATTAAAAAAAATAATTAGACATGTGTAAAATTAAAATAAATGCATTTTTATATATATATATATATAATATGTATATATATTATATATATAATATATATACATATTATATATATGTAACGTCATACAAAGTGTATTTTAATATTAATATAAGTATATATATTAATATTAAAATACACTTAGAATGACGTTACATATATATAATATGTATATATAATAGATGTACATATATATATTATATATAAATACGTATAATTAAAATAATAAATAAATTAAATAATAAAATAAATAAATAAAATATTGAAACAAAATTTAATATAAATTATATATGCATATGTAATTTCATTATAACTGTATTTTGTTATTAATATATATATATCGGTAACAAAATACACTTAGAATGACATTCTATATATATCTATATATATATAATACAAATAACCGCAAATATGTATATATAGATAAATACATATAATTACATAAAAGATTACATCAGTATACACGTAGAATTTAAATACCTATAAATGCATATATATTAAAATTCTACATGTATATTTAAATAATCTTTTAACGTAATTATGTGATTTGATTAATTAAAATTTGATTGACATGCATGACAACACAGGGAGAAAGTGCAGAGAATTTAATTCGCAAGCACTATATTTGACCCTGTAACTCTCCAAGACACCATAAAACCTGTACATAGGGGGTACTGTTTTACCCGGGAGACTTCGCTGAACTCAAATATTCGTGTTTCAAACTGGTAAATTGTATTACAACGATGATATTTTAAGTAAAAGTGACGTTTTTTGCATTTTTTACAAGCGAACTGCACTTTTATGGTCTATATTATTGTTGTAATATGTTTTACTGTTTTAAAACACTAATATTTGTGTTTAGTGAAGTCTCCCGAGAATAACAGTACCCCCCATGTACAGGTTTTAGGGTGTTTTGGAACGTTAGAGAGTCACATATAAGGCTTGCATTTCATTTTTTTCACATTGAAATTTGCCAGATTGGTTATGTTGCCTTTGAGAGCGTATGGTAGCCCAGGAATGAGAATTACCCCCATGATGGCATACCATTTGCAAAAGTAGACAACCCGAGGTATTGCAAGTGGGGTATGTCCAGTCTTTCTTAGTAGCCACTTAGTCACAAACACTGGCCAAATATTCGTTTTTTGCTTTTTTCACACAAAAACAAATATGAACGCTAACTTTGGCCAGTGTTTGTGACTAAGTGGCTACTAAAAAAGACTAAACATACCCCACTTTCAATACCTTGGCTTGTCTACTTTTTCAAATGGTATGCCATTATGGGGGTAATTCTCATTCCTGGGCTACCACACCGTCTCAAAGGTAACATTACCAATCTGGCAAATTTCAATTTGAAAATGTAATGTTCTATATTTGACCCTGTAACTTTCCAAAACAACATAAAACCTGTTAATGGGGGGTACTGTTGTACTCGTGAGACATCGCTGATTACAGTATTATGACATTCACAGTTAAAATGTCAGACGGAAATGCAAATTTAAAAAAAAATCTTATTTTCTCACATTTTTTTTACTTTTATTCATAATAAATGATGTTCCATATATGAATAGTTAATGATAGATTAAAGCCCTGTTTCTCCTGAACAAAATGATATATAATAAGTGTGGGTGCATATAATTTGAAAGAGGGGAACTACGGGTGAACAAACACATAGCGCAAATTCCAGTTTTTGTTTACGTTTTGTTTTGATCAGAACGTGCACTATTGACTCCGTCCTGAAGGGGTTAATGACAACGGCATTTTTTGCATTTTTTGCTATTTGCGTTCAACTGCAATTTGCATTTTACTAATTTATTGCACCGACACATATTATATACCGTTTTTTAAAGGACAGAAAGGGCTTTAATTTGATGTAACACATGTATATATAAATGCTTATTTATTATAAAAAAATACAGAAATATGCAAAAAAATGAATTTTTGTGTGTTTTTTTTACAGTTTTTGCAATAATAATGTGTACATAATTAGTGCAGGTTAAGGAAAGTAATTAAAAATAAATTCATTTAGTTGTTCTGAATTACAGAATATATAATGTGTCTGGGATTTTCAGTTTTTTTTGGTAGTTACAGGTCACAAAGCACAAGGAGTAAAATAAACTTTTTATGTGGAGCGATTTTAGAATTTGGTATGTTTGTCTTGTAAGCCTAATAGCCATAAAATAAAACAAAATTGCCACACAAAAGTATATATTTATATAAAGTAGACACCACAGGCTATTTACCTAAGGTTGTTTTGACATTTTCTACGTAGCCATTTTACCGCCAACCTCTGCTAAATATTGGAGTAAAATTGTGTTTTTTGGGGGTTTTCGCACACAAACTTATAACAAAGAACTTCTCATGTGTATTTTGTAAAGTTGGTGTGTGCTATTCCTGTACAAAGTTTTATTTTGTGTTCAGTTACATCTGCTGAGTAAAATGACACCCCCATTGTATGTCTTTGGCACTATTTCGTGAAGCTACAGTGCCATATAGGAGACCTGTCCTTTTCAGTATTCACAGTAGAATTTTGAGAG
The DNA here is from genome assembly GCF_036172605.1 of Pelobates fuscus. Classification (NCBI taxonomy): domain Eukaryota; kingdom Metazoa; phylum Chordata; class Amphibia; order Anura; family Pelobatidae; genus Pelobates; species Pelobates fuscus. Next base: position 12,455,028 of record NC_086319.1, read on the forward strand.
ACGGATTTAATGAGCCTATGCTTCCATTTGGGGTATTATAACAGTTTTACTGTTCAAAACACCCCACAAAGGCCTACCATTTGTAAAAGAAGACACTCCAGGGTATCTCATAAGGTGCATATTGTGCCTTAACATGCCCCCATTTTTTTACCATTACATGCCAAAGTATGTGGTAAAAAATAATTTTGTGCATTTTTTACATACGGATTGCATTTTTGCTGGGCATTTTGTATATTTTATGTGTGCCACTAAGTTCAAACCCCCCAAATTATGCTCAGCTAAGTCTTCTGAGTAAAAGGACACCCCCATTGTATGTCTATGGCACTATTTTGTGAAGCTACAGTGCCATATAGGAGACCAAGCCATATCAGTTTTGACCGAACTTTGAATTTTGACGCCGGGCCTATGTGCAATTTCCAAGCATCTTTGCAGGTTTTAAATTCAAACTACCCCACAAAGGCCTACCATTTCTTAAAGTAGACACCCCAGGGTATTTCAAAAGGCATATTTTGAACCTTAGCGTGGGATCATTTTTCCGCTAGCTTGTACCAGGTGTAGTGGTAATAAGCGTTTTTTCTGCCTTTTTGACACACAAAGTGAGTTTGCACAGTATATTTTGCAAACCTTATGTGTACTACCACTGTATAATACTTCATATGTTGCTCAGCTATGTCTGCTGAGTACAAAAATACCCCCGTATGTACCTTTGCCAGGTATATGTGGACATCGGAGGGGCACATTTGGGACAGAGCCATTCCATTTTTTTTCAAATTTTGAATTTTTACGCTGTGCCCATGTCCCATTTTAGAGTATTTTACCAGGCTATATAATCCAAATACCCCATAAAGCCATACCATTTCTTAAAGAAGACATCCCAGGGTATTTCAAAAGGCATATTTTGAACCTTAGCGTGGGATCATTTTTCCGCTAGCTTGTACTAGGTGTAGTGGTAATGAGCGTTATTAAATGTATTTTTTTACTTTTTAAAACTTTTTTTACTTTTTAAAACTATTTTTTAAACTTTTGTTTTGATTATTCATTTTTTTTAAGTTTCCTAAACTTTCGTAAAACTTTTTTTTACAGATTTAACATTTTTCTAAGCTTTTTTTTTTACGTTAACCCCTAACTAGCAGTAAGCAGCACTAACAGTAAATTCCCCATTTTCCCATAACTCCCACCCACCCCAGCTAGCAAAATATTTAATTATACAATATTTAAATTAGTTAATTAAATAAATTTAACCCCTGAGGGTTAAAAAATAAATAAAAGTTAATCGTCAGGGGTTAAAAAAAAAAATTAGAACAGTATAATACTGTGATCTGTATTTTGATCACTGTAGGCAGTGATCGACTGGCAGGGAAGGGGTTAATTTTTATTTGGACTGGGTAAAGGGTTTATTTTTTTAATTTTTTTACTTAAATGTTATTAAAACTTTTTTTTTAACTTAATTTTTTAACTTTTTAAAGCGTATTTTTAAACTTTTTTTAACGTTAACCCCTAGTTAGCGTAATACTAAATCCCCCAATTCCCCACTAACTTCCACCCTCCCCAGCTAGCTAAATTTATAATTTTAAAATATTTAAATTAATTAATAAAATAAATTGAACCCCTGAGGGTTAAAAAAAAAAAGAATTAACCCTCAGGGGTTAAAAAAAAAATCAGATCTTAGTAAAATGTAATCCCTGCCAATTGATCACTGTAGTCAGTGATCAATTGGCAGGGAAGGGGTTAATTTTTTATTAAAATGGGTAAAGGGGGGGGGGGATTTTAATTTTACTATATTTTCTTTCCACCAGGGGGCAGGATCACTGAAGATCCGGCTCCCTGCACTTCACACAGAACCAGGAAGTGCAGGGAGGCGGAGGTGAGTATACACAGCACATGTGCCCGCTCTGGCATGCTGTCAGAGCGGGCACATGTACTCTGACAGCCCGATCCGGTGCTCCCGGTCTGCCTCTAATGCAGAGGCAGACCGGAGCACCATTAACCCCGCGATCGCCGCGATTGCGGCGATCTGGGATTAATTTTAACGGGTGACGGACGAGGTCCGTCACTCGTCATTAACGCATTCCCCTGAGTGACGGACCTCGTCCGTCACTCGTCGTTAAGGGGTTAATATTATTATCATCATTATTATTATTATTATTATTAACCCCTTAAGACCGCAGCCAAATGTAGAAGTTGTGATCCAAAAAAAACGTAAACAAAAAATGGAATTTGCGCTATATGTCTGTCCAACCGTAATTCACCTCTTTCATATTAAATGCACCCACACTTATTATATATCATTTTATTCAGGGGAAACAGGGCTTTCATTTAACATCAAATATTTAGGTATGAAACACAATTTAATATGAAAAAAATATAAAAAAATGGGAGAAAATAAGAATTTTTAAAAATTTTTTAGTTCTACGTGACATTCTAACTGTGAATGTCAAAATACTGTTTGCTTTTACTGCAATACAATACACATATTTGTATTCAGCGATGTCTCACGTGTAAAACAGAACCCCCTATGTACAGGTTTTATGGTGTTTTGGGAAGTTACACGGTCAAATATAGCGTGTTACATAATTCATTTTTTTCACATTGAAATTCGCCAGATTGGTTACGTTGCCTTTGAGACCATATGGTAGCCCAGAAATAAGAATTACCCCCATGATGGCATACCATTTGCAAAAGTAGACAACCTAAGGTATTGCAAATGGAGTATGTCCAGTCTTTTTTAGTAGCCACTTGGTCACAAACAATGGCCAAAGTTAGTGTTAATATTTGAAAATGCAAAAAACGAATTTGAACGCAAATTTTGGCCAGTGTTTGTGACTAAGTGGCTACTAAAAAAACTGAACATACCCTATTTGCAATACCCTGGGTTGTCTACTATTGCAAATGGTATGCCATCATGGGGATAATTTTCATTCCTGGGCTACCATACGGTCTCAAAGGCAACCTGGAGAATTTTAATGTGAAAAAACTGAAACGCAAACCTTATATTTGACTCTGTAACTTTTGAAAACACTGTAAAACCTGTACATGAGGGGTACTGTTATACTCAGGAGACTTCGCTGAACACAAATATTAGTGTTTCAAAACAGTAAAACGTATCACAACAATTATATCGTCAGTGTAAGTGCCATTTGTGTGTGAAAAATGCAAAAAATGTCACTGTCACTGACGATATCGTCGTTGTAATATATTTTACTGTTTTGAAACACTAATATTTGTGTTCAGCGAAGTCTTCCGAGTAAAACAGTACCCCCCATGTACAGGTTTCATGGTGTCTTGGAAAGTTACAGGGTTAAATATAGTGCTAGAAAATGTAATTCCCTGAACTTTCGGCCTGGGTTGTCAGGCAGGTCCTGCAAATTGTAATTAATAAAATGACCTAATTATGTAAAATTATTACATAAATATATGCGTAGAATTATTATATATATATGTGTGTATATATATATGTGTGTATATATATGTATATAATTTTTTAAAATTATTTTTATTTATATATAGGTATATATATAGTGATATATACGTATATACTTATGTATATAGATATATATATTATTTCGTTCTACATGTATTTTGATATCAATATATATCTATTAATTTTAAAATACAGTTAGAACGAAATTACGCATGTTTATATAATTTTTATCTTTATTTTTGTATTATTTTTTAATTTTATTTTTTAACGTGTTTATATATTTATTTTTTATTATATATAAATATATATAATGAAAATTATATATATATTTAATCAATATCATTGTACGTGTATTTTGATATTAATATATATATATAATTATGTATATATTAATATTAAAATACACGTAGAGGGGGCGGAGCTTGACCGCGATCGCGAACGGCCGCCATTTCACGGAGCTCCGTGTGTCCCAGCCGCAAAAAACCCGACAAAAGGGGACAGATCATCTCTCCCTACCTGCTACAGGCTGTCACCAAACAGGGCAGACGACCGGGAGAGGACCTATGCCGTTTTTTCAGCCGGCGAGGGTCAGGAGACAGAAACGAAGCCTTGAGGCCTACAAGCCCACTCTGAACCCGACCTGGTCGGATCTGCTGGACTGCTGGCGGCCTCCAGGGGCACCGGAGGCTGACTTCTTCCAAGACACCCCTCAATCACACCCAGCACAGATGGGTAAGCGGACCCAGAAGCCCCCCATGGAGCCACAATCAGGTTCCAGGGATATAGGGGCCCTGTTACAGAGAAACCAGGCAGCAAAAATGGCGGATCACAGATCACCTCAAACTCCAACAGAGTCTGCACAACCAGACCCCCAGCCAGAACAGGTACCTAGTACTGCAGAGAGCGCAGAGGGGTCGGCACCAGTCACTCAGCGGGACTTCCGTAATCTGGTCCAAGAGCTTAAGACGCTTCTGGCGACAGACGTGGCAAGTATCAAAGCAGACATTCAGGCAGTGGACACCAGGGTGAAGGCCTCAGAAGAGGACATAGCATCACTTAGACAGGGGCTCTCAGACCTCCAAGCTACAGTTCTAACCATGCAAACACACCAACAGGCCCTCTCACTCCATTACACCGCTCTTGATGACAGGTCACGGCGCAACCACCTGAAAATCAGAGGGATCCCGGACACAATCATGCCGGACGAACTGCCCCACTATGTGAGGCGCCTAGTGTCCGCCATACTGCCCCAGGCCCAAGCCAAGAAATTTTTAATAGACGGGATATACCGCCTACCGGCTGCTGGCGGACCCACCTCTACAGTGGCGAGAGACGTGATAGTCCGATGCTCCACTTCACATGACAAAGGAATCCTGATGACAGCGATGCAGGGCAAGACGCCACTACCCTTCGAGGGGCACAATCTCTCATTCTACCAGGACCTCACCAGGTCCACATTGCAATGGTGACGATCCCTGCAACCGGTTACAAGCCACCTAAGAGCAACCGGAGTGGAATACCACTGGAGATCCCCTAGGTTCCTAGTGGTCAACCATAAAGGGACTGTGCATAAACTCTCATCGCTGGCTGAGGCATCTACTTTTTGCAAAGCCCTGGGAATCCAGAACCCGCAGACTCAACCTGAGCGACACCTCAGAGCTAGAGCAGAAGTGCCCTCAACGACACCCGACCCGGCAACTAGAAACTTGAACTCTCAAGGGAACATACCTACCCCATAAGGCACAAGCACCGAAAGTTCACCCCAGTTAACCCCAGTTATTCCTTTTGCATAGCAGACATGGCGACATAACACACACCAGACGGACACAGTTACGTGACAACATAACACAATGCAGTGCTTAAATGGTGCAGACACCACTCATAAACCGCAGACCGAACGCAACACCCCCCCCCCCCGACACCCCCTTGGTTAGGGGCACATGTAGAAGACAGCCCGCCATCACCACCCCGAATGGGGTACACACCTTCATACACACGCTAGCGACTGATCTCCCTAAGCTAACTATACCCACTTGACAGAATACCAATGCACTCGGACTGGCTACGGGGACGCGGACGACAACCCAGTCCCACACATATGCCTGTAATGTATGATTACGTACTCCCCAACCTTTTTCTCTTCTGTATCCCAAAATGCATTGATATGAAAAAATTTAAATAAAAAGAGATTGACAAAAAAAAAAATACACGTAGACAGTGTATGTATATTTATGTGTATGTGTGTATATGTGTATATATATACTTAGGTCATATATATAATAAATATATATATGATCTAAGTATATATAATCTTATTTTACACTGTTTTAACTGATTTTATTTCATTTTCAGACAGCAGGGGGAGTACCTGTCATTACAGGCACTCCCCCTGCTGGCACTGCCTTGGACGGCTATGCCGTCCATCTGATCGCGGGGTCCTCGCAAGGACCTCGCGATCACATGGCTCTGGGCGGCCGAAGAGGACGGAGGGGGACTCCCTGGGCTCCCAGGTAAGTCCCCCATACCGCGATCGCCGGCGACCGGGTAAGTACATAAGATCGCAGGACGTTCTATGCCATCCTGTGGATTTTAGACCCACTAAAATGGAGACGGCATAGAACGTCCTGCGGTCTTAAGGGGTTAATTTATTAAGTTATTATTATTATTATTATCATCATTATTATTATTATTAATATTATTAGTATTAGTATTATTATCATTATTATTATTATTATTATTATCATCATCATTGTTATTATTAATATTATTATTATTAATAATAATAGTATTATTATTATTATTATTATTATTATTATCATTATTATTATTATTATTATTATTATTATTAATATGTCATTTTATTATTCATTTATTAACCCCTTAAGGACTGAGCCAAATGTACAAAACAAAACGTAAACAAAACCTGGCATTTGCGCTATATGTCTGTCCAACCGTAATTCACCTCTTTCATATTAAAAGCACCCACCCTTATTATATATCATTTTATTCAGGGGAAACGGCTTTCATTTAATATCAAATATTTAGCTATGAAACATAATTTAATATGAAAACAATGGGAGAAAATAAGAAATTTTGTTTTATCTTTTTAGTTCTACATGACATTTTAACTGTGACTGTCATAATACTGTTTGCTTTTACTGCAATAAAATACACATATTTGTATTCAGCAAAGTCTCACGTGTTAAACATAACCTCCTATGTACAGGTTTTATGGTGTTTTGGGAAGTTACAGGGTCAAATATAGCGTGTTACACTTTTCAGTTTTTTCACATTGAAATTCACCAGATTGGTTATGTTGCCTTTGAGACTGTATGGTAGCCCAGGAATGAGAATTACCCCCATGATGGCATACCATTTGCAAAAGTAGACAACCCACGGTATTGCAAATGGGGTATGCCCAGTCTCTTTTAGTAGCCACTTCGTCACAAACACATTTATATCGTCAGTGTAAGTGCCATTTGTGTGTGAAATTGTTTTACTAATATCATTGTTGTAATACATTTTACTGTTTTGAAACACTAATATTTGTGTTCAGCGAAGTCTCCCGAATAAAACACTACCTGCATGTACAGGTTTTAGGTTGTCTTGGAAAGTTACAGGGTTAAATATAGTGCTAGCAAGTTAAATCAGGCAGGTCCTGCAAATTTCATTTAATAAAATGACTTAATTATGTAAAAATATTACATAAATATATACGTACAATTAAAAAAATAAATATATATATATATATGTAGAGATTGTGGCCGTATTAGTCCAGTGATGTAGATGTAAAAAAACGATAAAATCCGTATCTTGTAATACCTTTTTTATTGTACTAACAGAATAATTTAATGACAAGCTTTCGGGAGAACCTCCCTTTCTCAAGTCTGAAGCATTTCTGTGCAAGACGACTCATAGAATTCAAAGTTGAGTTGTGATACAGGGGTTAAAGCGACATGAGTAGATAAGACACAGGTTTGTTAGAAAAAATACACCATTTTTGCAGAGGGTCATGAATATGTTTCTGAAGAGCAGAGTGAGGGGGCACAATCCACACCTTGATTTACAGAAAACCCACAGACAGGTGCAGTTACCTTCACAGCTCCAGCTTCCACCCCTCCCATACTAAACAGGGCATCATCTACAGCCATCGCATATGCTCTGATCCTAATGACCGTAATTCCCATCTAAATGTACTCTCCCAATCTATGAGACAGAATGGCTACTGTCAGGATCGGGACAAGGATCCAACACGCAGAGTACAAACAGGTGGTAGGTACGTATACCGGACCTTAGAATGGCCGGACTTAACATAAGGAGTAAGTAGAGAATGGTCTAGGAACAAGCCGAGGTCGAGGGAACGAGTGGACAGGTAAGCGAGAGACAAGCCGAGTCAAAGGGTAACAGAGATAAACAGGGTAGTACAAACAAGCCGGGTCAGAACCAAAGAGACAACTAGAATACAAGAGCACTGAGTGACTAGACAGGCTAGAACCACGACAGGGCAATGAGCAGATGCCGAAAGCCTTACTTTATACCTTGATTCTAGAGCAGTGATGGCGAACCTATGGCACGCGTGCCACAGGTGGCACGCCGTGCCCTCTCTGTGGGCACGCGGCCACAGGTCCGCCATCACTGCAGAGTAGGCACCTGCCTGCCCGAAACGGCAGGCGCCTACTCTGCTTCCGTGTCGGGAGGCAGGGGAGGGATCTGTGATGCTGATCCCCTGTCCTCCCGCGCAATGCTGTGTGGAGCGTTGCCGAGCGTTACCATGGCAACGCTCCACACAGCATCGCGCGGGAGGACAGGGGATCAGCATCACAGATCCCTCCCCCTGCCTCCCGACACGGAAGCACTGCCTGCCACCACCGGACCACCAGGGATGACGGTACCACCACCGGACCACCAGGGATGACGGTACCACCACCGGACCACCAGGGATGGCTGTGCCCCCCCCCCCCACTTCATTAAAGGTAGGAGGAGGGAGGGGGGGGATACTGACACACAGCACCCCTACCCCCCACAGAAGTACCCTTACCCCCCCAGCACCACCCCTATCTCCCCAGCACCACCCCCCCCACAGCACCACCCCACCCCCCAGCAGCACCCTACCCCCCACAGCACCCCTACCTCCCCAGAAGTACCCTTACCCCCCCAGCACCACCCCTATCTCCCCAGCACCACCCCTACCCCCCCCAGCACCACCCCTATCTCCCCAGCACCACCCCTATCTCCCCAGCACCACCCCTACCCCCACAGCACCACCCCTACCCCCACAGCACCACCCCACCCCCCAGCAGCACCCTACCCCCCACAGCACCCCTACCCCCCCCAGAAGTACCCTTACCCCCCAAGCACCACCCCTATCTCCCCAGCACCACCCCTACCCCCACAGCACCACCCCACCCCCCCAGCAGCACCCTACCCCCCCCAGAAGTACCCTTATCTCCCCAGCACCACCCCTACCCCCCCAGCACCACCCCCCCCAGCAGCACCCTACCCCCCACAGCACCACCCCACCCCCCCAGCAGCACCCTACCCCCCAGCAGCACCCTACCCCCCAGCAGCACCCTACCCCCCACAGCACCACCCCACCCCCCCAGCAGCACCCTACCCCCCCCCCAGAAGTACCCTTACCCCCCCCAGCACCACCCCTATATCCCCAGCACCACCCCTACCCCCTCAGCACCACCCCTACCCCCTCAGCACCACCCCTACCCCCTCAGCACCACCCCACCCCCCCAGCAGCACCCTACCCCCCCAGCAGCACCCCACCCCCCAGCAGCACCCTACCCCCCAGCAGCACCCTACCCCCCCAGCAGCACCCTACCCCCCAGCAGCACCCTACCCCCCACAGCAGCACCCTACCCCCCACAGCAGCACCCTACCCCCCACAGCACCACCCTACCCCCCCAGCAGCACCCTACCCCCCCAGCAGCACCCTACCCCCCAGCAGCACTCTACCCCCCCCAGAAGTACCCCTACCACCCCAGCAGTACTCCTACTCCCCCACAACAGTACCCCTACCACCCCCAGCAGTACCCCTACCCCCCCAGCAGTACCCCTACTCCCCCACAACAGTACCCCTACCACCCCCAGCAGTACCCCTACCCCCCCAGCTGTACCCCTACCCCCCAGAAGTACCCCTACCACCCCAGCAGTACCCCTACCACCCCCAGCAGTACCCCTACCACCCCCAGCAGTACCCCTACCACCCCCAGCAGTACCACTACCCCCCAGCAGTACCCCTACCACCCCCAGCAGTACCCCTACCCCCCCCAGCAGTACCCCTACCACCATCAGCAGTACCCCTAACACCCCCAGCAGTACCCCTACCCCCCACACACAGCACCCCTTCCCCCCACACACAGTACCCCTACCCCCCACAGCACCCCTACCCCCCACACACAGTACCCCTACCCCCCCACAGCACCCCTACCCCCCACACACAGTATCTCTACCCCCCACAGCAGTACCCATACCCCGCCAGCAGTATCCCTACCCCCCACACAGTACCCCTACCCCCAGCAGTACCCCTACCCCCCCACAGCACCCGTCTCACACACACACACAGCACCCCCCAAACACACACAGCACCCCCTCACACACACACAACACACACACACACACACACACACAGCACCCCCCTCACACACACACAGCACCCCCCTAACACACACACAGCACCCCCCTCACACGCACACAGCACCCCCTCACACACACACAGCACCCCCCTCACACACACACAGCACCCCCCCAAACACACACACAGCACCCCCCCACACACACAGCACCCCCCTCACACACACACAGCACCCCCCTCACACACACACAGCACCCCCCTCACACACACACAGCACCCCCCCAACACACACACAGCACCCCCCCAACACACACACAGCACCCCCCCCACACACACACACAGCACCCCCCCACACATACACAGCACCCCTCATACACACAGCACCCTTCATACACACACACACACACACAGCACCCCTCATACACACACACAGCACCCCTCATACACACACACACAGCACCCCTCATACACACATACAACCCCCCCCACACACCCCCACACACACATGCACCCCCCACACACGCACCCCCCCCACACACACACACGCACCCCCCACACACGCACCCCCACACACACACACACGCCCCCCCACCACACACACGCACCCCCCCCACACACACACGCAATTGCCGTGTTGGCACTTTAAGGAAAAAGTTGGCATGTATTGCGGTTTGGGCACTCGGGCTCAAAAAGGTTCGCCATCACTGTTCTAGAGGGTAATCACGCCCCCGACGAGTCCTGATTAGTGCTCGGGACTTGACTGACAGGTCGACCCGGGTTGGCGTCATGACGTCGACTACTGAGCGTCGCGTCATATAAGGAAGTGGATCCCTCGCGGTCGGCTTGTAAATGGCCGAGAGAACCACGAGGAACGGAAGAAACAACCCCTCTGGGAGGATAAACGTCTAAGTCTCTCACCTCCTCTGAGGTAGAGACTACAGGTACCCTGACAGTACCCCCCCTCTCAGAAACGCCCACCGGGTGGAAGGAACCGGGACGAGATGGAAAACGGGAGTGAAAAGCCCTGCGGAGGCGAGGAGCATGTACATCCTCCTGAGGTACCCAAGTCCTCTCCTCCGGACCATATCCCTTCCAGTCAATAAGATATTGTAACTTCCCCCGGGAGATTCGAGAATCGATGATGGAGTTGATTTCATACTCCTCCTGACCCTCAACCTGAACAGGGCGAGGCGAGGATATAGTGGAGGAAAATCTGTTACAGACTAGCGGTTTCAGTAAAGAAACATGAAAGGAGTTAGGAATGCGTAAGGCAGCTGGGAGAGCTAGGCGATACGCAACTGGGTTAATTCGAGTCAGAACCCTGTAAGGGCCAATGTAACGAGGAGCGAATTTCATAGAAGGAACCTTCAAACGAATGTTTCTAGTACTCAACCATACCCTATCACCTGGAACAAAAACCGGAGCCGCCCTTCTGTGCTTATCAGCGTGTTTCTTGAACAACATGGAATTATGTAGGAGAATTTGTCGAGTCTGATCCCACAACTTCCTCAAATTGGCAACATGAACATCAACCGACGGTACCCCTTGGGAAGGAGAAACCGAGGGAAGAATGGAAGGATGAAAGCCATAATTCATGAAGAAGGGACTGGAACGAGTAGAATCACAAACGAGATTATTGTGTGCAAACTCCGCCCAAGGAATCAAACCGACCCAATCGTCCTGGTGTTCAGAAACAAAACAACGCAAATATTGTTCAATCTTTTGATTGGTACGTTCAGCAGCTCCTTTAGACTGAGGGTGATAGGCAGAAGAAAAATTCAATTTGATGCCTAGTTGAGAACAGAAGGATCTCCAAAAACGTGAAACAAATTGGGAACCTCTATCGGAAACAATTTCGGAAGGTATCCCATGTAAGCGAAAAATCTCTCTCGCGAATATCTCCGCCAATTCAGGAGAAGTCGGGAGTTTAGTTAAGGGCACGAAATGAGCCATCTTAGTAAACCTATCAACCACCGTGAGGATCACAGTCTGTTTTTTAGAAACAGGCAAATCTACAATGAAGTCCATAGCCAAACAGGACCATGGTCTCTCTGGAATGTTCAAGGGATGTAACAACCCACATGGAAGCGTATGAGGTTGCTTAGTCTTCATACAGACCTCACATGCTCCGATGAAATCCCTAATATCCTTCCGTAAAGAAGGCCACCAGAAATCTTTAGAGATCAAGGAACATGTCTTGCGAATACCCGGATGCCCAGCCGCCTTACTGTTGTGAAAACACTGTAAGAGTTCCAGTTGGAGTTCAGGAGGAACGAAATGCCTTGCCCCAGGAGTCTGTCTAGGCGCCAGATGCTGCAACTTCATGATCTGACCAAGCAACGGAGAGTGAATCTTAAGACTCGTGTTGGCGATAATATTGCACCTGGGTACTATAGAAGACAAAACCGGCTCAGATATCGCAGAAGGTTCATATTGTCGAGACAAAGCATCGGCTTTAGAATTCTTAGAACCAGGTCTATAAGTGAGCACGTAATTGAAATGCGTGAGGAATAAAGACCAACGAGCTTGCCGGGAGGACAAGCGCTTGGCCTCCCCAATATAGGACAGGTTCTTGTGGTCTGTCAAAATAGTAACAGGATGTAAGGTGCCCTCCAATAAATGTCTCCACTCCTTTAAAGCCATGATAACTGCTAGTAGTTCCCTGTCACCAATGTCATATCTGCTCTCAGGGCCTGATAGTTTCTTGGAAAAAAAACCACATGGATGTAAGGGCTTATCCACACCTAACCTTTGGGACAGGATAGCACCTATACCTGTCTCTGAGGCGTCTACCTCGAGTAGGAAAGGCAGAGTCGTATCAGGGTGAACTAAAATTGGTGCAGAAGCAAACAGTTCCTTGAGTGTTTTGAAGGCAAGAAGGGCTTCAGTAGACCAGTTCTTAGTGTCAGCCCCCTGTCTGGTCATATTGGTAATAGGAGCTATAATTGAAGAGTAACCCTTAATGAAGCGCCTATAATAGTTGGAGAATCCAATAAACCTCTGAATGGCCTTGAGGCCCCTGGATAAAGGCCAATCCAAAATGGACTGGAGCTTATCCGGGTGTCAGGATCGGGACAGGGATCCAACACGCAGAGTACAAACAGTAGCCAGATACGTATACCGGACCTTAGAATGGCCGGACTAACGTAAGTAGTACCGTATAGAATGGTCAAAGACAAGCCGAGGTCGAGGGTAACAGAAGACAGGTAAGCGAGAGACAAGCCGAATCAAGGGTAACAGAGATAAGCAGAGTAAGGTAAACAAGCCGGGTCAAAACCAAAAGGGATAATAGAATACACAAGCACTGAGTGACTAGAACAAGCTAGAACCACGACAGGGCAATGAGCTAATGAAGGAAGCTCTGTTAAATACCCTGTTCAGAGCAGTAACCACACCTCCGAGACGTCCTGATTGGTCCTGCAGCAATTGACTGACAGGTCGATCCGGGGGAGTGTCCTGATGATGACTTCCTGCCTAGATGGTGTAAAAGGCAGTCACTCCCTCGCGGCCGGCCTTGCATGACCGGATAGACCGCGGGGAAGGGAGTCATCAGACCGTCTGAATGGTGGAACAGCTAAGTCTCTACCTCTTTTGGAGGTAGAGACCACAGGTACCCTGACACCGGGTCCATCTTAAACCCTTCCCCAGAAATCACATAACCAAGAAAGTTTATCTGGGATTGGTCAAAGCTGCATTTCTCCAATTTGCAGTACAGGCCATGTTGAAGAAGCTTGCGCAATACCCTTCTGACTTGTCTGTGGTGAGTCTCAATCTCTCTAGAGTGTATAAGTATATCATCCAGATATACAATAACGCAGTCATGTTGAAATTCCCTAAGAACTTCATTGATCAGGTCCTGAAATACTGCCGGTGCATTACAGAGGCCAAAAGGCATTACCGTGTATTCATAGTGCCCATAACGAGTATTGAACGCCGTCATCCACTCGTGTCCCTGCTGAATTCTCACCAAGTTATACGCCCCTCTGAGATCTAACTTGGTGAAAATCTTGGAGCCTTTTAGACGATCAAAGAGCTCGGTAATCAAAGGAATTGGGTAGGCATTTCTAATGGTTATTTTGTTCAAACCTCAATAATCAATGCAAGGTCTTAGTGTACCATCCTTCTTTTTAACAAAAAAAAACCCAGCCCCGGCAGGAGAGGAGGATCTCCTAATGAATCCTTTTTCAAGGTTCTCACGAATATACTCCTCTAAGACTAAGTTCTCTTTAGTGGACAAAGGATATACATTACCCCTGGGGGGCATAGTACCAGGTAGTAGATTAATCTTACAATCAAAAGACCTGTGTGGAGGTAAAGTATCAGCATTCTTTTTGTCAAATACTGCCTTTAAATCCAGGTACAGGGGCGGTATTTGTACCTCTGTAGAGTAGGTAGAATTAATCGGTGTGTTAACTGCGCAAAGCGGTGACACTGTCCGTAAGCACCTGTCCTGACAACCCTGACCCCATGAGATTATCTCCCCTAATTCCCAATCAATAATAGGGTTATGTTTTTTTAACCAAGGGTACCCCAGGACTATGGGAACAGAAGGAGAACAAATAAGCAATAAAGATATGTCTTCCTCGTGTAAGATACCAACAGTTAATTTAACGGGTATGGTTTCACGGAAAATAACAGGCTCAACTAAAGGTCTACCATCTATGGCCTCAACGGCCAAGGGTGTCTCCCTTAACTGGGATGGGATAGCGTGTTTGGTAACAAAAACTTGGTCGATAAAGCTCTCAGCAGCTCCGGAATCTATCAATGCCATAGTTTCTAGTACTCCCTTCTCCCAAGTTAAAGAAACGGGTAGCAGAAGCCTGTGATCTTTATAATTAAGATTAGAGGACAAAATAGAAACACCCAAGGCCTGTCCTCTAGAGAAACTTAGGTGCGAGCGTTTCCCGAGCGATTAGGACAATTTAGGCGTAAATGACCTCTGACTCCACAGTACATACACAACCCCTCCCTTCTCCTGTACTGTCTCTCCTCTTCTGAGAGGCGAGTATTGCCTATCTGCATAGGTTCTGGAAAAAGTGAGGTTGTGGATTCAGAACTTTGAAATGAAGGAGCTAGTTTAAAGGAAGGTCTACGGTTTCTCTCTCGAGTGTTCTGCCTCTCTCTTAAACGTTCGTCAAAGAGAGAAATAAAAGAAATTAAATCCTCCAAATTTTCAGGAAGCTCTCTAGTAGCAACCTCGTCAAGGATTATGTCTGATAACCCGTTTAAAAATACATCTATATAAGCCTGTTCATTCCACTTAACCTCTGCCGCCAAGGACCTGAACTCTAGTGCATAATCCACAAGTGTTCGGTTTTCTTGTCTAAGGCGCAACAGTAATCTAGCTGCATTGACCTTTCTACCTGGAGGGTCAAAAGTTCTTCTGAAAGCAGCTACAAAGGCATTATAATTATATACTAACGGATTATCATTTTCCCACAATGGATTGGCCCATCTCAAAGCTTTCTCAACGAGTAATGTGATAATAAATCCAACCTTCGCCCTATCTGTAGGATAGGAGCGGGGTTGTAATTCGAAATGGATACCTATTTGGTTTAAGAAACCACGACACTTCTCTGGAGAACCACCATAACGTACAGGTGGAGTGATACGGGAAGAAGCACCTACAGTGGCTACCTCTAGACCTGAACTCACAGGAGAGATAGAAGTATTACGCATCTCCTCTGGTTGATTACTAGAACGAGATAGTAACGCCTGTAGTGCTAGAGCCATCTGGTCCATTCTGTGATCCATGGCGTCGAACCTAGAGTCAGAAGGACCAACCTGAGTGTTTGTACCTGCAGGATCCATTGGCCCTGTCGTAATGTCAGGATCGGGACAGGGATCCAACACGCAGAGTACAAACAGGTGGTAGGTACGTATACCGGACCTTAGAATGGCCGGACTTAACGTAAGGAGTAAGTAGAGAATGGTCTAGGAACAAGCCGAGGTCGAGGGAACGAGAGGACAGGTAAGCGAGAGACAAGCCGAGTCAAAGGGTAACAGAGATAAACAGGGTAGTACAAACAAGCCGGGTCAGAACCAAAGAGACAACTAGAATACAAGAGCACTGAGTGACTAGACAGGCTAGAACCACGACAGGGCAATGAGCAGATGCCGAAAGCCTTACTTTATACCTTGATTCTAGAGGGTAATCACGCCCCCGACGAGTCCTGATTAGTGCTCGGGACTTGACTGACAGGTCGACCCGGTTGGCGTCATGACGTTGACTACTGAGCGTCGCGTCATATAAGGAAGTGGATCCTTCGCGGTCGGCTTGTAAATGGCCGAGAGAACCGCAAGGTTACAATCAACAGGAAGCTGCCCATTTTCTCTGAAACACCCATTTTGGCCGGTCCGTTCAGCTCTTCTGTCAGCTCACAGTGTAAATCTCGCGAGAGCCGCGGCTCTCGCGAGATTTACACTGGGAGCTGACCGAGGTGCTGAACGGACCGGCGGAGGAGGAGAGAGCTGACAGGAGCTGCAGGAAAGGTAAGTAACATCTCTCTGCAGCCCCCACAGCCCCCTCCTACACAGTGCCCATCCACTGGACCACCAGGGAAGGAGAGCCCCCCTCCCTGGCCAGCTAGCAAGCAGGGAGGGGGGACGAAAAAATGCATATATATATTAATAATAATAATAAAAATAAAAAATAATAATAATTAAATAAATAATAATAATAAAATAAAAAATAATAATAATAAAAAAAATGTAATGAAACAAAAAAAATATTAAAATAATAATTAAAAAATAAAAATGCCCACCCCCCACCAAGGCTCTGCATCACACTCTGCATTACACACACACATACACACACTGCATTCACACACACACACTGCACTCATACACACACACTGCATTCATGCACACACACTGCATTCATACACACACACAGCACTCATACACACAGCATTCTCATACACACACACTGCACTCATACACAGCATTCATACACACACACAGCATTCATACACACACTGCATTCATACACACACACTGCACTCATACACACACACACTGCATTCATACACACACACACTGCACTCATACACACAGCATTCTCATACACACACACTGCACTCATACACACATCATTCATACACACACACTGCATTCATGCACACACTGCATTCATGCACACACACTGCATTCATGCACACACACTGCATTCATACACACACACTGTATTCATACACACACACAGCATTCTCATACACACAGCATTCTCATACACACACACTGCACTCATACACACAACATTTATACACACACACAGCATTCATACACACACACTGCATTCATGCACACACACTGCATTCATGCACACACACTGCATTCATACACACACACTGTATTCATACACACACACAGCATTCTCATACACACAGCATTCTCATACACACACACTGCACTCATACACACAACATTTATACACACACACAGCATTCATACACACACACTGCATTCATACACACACACTGCACTCATACACACACACACACACACACACTGCATTCATACACACACACTGCATTCATACACACACACTGCACTCATACACACAGCATTCTCATACACACACACTGCATTCATATACACACTGCACTCATATACACACTGCATTCTCATACACACACTCTGCATTCTCATACACACACACTGCATTCTCATACACACACACTGCATTCTCATACACACACTGCATTCATTATATACACACACTGTAAATAAATATTCAATTAATATAATTTTTTAAGGATCTAATTTTATTTAGAAATTTACCAGTAGCTGCTGCATTTCCCACCATAGTCTTATACTCGAGTCAAAAAGTTTTCCCAGTTTTTTGGGGTAAAATTAGGGGCCTCGGCTTATATTCGGGTCGGCTTATACTCTAGTATATACGGTAAATGGCAGAATGAATATGCCCAGACACTCAATTAAACACCACAATGAAGGATCGTACTGCACTCCTGTGGGACACCACTTTACCCAACCTGGCCACTCAATGAAGGACCTACAAATCAAAGTACTGAAAGGGTTTTTTCAAAATACCGAAGAAAGAAAAACATTTGAAACCAGAATTATCAAAATGTTTAACTGGAAGTATAGAAGACTAAATATTGATTTGGGTTTCCTGTCCCACTACCAACACTTTACATGGACACTCCCCCACATTATCTTACTGTTCTGTCATGTGTATCAATGAGGGTGGTAACCCCCCCACTAAGTTTGACGTTATCAGACACTGGTAAGAGGGGGCTAGGCGTGGGTGACACCTGGGGCAGTTCACGGATGACATTTTTCTCCCACTGACAGAGAAAGTGATAGATTTTCTGAAACAGTTGAGGAGTTTTCATTGTCTTCCTTTTTGTTTAAGGAATAAAAAAAATCTTTTAAACTGCGATTGCATGTTTTAATTCCCCAGTAATATTAATCATGTATTATATTATTTTGTGAATGTAATCAATAGCAAAATCATCAGGGCAGAAAAGGAGCAAGTAACACATGTTTGGTTCTTTGATGAGCTCATTTACATATGCCTGCCCAGAATCCCTTGCAGTAATGAGAGCACTGTTAAAGTGAGATTTCTGTGGGAAAAGCAAGTCTTATGGCTTGACTGGTGTGTGTATTTGTGTTTAGCAATGTATTAACTATGAACTAACTTCAAGTAGAAAGGGTTTTTTTATCCACACCTTTCTCCCACTACAACTTTTTGGTGTATATATATATATATGTCAGGGTACCTGTAGTCTCTACCTCAGAGGAGGTGAGAGACTTAGACGTTTATCCTCCCAGAGGGGTTGTTTCTTCCGTTCCTCGCGGTTCTTTCTGCCATTTACAAGCCGACCGCGAGGGATCCACTTCCTTATATGACGCGACGCTCAGTAGTCGACGTCATGACGCCAACCCGGGTCGACCTGTCAGTCAAGTCCCGAGCACTAATCAGGACTCGTCGGGGGCGTGATTACCCTCTAGAATCAAGGTATAAAGTAAGGCTTTCGGCATCTGCTCATTGCCCTGTCGTGGTTCTAGCCTGTCTAGTCACTCAGTGCTCTTGTATTCTAGTTGTCTCTTTGGTTCTGACCCGGCTTGTTTGTACTACCCTGTTTATCTCTGTTACCCTTTGACTCGGCTTGTCTCTCGCTTACCTGTCCTCTCGTTCCCTCGACCTCGGCTTGTTCCTAGACCATTCTCTACTTACTCCTTATGTTAAGTCCGGCCATTCTAAGGTCCGGTATACGTACCTACCACCTGTTTGTACTCTGCGTGTTGGATCCCTGTCCCGAGCCTGACAATATATATATAGATATATATTTATTTTTTCTTTTTTTTACATACATTTTAGGTGCAATTATATATTTTTTTAAAGTCGTTTATATTTAAAGTCTACAAAGGTGCATAAAGTAGTTAAAAATGGTGAAGGACATCTTGTCAACTCATATCTTCTGCCAATTACTTTAAATTTATATTATTAAAGTTATGATTTGCTTCTAACCCTAAACCATACCTTGTTATTAATATTCAAGAAGCTTAAAAGTGTATTTTACCCTATGCACACTTGGAAATGAAAAGACTTTTCAAATGGGGGTCTGCACAAAAAAAAAAAAAAAATCCTAAAAATGAAAGCTGACATTGCCTTTACATATAACGCCTTATGAGCTGTGCATTGCTGCCTGCACTTACTCAGAACATGAGGTAGGACACAGAAATTCTAATGTAAAAGGTACCCCCCACCCCCGGGTCTTGTTGACGTTACTGGAAGCTGCCAGTCGTGGATCCACATCACAGATGCAGACACAGCGCACTGGTACATGTACCAGTGATGTGGAGAACCTTTGCCTTATGTACCAGCAGATATCCCAAATCAAATACGAAGCCGAGGTCAGGATACCAGAAATCACAAGTCAAATATGAAGCCGGGTCAGGATACCAGAAATCACAAGTCAAATACGAAGCCGGGTCAGGATACCAGAAATCACAAATCAAATACGAAGCCCATGTCAAACACAGGAAATCACAACGGAATCTCTAGTAGCACTAAACGAGGATCTAACAAGAAACCATGATAGAGCAATGAATGGAGGCTAAAACAAGCCTTACATAGGCTCAAACAAAGTTCCCATTAGTCCACATCATCTCTGCGACCCTAAAAAGCATTGGGTCACCTAGATGACATGGTCCCTTTAAGGTCATGACATCATGGCAATATTCTATTTATAGGGGCTGCAGGTCGTCCCGAGAGCAATTCAGGCCGCGCAGCCACATGGAGCATTCGGGCCACGGGGCCCGAGGACTGAGGCAATGCAGGTAAAGGTAAACTTGTGACACACATTGGGACATGTCCATTGATGCAGTTATTTATATGCTAATCCACCCTTTGTCCGATTTCTTACCTCCCAGTGTTGGGAGTTATGTTAAAGGGTAGTTTGCATTGCATAGAATCATTGGACCTGTTGTCAAAAATTGCTCCTGTATTTAACATTTTCAGGTCGTAGATCAATACCCGAGGGTCAACTATGTCATACTCAGTTTGTTTTGTTATTTCAAAAGGGATTGGTGAATCTGAAAGAAATATATTTATAGAAGAGTCCTTAAATGCAGTTACCGTATATACTCGAGTATAAGCCGACCCGAATATAAGCCGAGGCCCCTAATTTTACCCCAAAAAACTGGGAAAACTTATTGACTCGAGTATAAGACTAGGGTGGGAAATGCAGCAGCTACTGGTAAATTTCTAAATAAAATTCGATCCTAAAAAAATTATATTAATTTAATATTTTTTTACAGTGTGTGTATATAATGAATGCAGTGTGTGTATGAGAATGCAGTGTGTGTGTATGAGTGCAGTGTGTGTGTGTGTGTGTGTGTATGAGTGCAGTGTGTGTGTATGAGAATGCAGCGTGTGTGTATGAGAATGCAGTGTGTGTGTATGAGTGCAGTGTGTGTGTATGAGTGCAGTGTGTGTTTATGAGTGCAGTGTGTGTGTGTATGAATGCAGTGTGTGTGTGATGCAGAGTGTGATGCAGAGCCTTGGTGGGGGGTTATTTTTTAATTATTATTTTAATATTGTTTTTTGTTTCATTAATATTTTTTTTATTATTATTTTAATATATATTAATTTTTTAATCCCCTCTCCCTGCTTCCTAGCTGGCCAGGGAGGGGGGCTCTCACTCCCTGGTGATCCAGTGGCATTGGCAGTTCAGTGGGGGGGGGGGAGTGGGGGCTGTCAGAGCTGTTACTTACCTCTCCTGCAGCTCCTGTCAGCTCCCTTCTCCTCCGCGCCGGTCCGGTCAGCTCCCTTGTCAGCTCACAGTGTAAGTCTCGCGAGAGCCGCACTATGACCCCGCGGCTCTCGCAAGACTTACACTGGGAGCTGACAGAGATGCTGAACAGACCGGCGCGGAGGAGAAGGGAGCTGACAGGAGCTGCAGGAGAGGTAAGCGCTCGCTTACAGACAGACAGACAGTGACTCGAGTATAAGACGAGTTGGGGTTTTTCAGCACAAAAAATGTGCTGAAAAACTCGTCTTATACTCGAGTATATAATACGGTACTTTGTCTTGAGAGAGAAGACGTGACCATGCTCCTATAGACGTTAAATATAACGGAAGTCACCTACTGTGGTGTCTCGACTATTATGTTAAAGTTTTCAGGTGTATTTTTATGCTAAATAAAAATAAACCAGAATGGATTTGAAAACTAAAATGTTTAAGTTCTAATATGTCAAAGGGTAGCAAAATTATTCTTTTATTTTTAGAAATTAACATATTACCAACTTTTTTAGAAAAAAAAAAAAGAATTAGTTTTCTTTATTTTGTTCCCAGGATCACCACCAAAGCCGAGTAAAACAGATGAAATACTTTAGGGCAGGCAATGTACTGCCGAACAGTGTAGCCGTGCTTGAGAGGTAATTTGTTTTGTTTTTCTGGAAATGTTTCAAACTGTACTAACAAAAAGCGAGAATTTATTAAACTGTCTCCAAATATAACCACATAGATCAAACTTGGGAGAGGTTGTAAGGGAAAAGGAAGCCATTATAGACATAGATCAGTACAAAGTAGAAGGGCTCTAAGCCACTTACAATAGACGTGGACTGAAATAACCGTGGTTTGCCTTTGAATGTTCAGAATGGCTATTTTCTTGTTTAAAAGCTTAAAGAGCCATTAAGTTGGGTAATTCACTGGTAAAACAGCTGGAAATGTAAATATCAATTTAAACAGTCCATTGCACCTCAATCAAAATGTGGAATGTGCAGGTCTAATACAAAACGTTTCCCCTGCTTTTATCATATTGTTCTCTGTAAGAGGATTCAGAAAGGAACCTTTCCCCCTTAGGCCTGAATAAAGATGGAGCCATTTCTTTCATTGCAAGTTTCATGGGGTTATTTTTTTCTTTTCCTTTTTTTCTTGGAAGTTGAGTAGAGGGGTCTTTTCATTTTCACGCTGCCCTTTCACAGAGACTCTTCAATTGCACAAGTCCTTTATTATGTGGAACTAATGAAGTGCTTGACGACTCTTGCTTTTTTCTAAAAAGATCAGCATGACAGAAAATAATTCTTCAGTGTTTTGTTGGTCAACTTCAAAACCATCTTTTTTAGACCAAAAAGAAAAAGAAAAAAAAAACTGCTAAGGGAGAGAAATCGGACTGTTTTGTAGATACAGTTGCAGGAAAACGTGTAAGGATCTTAGACTTTTATTGCAGTGTCTGTGGTGATAAACGTGTTACTATGAGACTGGAGAATTAGTCTTTAAAAATAAATCAGAACAACATTTTGATTGTGTGGATTAGGTATTTTAGAAAAATAAAGAAGTGTGATGTAATTCCAGTAAAATACAAGTTTAGCAGGCTAAGATTGCCACAAGGCATATGTATGTATATGTGTTTGTAGTATCAGTTAGTTAATTACACGTAGCTAAGATACTGTTATCACTGTACTGACCAGGTGCAGGAATGTAAGAACTGGAATTACGCGTCCCTCTCCTTTGTATCAGATGAGCCACGTGGTTAGACCGGATGGATGAGTTTAGACTCTATTTATTAAATAGGTTAAGGGTATGTGTGGGTGTAGTTAATTGTGGGAGGAGCTACAGTGCTATATAAGGAATGTACTCTATGTATTCAGTACTCAGACTTTGCTGTATTTTGGTGACGCTAGTCCCTCTGAGTCCCGATCGGTGATCCAATAAAGAATCTCTTCCTTCCTGAAGAAACCTGTGTCCATCTCTCTGTGCTTGGCTTCCGTCAGTTTCTCCGGTATCATTTGGTGCATTGGCCGGGAAGCTCATCGTTCAACGGTAGCTGAGAGGCAGAGGCGTGAGACGGTCTATCTTTGCCCACGTTCTCTACGGCTGCACCCCTGAACTTCTGCGTGGACCTCCCTTCGTCTCGGCGCCACTGGTCTGTTGTCCAGGAGATCATCGGCCTCTACGTGAGAAGTGCTGGGGTGTCCCCGTCGATGAGTGTGAACTCAGGTTCAGGAACGAGGAGGTAAGACAACTGCTGTTTTAGACGGCAGGACCCACTAGGGGTATACCGATTGTGCGGTAGGCCCAAAGGGGTTTTGAATCTGTGTATCTGCCCCCTCTGTCGGAGGGAAGGAGCGAAGGCGCACCGCTCGATCGAACGCTCTTTAGTCAGACCGTTTGATTTGGTTAGTCAGGCGGGGTCCTGGTGTAAATAGCCCTAGCCGGACACCGGTGTCTTGTCTAGACTAGCGTTCTAGGGTGTATATTACGTTCGCTAGGTCGGAGGGACCGGGAGACTAAGCGGCGCCTGTGTAAATTCGGTTCGCTAGTTCTCATCCTATCTGGGCTAAGTGGGAAGGCGTGTAAATTTGGAACCCACTAGACTTTTGATAGTGCGACTAAGAGGCGCCTGTGTAAATTCGGTTCTCTAGCTCGCTATATATGTGGTGATTGGGCAGTGTGGCTAACCAAAACGGGTGTATATAGTTTTAGGTAGTCCATTCAAGGTACTGGCCAATAGTTTAGTTGGGAATTGTAAATGTGTTAACGATTGTTTTAGTAAAGTGTATATCTTGTTAGATAGCGCGAGCTCAGCCGTCTAGCGAGAGTGTTAATAGTGTGTTGCTGTATTATAGTGCACGGTACCATAACCCTGTATATTTACTGACATTATATAATAAGTACTAATCATTGTCGTCCATTGCATGTTTAACACCATAACCACTAATAATTGTATTGTGACCTTAACTTGTGCTTTGACCTATGCTAACCGTACTGTAACCGCTATTTGTAAAAGACGATGTTACTGGGGTGTGTTATAGACGGGTAATTCGTATATAGAGAATTATAGCGTGGGTGACTGTATAGTTACGCCAAAGGGCATAATATTGATTATATAGTGACTGGTGTAACAGCTGTGTGTGTACGGGAATTCCCTGAGTGTTTATTGTTATTGTGTACGTTTCACTTGGTAACCGTACCACGTGGTGCTGTTGCCAGAGGAAACGGGTGTGACTGTTGAATAGTACGCGTGCATAGTATTCGTTGTCGACGACGTTCCATTGTTAAGTATGGGTGCGTCGCAGTCAACGATTCCGGATCCCTTAGGATGTATGGTTAAGAATTTTAAAAAGGGATTCAAAGTTTGTGATTTTGGGGTAAAGATGTCTCCTGTACGTTTGGTCACTTTGTGTACTAGGGAGTGGCCTACTTTGGTTGCGGCATGGCCGCCACGTGGCAGTTTGGATCCAACTCTGGTACAGCGCTTACATGTGGCTGTATCGGGTAGGCCTGAACTTTACGGCCAGTTTCCTTATATTGACTGTTGGAGACAGGCCGTAAATGACTCGCCAAAATGGCTCCAGACATGCCACGAGGAGCAGTGTCGCCTCATGGTAGCTAGGACTTGCTCGTCCACTAGGACTGGTGTTAGGCCCATTTTGGACACGCCCCCTGAGTCCGAGATCCCTTTGCCGCCCCCTTACTTTCCGTTAAGAAGAAGTGACGCAAACGCAGGAAGTCCTGCACCCCTCCCCTCATTACCCTCATCCACTTCCGCTTCCTCCTCCAGTACAGGATCCACCCCCCCTCGTACTAAATCTCCCCTTCCGGAACCAGAATCCACCCCCATTAGAAACGAATATCCTGATTTGGCGCCACTTCAGACTTCCGGTCAAGCTTCATCTAGCTCGGCTCGAAGTGTTTTATTTACGACCTTTTCCCAAAACCGACCTCCCACATCCCCATACCCTATCTCTCCCCGACCGGAACCCATGACTGACGCCTCTCTACGTAGCCCCATCCAAACCCGACAGTTGACTGGTGCCCAACAATTAAAGCACTATCAGATGCCTCTTCGTCTGAATCCCGGGTCAGCTTATATCGATGCCGCAGGTCAAATGGCACACGCTGACCCAGTCTTCGTATATGTCCCATTTACCACAACCGATCTTTTAAACTGGAAGACCCATAATTCCTCGTATACTGAGAAACCACAAGCTATGACTGATCTGTTCACCTCAATAGTACAGACGCATAATCCGACATGGGCTGATTGCCAGCAGTTACTAATGACTTTATTTAACAATGAGGAAAGGACAAGAATAAATCAAGCAGCCATTAAAGCATTAGAGGATAGAGCCCGTGCTTTGAACCAAGCCAATCCAGCAGCATGGGCCGCGACACACTATCCCAACACCGATCCCGATTGGAACGTAAATGGTGCTGATATGGTTCAACTCAGAGCCTATAGAGACGCTATAATTGCTGGCATGAAAGCCGGAGGAAAGAAAGCCATTAACATGTCGAAGACAGTTGAGGTGATCCAGAAAAGCGATGAAGCGCCCAGTGTCTTTTATGACCGATTATTGGAGGCATACCGCTTGTATACCCCCTTTAATCCGGAAGACGCAGACAATTCCCGAATGGTTAACTCCGCCTTTGTCAGCCAAGCATACGGAGATATTAAGCGCAAGCTACAAAAGTTAGAAGGGTTTGCAGGTATGTCCATCACCCAACTAATGGAGGGAGCAAATAAGGTCTATATGAACAGGGATACAGAAAGTAAGAAAGAGGAAGAGCGCAAGATGCGTAAAAAGGCTGATATGCTAGCGGTAGCGATCGCAGGCGTAGATAAACGGGGCCCAGATAGAGGCAATAATAGATGGAGTAGGGAGCCTTTGAGTAGGGATCAATGCGCGTATTGCAAGGAAGAAGGGCATTGGAGGAACGAATGTCCGCAAAGAGAGCAGTACGAGAGAGACCAACCCAGGGCAGGCTACGGAAACTTTAGAGGTAGAGCGAGAGGTAGAGGAGGCCCCGGAGGGAGTAATGGTTATAGAGGGAGTAATGGGAACAGAGGAAGTGTTAGGGAAGACAGGTATATTCCAGCAGCGCAAAGGTCCCGCGATAGAGAAGGTAGGGACTTTGTAGGATTGGCTGACACTGTCATGGAGGACTATTGATACCGACCGGGCTCCATCCCCCTTGGTCGAGCGGAGCCTATGGTCGATGTATCAATAGGGGGGAAAAGGAGTGCGTTCATGATCGACACTGGTGCTGAACATTCAGTGGTGACTAATCTAGTTGCTCCTCCATCTGGAAGGACTATTACTGTGATAGGAGCAACTGGAAGAAGTGCTGAAAAACCGGTTCTTAAAAGTCGACTCTGTACATTGGGAGGCCACGTAGTAAAACACCAATTCCTTTATATGCCTGAATGTCCAGTCCAATTGCTGGGACGTGATATGCTATCAAAATTACAAGCGCAGATTACGTTCCTACCAAATGGAACAACATCCTTAAAGTTTAATGGACCTTCAGGTATTATGACTTTATCCGTACCAAAGGAAGAAGAGTGGCGACTTTATACAGTGTTGACTAGCCAAAACCCTAGGAGTGATGAGACATTGTTTAACATACCAGGAGTTTGGGCAGAGAACAACCCACCAGGACTGGCCCGCAATATTCCACCAATAAAAATTGAACTGAAACATGGGGTTTATCCAGTGAGCCTAAGACAATATCACATTCCGCAGAAGGCTAAGAAGAACATCCAATCCTATCTGGATAAGTTCATACGGTATGGTATCCTAAAATTCTGTACTTCCCCCTGGAACACCCCATTGCTGCCTGTTCAAAAGCCCGGTACAGATGAGTATCGACCTGTACAGGACTTAAGAGCAGTCAATGATGCGGTTGTTAGCATACATCCAGTTGTACCCAATCCATATAACCTGCTTGCTTTAATTCCGGGCGGGGCTACTTACTTCACAGTCTTAGATCTCAAAGATGCCTTCTTTTGCCTCCGAATTGCCGCAGAAAGCCAATGTATTTTCGCTTTCCAATGGGAGAACGCTGTAACGGGCTCAAAACGCCAAATGACTTGGACAAGACTGCCCCAAGGGTTTAAAAATTCACCTACCCTATTTGGTTCAGCTCTAAGTCAAGATCTACTGGATTTCGAGTCTATCCCAGGAGAATGTGTATTGTTACAATATGTAGATGACTTGTTGATAGCAGCAGTTACAAAAGAAAAATGTCAGCAAGCAACGCACGATCTACTACATATTCTCTGGAAGGCAGGATACAAGGTGTCCAGGAAGAAGGCTCAGTTGTGTTTGCCAACTGTCAAGTATCTGGGATTCCATATCTCTGAAGGTCAAAGGATTATGGGGCCAGAGAGAAAAGAAGCTGTCTGCCAAATACCAATACCCAAGAATAGAAGACAAGTGCGAGAATTCTTGGGGGCAGCAGGCTTCTGTAGGATATGGATTCCCAGCTATGCGATACTGGCAAAACCTCTGTACGCAGCCATCAAAGGTACAGAGCACGACCCCTTCTTATGGACCCAAGAACAGCAAACGGCATTTGAAGATGTGAAGAAGGCTTTGATGAGTGCCCCAGCATTAGGTCTACCTGATCACACACGACCATTCTACTTATATGTACACTGTAAGAAATTGATACGCCAAACTTCAATATTGTATATACCTTTCTGTGTATGTGACTGGTTTCACAAGTTGGGGTCATTTACATGATAAAAGTGTGATAAGGATCAAAGCTTTCAATTGTATTTTCAATGTGATAAGGATCAAACCAAGAGATCAAAGGGAAAGACTTGTGTAAAGACAGAACTCTCTGGAGAAAGAGGGTGGGATAAACCACTTTTGGGAGGGAAAAGGAATTCTGGGACTTGTAGTTTATTACTCCAAGAATCAGTCTTTAAAAGGACAACATCCAAGGAAGGCTCTCTCTCTTCTCTTTGTCTCTTTGGAGAGGACAGCACAGCAAGCAGGGCCATGGTGAACTGATAGTCTGTCCCAGATTACCCAAGATGAAGGCGCAAGGGGAAGACCTCCATTGAAATGTTTAAGTATTGCCCTTTTATTATGTATCTTTTGGTTTTGGACTGACTATGGTTATAATGTGTAATGTGTATATCCTTTTTAAAATCTAACAGTATCCTTAAATTAATATTAACAATACATTTTATTATACACTTGTGTTTGTGTCTTATTTGTCACACATTCCCTAAAAGAATATCCTTGTAAGAGGGTCATAATTTCTTACATAATTGGCGAGCCAGGTAGGAGGGATTTAGTGTGATTTATAAGCATATTCATAAGTGTATAGATTGTATATTTACTTTTCGATACTGTTCAGATATTGTGTATAGACATTTCAGTGAATTGTGCGTTGTCAATGATGGAGAATTTATTGAAAAAGATTGCTAAGGTGTCTAATCCAGAAGCAATAATTAAATGTATGGATGGTGCATTAGATCCGTGGCTTAATGCTCAGCATTATGTGGCCAGGGCAATTATTGAAAAGAAATTGTCCAAATCTAGTGGTAAAATTGCTTTGATTTATGCTGCCCGTTGGATTGCGGAGAAGTATAAATCTTTAAATAGGCAGAAAGAGAAATTAGAGGCAGATGTTTTAAATTTAAAGAATGATGTGGAAGCATTTAAACTGTCTGCGCAAAATGCTGCTGCTTTGTGTGTAGGTAGTCAGCAAATGCGTCTGGAAAATGAGGAATTGCGCAGTAGTAATGTGCAGCTTGTAGAAAGGCTGAAGGATGCAGAGGGTGCTATTAGAATCCTTGCTTCCAGAAGCCAGAAAGAGGCTGATCATTCTGCCTGCCTTGAATATATTGATGATTTAAAACATAAACTTAATAATAATGAAAGAGATTGTGAGTGCAGTATTCCTGCTAAAATGGCACCTGTCTCTACAGAGCACATGGTGGATGCACAGGGACTTGTACTACATGAAACTAATGTGACCCATTACTTAAAACATACAGAGGTTATTGCACTGAGCAAAGAACTGGGATGTATAAGCTTGGATGATGATCCAGTAGATGTAATGATAAAAATTGATCAATTTGAAAAAATCCACAGAAATTTAAATGAATTGGATATTTTTGATGTTATACTTGCTAGTACAGACCAGTCACTAAGAGCAAGTCTGCCACATGAGATATTTATAGAACCTAGAACCAAGCAACTACTTATTAAAGAGTTATTAAACGTTCTTGGTCTAGAGGAAATAAATCATCATTTTGCTTTTGGTAATTGTGCTCAGCAGAGAGGGGAGTCTGTTCAAGGGTTTGTAAATAGATTATTTGTGTTTTTCAAACTGACTGTTCCACCTGGAGCACATGCTGATCAGAATGAATATGCATATAAGAAAGCATTACTTAACAGGACACTGACAGATATTCGAGAGTTAATTGGTTTAACTGTGTCCCCACAGGACACCTTTGTAAATATACTGAATTGCTTAAAAAGGGCTGAAGCAATTCTACTAAATCAAGAAAAAGTAAATAAAATACAAGTTTCAATGTTACAAAGTTCCCAAACTCACAGATATATCAATCAGAGAAAGTCCCCACATATAAAAACCATTAAATGTTTTAGGTGTGGTAGGATGGGACATATTGAAAAATTCTGTAAATCCGATGTGCATATTCATCATGAAAGGCCCATGTGTGATAGATGGACTCAGGGAAATAAAAATAATCAAATTAATACTAGATGGAGATCACAGAGAAGAGATAACAACAGTAAACCCCCCACAGACCCTTGGGTTCCCTACAATGTGCTTAAAGCACACAATAGACAATTAAAGGCAGAAAATCTTGCTCTAACATGTGAACGAAATGAGTTCCTTGTAAAACTGGATTGTCTCAAGGCACAATTAAGTACATTGGAGGAGATGGTTAACATAAAGAATCTGATAAGAGATACAGTCTCTCTTGAATGACCTATTCTAGTTGTGTGTTATTAACTTTCTCTTAAAGTTTGTTTTTTAGAAAAATATGGAGATGACGCCAGTTGTGAAGGAAGAAAAATATAGACCTGTGAGAAGACCAATCATCTAACATGTTTATTTCTTTCAGGAAAAATACAGTTAAAGTTTACAGAGGACCTTAATATGTATTTTTATATTTTTTTTCATATTAAGGATAAGCCTCTAAACTCATTCATTACAGTCAGGTGGTCCAAATTCCAAATTATTTTTGTTTTTATTAGTTTAGCACACCTGCACTGCCAGCTATGTTTTATTTTTGTATTTTGATGCTGGATTACTAGTTTTATATATTCTAGATCAGGTGAATTGTTGCCAAGGTGAGGCTTATACGTTGATCACACTGGAGAGATGTGATAGTGTAACTGTCTGTTGGTTCACAACAGTAAATATTTTTGTTTGTCTTTTTCATTTGGTTACCAACAAAAAATAGCCTCAAGCTGATTTTTGATTTTTTATCTTTGAAAGGCAACAGACCATTGTCAGTTTTCTTTAGATTGCACGCTGCCAAACTTTGTATACAGTTCAATGACTTACGGTGATGGTAGCATTCAATCTACTTTTTTCTCTCTCTCCATTTCCTTTGATTTTGTTGTTTTATTATGCTTTTTATTGTATTTAACACTCTAAAGGGTATATGGTAGATTGCCTTGAGTCAAGGTGGGGTGAACAATGGAATGATAGTGGTTATGATTTGTTTGTTTGTTTTTTGTTTGTTTTTGTTTAATTTATACTCTCAAGGTGGGGTATAGAATATGGGCAAGTTAGACAATTTTGTGTATTTTGTATTGTCTTGGGTCAAAGTGGGGTGAGTGACAATATATGATTTTGCATTGTCTATTTGCTCTATTTGGTTATCCACAAAGGGTTAAATATTTGTTTTAGTAAGGTTATAGTAAATAATGTTATACTGTTATGAGGATGTATTACTTAGTACACATTAATACTCGTGGCATTTTACTCACATTTATGTTTACAATGTTTTAGATAACCACTTGTGAATCCAGACCGTAATACTGAGACAAGGATGATAATCAAACCACTAGTGATTTGCATAACGTAACACTGCGCACTTTCTGTGCTAATTATCTTTTAATTTCCGGAAGCCAAGGGCCTAATGACAAAATATTAAACGTCCTCAAAGGCTCAAACACAAACCCACTCCAGCAATACAACTTTCAATAAACGTGCACAAACACCTTCACTCAGATCCCCACTCCAAACAATAAACTGTGTTTCGCCCTTGTGTGGTCTCTTTAATACACTGTGTAAGTAAACAGCAAATTAACTGCTGTTGGTGTGAAAATACACCTGTTGTCATGGTGGGCAGAGGTCAGGGGCCTAACAGCTCAAAGTAAGCAAGGCCAGGGTTAAATGAACAGTGTGGTGGAAGCAGTGCTGGTGGCACAGGTAACTGAGCGTGATGGGAGTGAAATCTAATGGTTGCAGTGATGCTGAGCCTATGAGGGTAATGGAAGGTTAAGAATATGGCTGAAGGAGTACAAATTATTGGTAAAATATGCTAACTGTGAGTGCCTCAATGATTCGGCTAAATTATGCCTCGCAGTACCCTAAATTATAAATATATGTGGTTGTCAAGTCATTTGTGTCTCAGTAAAACACATAATCATTTAAAACACACATAATAAAATACTGTATTTCTTTGAGAGGGCTCATTTTCTTTTTGAGTCATTCGCCCTCTAGGTGGGGACTGTAAGAAATTGATACGCCAAACTTCAATATTGTATATACCTTTCTGTGTATGTGACTGGTTTCACAAGTTGGGGTCATTTACATGATAAAAGTGTGATAAGGATCAAAGCTTTCAATTGTATTTTCAATGTGATAAGGATCAAACCAAGAGATCAAAGGGAAAGACTTGTGTAAAGACAGAACTCTCTGGAGAAAGAGGGTGGGATAAACCACTTTTGGGAGGGAAAAGGAATTCTGGGACTTGTAGTTTATTACTCCAAGAATCAGTCTTTAAAAGGACAACATCCAAGGAAGGCTCTCTCTCTTCTCTTTGTCTCTTTGGAGAGGACAGCACAGCAAGCAGGGCCATGGTGAACTGATAGTCTGTCCCAGATTACCCAAGATGAAGGCGCAAGGGGAAGACCTCCATTGAAATGTTTAAGTATTGCCCTTTTATTATGTATCTTTTGGTTTTGGACTGACTATGGTTATAATGTGTAATGTGTATATCCTTTTTAAAATCTAACAGTATCCTTAAATTAATATTAACAATACATTTTATTATACACTTGTGTTTGTGTCTTATTTGTCACACATTCCCTAAAAGAATATCCTTGTAAGAGGGTCATAATTTCTTACATACACGAGCAAAGAAGAATGGCTGTGGGAGTATTGACACAGTACTTGGGATCATGGCAAAGACCTGTTGCCTACATGTCTAAGCAACTGGATGCAGTGGCCAGCGGACTTCCACCTTGTCTAAGAGCCGTAGCTGCAGCCGCCCTGCTAGTAGCTGAAGCCGATAAACTCACTCTGGGTCAAGAACTTTATGTACGAGTCCCACATGCAGTACAGACGTTGTTGGATTACAAAGGAAATCATTGGTTTAGTAACAGCCGTATGACCAAGTATCAAGCAATGTTGTGTGAAAACCCAAGAGTGCATTTAGAGACTGT
The DNA here is from genome assembly GCF_036172605.1 of Pelobates fuscus. NCBI lineage: Eukaryota > Metazoa > Chordata > Amphibia > Anura > Pelobatidae > Pelobates > Pelobates fuscus. Next base: position 12,487,958 of record NC_086319.1, read on the forward strand.
AAACACCTTAAATCCAGCTACCCTTTTGCCGCAACCTACTGAAAGTCAACATGATTGTTTGGAAGTAATGGATGAAGTATTTTCAAGTAGACCAGATCTTCGTGATTTTCCCATCCAGAACCCCGATGTTCAATATTACACCGACGGCAGTAGTTATGTGAAAGAAGGGATCCGCTATGCAGGATATGCAGTGACAACAATAGACAAGGTGATAGAAGCTCGGCCACTGGCGAAAGGAACATCAGCACAAAAGGCAGAATTAATAGCACTAACACGAGCGTTACAATTGGCTGAAGGTTTAAGAGTAAATATCTATACGGACTCTAAGTATGCGTTTTTAACCACTCATGCCCACGGAGCTTTGTATAAAGAAAGAGGACTACTGAATTCAGAAGGCAAAGAAATCAAGTACGCAGCTGAAATCCTACAACTATTGGAAGCAGTGTGGGAGCCGAAAGAAGTCGGTATCATACATTGTCGAGCGCATCTGAGAGGAGATGGTGATGTAACCAAGGGAAATCGGATGGCAGATAGTGCAGCTAAGCGTGCTGCTGAATCAGGAAGACAGGAGTATGTGGGGCATATAGCTGCTCTTATACCAACTCCACTGTCCCAATGGACTCCAGTTTATACAGCTCAAGAAGAGGAGTGGTTAAAGACTGAACCGGGAAAGTATTTGGAGAACAAGTGGTATCAGCTAGAAGATGGAAGAATAGTCATACCAGCATCACTAGCGGTAGAAATTGTCCAAAATTATCACAACGGGACACATTCTGGGAGAGACAGTACTGAAGAATCTCTCAGGAAACATTTCTACATACCAAGATTGTCCAACTTGACTCAGGCCATTGTACGCAGATGTGTAACGTGTGCTAAGAATAATGCAAGACAAGGACCAGTAAAGCCACCAGGAGTCCAGTTTATGGGGGGACTCCCCATGTCCGATCTACAAATAGACTTTACAGTAATGCCTAAATCGGGTGGACATCGTTACCTGTTGGTAATTGTGTGCACCTATTCAGGCTGGGTAGAAGCATGTCCTACTCGTACAGAGAAAGCAGGAGAAGTTGTAAGATTCCTGCTACGAGAAATAATACCCCGATATGGACTACCCTGTTCTATAGGATCGGACAATGGTCCAGCTTTTGTTCATCAGTGCCTACAACAACTGACTCATATGCTTGGTATAAAGTGGAGGCTTCATACTGCATATAGACCCCAGAGTTCTGGTAAGGTAGAGAGAATGAATAGAACTATAAAGAACCAGTTGGCTAAAATGTGTCAGGAAACCCAACTTAAGTGGAACGTTCTCTTACCCATAGCTTTATTGCGAATCCGCAGTACCCCTACCAGAAGGATGGGCCTCTCTCCTTTTGAAATCATGTATGGGCGACCACCTCCCGTACTTGGTAACTTAAGGGGGGACTTGAGTCAGTTGGGAGAAGGAATTACCCGGCAGCAGGTTGTAGAGTTGGGTAAGACTATGGAGGAGGTACAGAAATGGGTACAAGATAGATTACCTGTGAATATTTATCCCCCTGTTCATAGTTATCATCCAGGAGACCAAGTGTGGATTAAAGAGTGGAATAATGTACCGTTAGGGCCCAAGTGGAGAGGTCCTTATGTTGTTCTTTTGTCTACCCCTACAGCGATAAAAGTAGCCGAAGTAACTCCGTGGATACATCACTCCAGGGTTAAACCAGCAGCAGTCGATTCTTGGCAAATTACAGCAGATCCAGAGAATCCCTGCAAGATCCGGTTGAAACGCACTACTCAGTCGGAGTAACGAGGAATTATTGTGGATTACAAATTTTATTGTTACAGGTGTGAGTGAGAAGGCCATAATAAAGCCTGTCCGCTTACCAACACATAGTGTATAAGCCAGGAAAGTCTCGAAGGGACACCTGTGAAGACGAGCAGAACTCCATTCCCTGCAGCCCTCACATCCTGGAAGCTGAGGTTCCATCGCACGGACGAAGACTGAGGATGACGGCGAAAGATGTGCTTTTGATTGTGTTTATTTATATGTGTTTTTATATTCAGGAAGGTAGAGGTACCGACACTCCTAGCTGTGAGGTATGCATTAAGACTACGAGAACAGGTAACCATATTTCCCAAACCCTAATTTGGCATTCACAATACGAATGTAAAGGAGAGGTATCAAGATGTAGATACCTAAATATAGACTATAGTGTGTGCCATTTAGGAGTAGGAGAACCTAAGTGCTTCAGTCCAGAGTATCAACCTCGTACAATTTGGTTGACTCTCAGGAATGGAGATCCTCAGGGGACCCTAATTAATAAGACGGTGTTAGAATCCGTACATTCTTCGGGTGTTCTGCTATTTGATGCATGTAAGGCGATATCAAGTGGTAGAAAACCGTGGAATGTATGTGGGGATCTTAGATGGGAGAGGACGTATGGGTCTAATGATAAATATATTTGTCCCAGTAGTAAAAATAAATATGTGAGTCCTAGATGCCCAAATAAAGACTATAACTTTTGTCCATATTGGTCTTGTGTGGGGTGGGCGACTTGGGGACAGACAGTAGATAAAGACATGATAGTGACTAAGTTGCCGACTAGCCCTTATTGTAAGTCTATGGAATGCAACCCAGTCCATATACTTATTAATAACCCCGACAAGTTCCTAGATAAGTATGGAAATTTATTTGGGTTTCAGATATACGGGACGGGTTTAGATCCTGGGACATTATTGTTTATAGGAATAGAGACTGATACGGTATCCTCCCAGACTCATCAAGTATACCATTCCTTTTATGAAGAGATGAGTATAGATAATAAGATCCCCCATAACGCTAAAAACCTGTTCATTGACCTAGCTGAAAGTATTGCCGGTAGTCTTAATGTTACCAACTGCTATGTGTGTGGAGGTACTAACATGGGAGACCAATGGCCTTGGGAAGCAAAGGAGGTAATGTCCGGTTCTGAGGCAGTTGACCAACTAATATCTACACAAGCCGATTATCATTTGAGTGTTAGAGGTAAATCTGAGTGGAGATTAAAGACCTCCATCATAGGTTATGTTTGCATAGCAAGGAAAGGAATAATGTATAATACTTCTGTAGGATAATTAACTTGTCTAGGGCAAAAAGCTTATGATGATGATACTAAAAATACAACTTGGTGGTCGGCTTCAAATGTCTCAGAACCATCTAACCCGTTTGCTAGATATGCCAGTTTAAAGGATGTGTGGTTTGATTTATCCATCACATCTACCTGGAGAGCCCCAGCAAATTTGTACTGGATCTGTGGTAAGAAAGCCTATTCGGAGTTGCCACAGGACTGGGAAGGGGCATGTGTGTTGGGTATGCTCAAACCATCCTTCTTCTTGTTACCGATTGAAACAGGTGAGACTTTAGGTGTTAAAGTGTATGATGTGAATCATAGGAAGAAAAGGGGACCCTTAGAGATAGGCACCTGGGAAGATAATGAATGGCCTCCCCAGCGTATCATAGATTATTATGGGCCAGCCACGTGGGCAGAAGATGGTACCTTTGGTTATAGAACCCCAATTTATATGCTCAACCGTATTATAAGATTACAGGCGGTGGTTGAGATTATTACTAATGAGACCTCACAAGCACTCAATCTTCTAGCGAAGCATAATACCAGGATGAGGACAGCAGTGTACCAAAATAGATTAGCCTTGGATTACCTTTTGGCAGTAGAGGGAGGTGTATGTGGGAAGTTTAACCTGAGCAATTGCTGTCTTCAAATAGATGACGAAGGGCAAGCAATAGCTGAGCTTACTAGCCATATGGTTAAACTAGTGCATGTGCCTACTCAGGTATGGAAAGGGTACAATCCAAGTAGTTGGTTTGGTAGCTGGTATGAGTGGTTTGGAGGGCTTAAGGCAGTGGTAGGTGGAGTCCTACTGATTTTACTGTTGTGTCTACTCCTACCGTGTCTTATACCCTTAGTAGTTAGGTCTGTGCAAAGCCTGATAGGAAGTATAGCAGAGAGGAAGGCTGCTGCACAGATAATGGCGATATATAAGTATAAGGCTCTAGATCAAGGAGAACCAATGCAGGAAGATGAGTGTTAAAAGATTCACATCATAAGATAAGTCTGGTCTGGTTCATGGTAACCTGAGGTATATGCAAACCAAGGTTAAGTGATGCCTCAAGTAATTGTGAAATATCAGAGGCATCAAAGGGGGGAATGTGATGTAATTCCAGTAAAATACAAGTTTAGCAGGCTAAGATTGCCACAAGGCATATGTATGTATATGTGTTTGTAGTATCAGTTAGTTAATTACACGTAGCTAAGATACTGTTATCACTGTACTGACCAGGTGCAGGAATGTAAGAACTGGAATTACGCGTCCCTCTCCTTTGTATCAGATGAGCCACGTGGTTAGACCGGATGGATGAGTTTAGACTCTATTTATTAAATAGGTTAAGGGTATGTGTGGGTGTAGTTAATTGTGGGAGGAGCTACAGTGCTATATAAGGAATGTACTCTATGTATTCAGTACTCAGACTTTGCTGTATTTTGGTGACGCTAGTCCCTCTGAGTCCCGATCGGTGATCCAATAAAGAATCTCTTCCTTCCTGAAGAAACCTGTGTCCATCTCTCTGTGCTTGGCTTCCGTCAGTTTCTCCGGTATCAGAAGAAACAATGATTTATATGAATAGACACTTAATGTAGAACATATAAAATATATAAAATTCTTAGAGAAAAAAAAAATTGCACGACTAGTACCGGCATATGGGGACACAGTGGATATTATTATTATTATTATTATTATTATTATGTTATTTATATAGCGCCATCAAATTCCGCAGCGCTTTATATAGATTAAAATATGACAAATATGTTGTTTAACAGGATGTGAACATATCAGGATCTAGAATGTAATGTTAAAGGTACAAAATCGACCTTTAGTAGTATTATCGGTAATCAAGCTTGCCTCAGATCTTCACACATTTTTCTATGTCTGGAGAAAGGCGTAGCGTTCAGGAAATTGCCCCACCCACTAATGTAACCCTCCCCACTCGTTAACAGATGTTTGTACATCATGTTTTTGCTGGGACCTTATTGGGTTGGATATCATTCGTCATTTGGAGGAGAATTTACAAAGAAAATATATAATTCATGGATATTGATCTGATATTTTCGTTTATGATCTAATGCATCAGAGGAAAACTGCCAAATGTTCTAACTCTCCTGCAGTTAACATGCTGTTATATGTCTAGAGTACATGTAGATGCTGAAATAATACACCCTGCTTTATCTATTTTTAATCAGATTTTATGGACTATTATGATATTATATTAAATGTGCAGTTTTCCCAGGCATCTTAGGTTGGGAATATGTCACTCTGTTTTGCTGTGCTTAGGATAGCTATCGTTCTATTCATTACCCAAATTGATAAGATGTCTGCAGAGTCGGGGAGTTAATAGTAATTTACACCAAGGCTGAGGTACACTTCTATTTCAATGAATTATATAGATATTGCGTTTAAATAAATATACAAAATGAAATAAAAATAAATAGATGTTTTAAGGGGCATGTGGTTCAGAATATGGCAACAATTCCATTCATTAATAAAGATGAACAGACTGGGAAGGTGGGTTGTGAGTGGCGTGTAAATGCTGGTTCTGTATACACCATACAAGCACTTAAAAAGGAAAAGTATAGTGTCTTCCTTCCCCTGATGTCAGAAACTGAGCGAATAATTATGCAAGTGTTATTTTTGCAAATGAATGTGATTATAAAAAGGGTCCTCCTTGCATTATAACCTTTGCTTTACTTGCTTGGAGTGTTCCTTTAATGGCCATTTGAAGTGAGATAAACAACAATTATGTTTACCTGTGCCAAAGCAAATTACATAGTGGGTACAAAGCTGATCCTGCTGAAAGAGGCTGATTTCCTGCTGGCCAGGGTGTTCTGGGTATCTTTTACATGCCTGGATTGGAGAGACTCCATGGACTTTAGATGCTTCTTAAATCCTTATTGGAAGAGGTAAAACATAATTACTTCTTCTAAAAGGCATAAAGTAGCCCTAAAGGATGTGGAAACTGGAAACATTTCATTCCAAATGAAAAGACACCACGAGAGCCCTCACTTAAAGGGTGAACGTTATTCACTTTGGCTGAATTAAGCTTCTTTGGATTGCTGTTAAAGAGGCCTTAGCCAATTTGGGCCTCAGTTTGTGATACAACCAAAGTCACAATCCGAAATCCACAAAATAACCATCAAAAAAGTTAATCTGCATTTTAGCAATCCACTGCATAATGTGTTTAACTGCTAGAGCTTTCAGTATCACTCTGTACAGTGCAAATAAGAAGCAGCCACGGATAATATACATTTGCCGAGAACAGACACAAGCTCAATAGACTGTCTTAAGGTTAATACCCTTTCAAAGTGTCAGCATTTGCATCCCATTCCCATGGAATGTATATCTTAGTATATGAAACTGGTTACATCAATAGGGGCATTCAAGAAACAAAACCCCAGGCAGGTACCTCTTACATGGGAGTTAGAGCAACCCCTCGTGTCATTGTTGCTTGTGTTGTATCTATAGAATGTTATATATGTGGCATTTAATGTTACTTTCCAAAGATACGAGGATGGAGGTTAGCTCCCTCCAAAGTATGACCAAAATATCAGCGACTCAAAGAACATAATAGAACATGCACAGATTGGATGTCAGCTAAATACATTTATACCGTTTTTGCATAATATGTTCATATCTTTCTTTTTACACTCTGACTGGCTAAGTTAATGAACGTAATAGTTTACTTATGTGCTGTACGCTAGCTTTATTTTTAAGGAAGCTCTTTATTGGAAAATAATTGCTTTTCTGTTTTTCCAAGGGTTCATGCACCGGTAAATAGTTTTCTCAGATGTATCTCTTTCTGTGATAATTTGGGAGAAATTCGCGGTAGACGATAATCGTCATATTGACCTTTGAAAGGCACATGTGGTTTATAAACCACACAATCTGGAAAGGCTGGGCCAGGGTTATTGAAGCCAGACCTTTTCAGCAACAGGTTTAATCTGATCACATTTATCCCATAAACCAGGCCTACCCTAGCAGGGATTGGCACAAACTAATATCGGACTCCTTCATGGTTTGGGCATTAATTAGACAACAGATGCAATCTATACATTCTCTGGTAAAATCTAAATGAAGAGTATTAAGGTTAGTTACGGTAGTTAGTTCAAGAATGTTGATTTCTTGTTTGCATGTGGAGTAGTATGTATTTATTTAACAGTTCTAGTATAACACTCTTATGCAGAGAGGTTTACAATCGATGCAAAAAGAACATTGGTAATTACAGAAATAGGGAATGAAGAAAAAGACACACTGCAACAAATTGGGAAGAGAACCCTGCCTGTGAGCTTACAATCTATCTCCCACACTGCATCTGTGTGTGCCGCACTGTGATGTAGGCCATGTGGTTTGTTCTCTGATTTCTTAGGGTCACATTATGGGTGTAGATGATCTTTTTGAGTTCTAGCAATGATATTAACCCCTTAGTGACCAGACCGTTTTTCAATTACCGTTTACATTTCTGCTGTGTTTGTGTTTATCTATAATTTTCCTCTTACTCATTCACTGTACCCACACATATTATATACTGTTTTTTCCGCCATTAAATGGTCTTTCTGAGATACCATTGTTTTCATCATATCATATACCGTATATACTCGAGTATAAGCCGACCCGAATATAGGCCGAGGCCCCTAATTTTACCCCAAAAAACTGGGAAAACGTATTGACTCGAGTATAAGACTAGGGTGGGAAATGCAGCAGCTACTGGTAAATTTCTAAATAAAATTAGATCCTAAAAATATTATATTAATTGAATATTTATTTCCAGTGTGTATATAATGAATGCAGTGTGTGTGTATGAGTGCAGCGTGTGTGTATGAGTGCAGCGTGTGTGTATGAGTGCAGCGTGTGTGTATTAGTGCAGCGTATGTATGAATGCAGCGTGTGTATGAGTGCAGCGTGTGTATATGAGTGCAGTGTGTGTATGTGTGCAGTGTGTGTATGAATGCAGTGTGTGTATGAATGCAGTGTGTGTATGTGTGCAGTGTGTGTATGTGTGCAGTGTGTGTATGTGTGCAGTGTGTGTGTGTATGTGTGCAGTGTGTGTGTGAATGCAGCGTGTGTATATGAGTGCAGTGTGTATGAATGCAGTGTGTGTATGTGTGCAATGTGTGTATGTGTGCAGTGTGTGTATGAATGCAGTGTGTGTATGAATGCAGTGTGTGTGTGTGTGTGCAGTGTGTGTATGTGTGCAGTGTGTGTACGTGTGCAGTGTGTGTATGAGTGCAGTGTGTGTGTGTATGAGTGCAGTGTGTATGAGTGCAGTGTGTGTGTGTATGAGTGCAGTGTGTGTGTGAATGCAGTGTGTGTATATGAGTGCAGTGTGTGTATGAGTGCTGTGTGTGTGTATATGAGTGCAGTGTGTATGAGTGCAGAGTGCAGTGTGTATGAGTGCAGAGTGTGTGTGTATGAGTGCAGTGTGTGTGTGTGTGTATGTGTATAGTGTGTATGTGTGCAGTGTGTGTATGTGTGCAGTGTGTGTATGAGTGCAGTGTGTATGAGTGCAGTGTGTGTGTGTATGAGTGCAGTGTGTGTGTGAATGCAGTGTGTGTATATGAGTGCAGTGTGTGTATGAGTGCAGTGTGTGTATATGAGTGCAGTGTGTATGAGTGCAGTGTGTGTGTGTGTGTGTGTATGTGTATAGTGTGTATGTGTGCAGTGTGTGTGTGTGTGTGGGTGGGCAATTTTATTATTTTTTTTACTGATTTTAATATTTTTATCATTATATTTTATTTAATTATTTTTTTTAATTATGTTAATATTTATTATTATTTGTAATATTATTATTTATTTATTTGTATTATTTTATTATTATTAATATATATTATTTTTTTTTCGTCCCCCCTCCCTGCTTGCTAGCTGGCCAGGGAGGGAGGCTCTCCTTCCCTGGTGGTCCAGTGTCATTGGTAGTTCAGTAGGGGGGAGAGGGGGGCTGGCAGAGCTGTAACTTACCTGTCCTGCAGCTCCTGTCAGCTCTCTCCTCCTCCGCGCCGTCCGTGCAGCTCCTCTATCAGCTCACACTGTAAGTCTCGCGAGAGCTGCACTATGACCCCGCGGCTCTCGCGAGATTTACACTGGGAGCTGACCGAGGTGCTGAACGGACGGCTCGGAGGATGAGAGAGCTGACAGGAGCTGCAGGACAGGTAAGTTACAGCTCTGCCAGCCCCCCTCTCCCCCTGTCTGTATTATGGCAATGCAAATTGCCATAATACAGACACTGACTCGAGTATAAGCCGAGTTGGGTTTTTTCAGCACAAAAAATGCTGGGTGGATACCGTCAGGCCCCGGAGCTTTATTTACATTAATTTTCTTTAATAGCTGTAGCACCTTGTCTCGAGTTATCCAATCACAAGTTATCTGCAAGTTTGTTGCAGCAATCGTATGCATATCTCTTGCCATAGGATCCTCATTAATATATACCGAAGAAAAATAGTTATTTAAAATTTCTGCCTTTTCCTGGTGCTATATAAATAATATAAATGTATTGGTGCTATATAAATCATAACATAATAATAATTATAATACCTTCCTGGCTATTAACCAGACAGCTGGAATTCCTGCTTCGCTTACTTTGAACTATAGTTTAAAGGAGAAGTGATGAGCTGCTCTGATCTTGATGCTTGCCATTTCTTTACTTCCTAATGTACTGTAATATAACCCTTTGAGAAGTATTGACCAGTCATGCTGGATTTGTCCGCAAGGCTTTTCAATAATTCCTTGCATTGCTGGACAAATGACATTACATTAGATGCAGGAACTAATTTGACATCTACTGTAAGCTAGCCTTTTTACCTGCACCCCTTAAATATGCCAGGAATATTAAATGCATGTCTTCTCATTTTAAATGGTGTACCTTTTTTCTATGGAGTGTTCCTTTAAGGCCAAATACTAGACTAAATGTTGATATTGCCATAACTATAGCTTATTGTTAAGGTTCAAACTTGCTGGACAGATATTTGCTTACTGTTCAGTTTCATCTAGTGTAAAGGAAGTACAAACATGTATTCATAAGTCTATAGTGTCTATTTACTATTTAGATTACAGGGCCACCTCTATCTACTTAAAATTAAAAAATGGAAAAAAGGTTTGTGCTGCCCTTTTTTCTACGCCAAGATTCAGTCGATGGTGCCGCCCACTCCTTCGCATCAAACTGACGTTGCTTTATTGCCTTGTCGTCCAATCCAATGCTTGTCAAGTTTCACTGGATGTGAAAATAATTCACTCTGTTGTACACCATACACATTCATTTTAGTTGTTATAAAAGAGCAGGGGTAGGAAACCTTTTGGTATTGCTATGCCTAAGTAAAACTTAACTGAAGTTACTTTAAAATTCTGCTTGTGTTGTGTAGTGGTGCGGCAGATGCTTTGCAAGGTTGTATATTTGTATGGGCTTTATTTATGTGTGAGGGATGTATGTGGTGTAAAGTGAGTGTATATACAAGCTGTGTGTAGTATTGTGTATGTGTTGTTGTTTGTGGTATTGCGTGTGTGGAGGGGTTTGCTTGTAGAGTTCTGTGTGGGAATGTCAGCGGTTTGTGACGTGTATGTGTGTGGCAGGAGCTGTTTATATGGTTTGTTAGTAGTATTGTGTGTGGGCTGCCTGTTGTGTTGTGTTGTGTATACGTGTGCCCTATTTGGAGTATTTATGTATGTGGGGCTGTCATTGGTATTATGTGTATGTATTTGTGTTTGTGTACATGTATGTCGATGGCCTGATGTGTGAAGTATGTGTGGGGGCTGTTTGTGGTATCTATGTGTGTGAGCTGTCTGTTGTTTTGTGTGTGGGGGCTCTCTGTGATAAGTGTGTGAGTTGCTTGTAGTATTTGTGTGTGTGGTGGTGGCTATCTATGGTGCTGTGTATGTTGCTATTTGTAGTATTGTGTGTTTAAGTTGGCTGTCTGTGTTGTTACAATTGTAATCAAAATTATGTAACCCCCATAGAAAAGCAGGTTTATTGTCAATATGTACAGATTTTCAGCTGTTTGCAATAAACAAACCAAACAAAAGCAATTGAAATAGCTCAACACAACAAATGCTTCAAGTTGATTCCCCAAATTCAACTGAAAATGCAACTCATAATGACTTCTCCAGTCTCAAAATTATTCAACACCTCACAGCACACATATGCAAAATAAGTGTTGTCTCAGCACCACCTGATGCATCTAATCAAGGACTTTTTTAGTTGCTTGAGCTGGAAAACTTAAAATACCTGAACTGGCTAGGGGTTTATTGAGTGTCACGTTTGACTGCATGTTCGAAATATGGCTTTGTCAAAATAATGGTACACAAAGTTAACCCCTTAAGGACCACGGACGTACTAGGTATGTCCGACAAAAAACGTTACTTAAGGACCGCGGCATGTCCTTATTACTTACCCGATCGCCGCTGTTCCCCCGCCGGCGATCAGTGTTGCTCCCGGTCTGAGGGGACTGCAAGACAGCCCAGGCAGTCCCCCCTCGGCAAATTAGGTCCCTGCCGGTCATGTGATTGCTCTGAAAGAGCGATCACATGGTCGCAATAGGCGTCCATAGTGCTGCCTGCAGCGGGACTGCCTAAACCGAGAGGCAGTCTCCCTGCTGCTGTAAAATAAATATTTTTTTTTTTTAATAAATGTAAAAAAAATATATAGGGGTGTATATATATATATATATATAAGATATATAAATATATTATATCTATACCGTATTTATTCGAGTATAACGCGCATTTTTTTAAACCGATTTTTAATTTAAAATTAAGGGTGCGCGTTATACTCGAATAAATATACCTTCCAGGACCGCCGGGCTCATTACAAGCCTGGCGGTCCTGGGGGGTGGGCAGCAAGCATTTACTCACCTCCGTGCAGCTCCTCCAGCTTCCCAGTGTACATCTCGTGAGACCCGCGGCCAGCTCTGACGCTCTGACGTCGTCAGAGCTGGCCGCGGGTCTCGCGAGATGTACACTGGGAAGCTGGAGGAGCTGCACGGAGGTGAGTAAATGCTTGCTGCACACCCCCCCAGGACCGCCGGGCTTGTAATGAGCCCGGCGGTCGGTATTATCGAGCACCCACTCGAATATTTATTCGAGTATAACAAGCACCCTAATTTTAGATTAAAAATCGGTATAAAATTTTATACCGATTTTTAATCGAAAATTAGGGGTGCGCGTTATACACGTGTGCGCGTTATACTCGAATAAATACGGTATATCATATTTATATATATCTTATATATAATGTCATACTGAGTGTATTTTTATATTTATATATACATATATTAATATAAAAATACACTTATAATTAAATTACACACATGTATATATATATATAATAACTATATATATTGTGTGTGTGTGTATATGTATTAAGGCCGTTTGGCCTGTATTTGTGGGAGGGGCTTAAATTAATTCACTCCCCTATATAAGGGACACCCCTTACCTGACTCATATCACTTGAGGTCAGCATCAGAATGATTTCCACTTCCGGGTCATCCAGATGCCATTTTACCTGATTACTCCATGAGGTTTTCTAAGCAGAGCTGTGTCAGGAATCCAGCCACAGGCTTTTCCGGCCTACCACCTTCTTTCTTCAATCCATCACCGTGGATGGTGTCCAAGTGACTCACAAACCGTAAGTCGACCTACCCGTTACGCCAGGCATCAGTCCCACGGCACCATGCACGGGTCAGGTCCTCACTTTACGGCTGCATTTTGTCTAAGTCTGTTCTAAAACCATTGCAAGTTCATGCATATCATTTGTTTAAACCCCCTACCGGCCATTCAGTGTACTACAGGCTTTTCAGACATTATTGCATTTCATGTACAAACCATCGAACCACTGCATTTTCGCCTACACACTGACCCCTACCGGTCATTCAGTGTACTTCAGGCTTCTCAGACATTATTGCATTTCATGTAAAAACCAACCAACCACCGCATTTTTCACCTACACACTGACCCCTATCGGTCATTTGGTGTACTACAGGCATCTTAGATGTTTTTTGCATTTTCATGTACAAACCAATAAACCACTGCATTTTCACCTACACACTGACCCCTACCGTTTTTTGGTATACTACAGGCTTCTTAGACATTATCGCATTTCATGTACAAATCAACGAACCACTGCATTTGCGCCTACATACTGACCCCTACTGATCATTTGGTGTACTACATGCTTCTCAGACATTATTGCATTTCATGTACAAATCAACGAACAACTGCATTTTCGCCTACACACTGACCCCTACTGGTCTTTTGGTGTACTACAGGCTTCTTAGATATTATCGCATTTCATGTACAAATCAACTAACCACTGCATTTGCGCCTACACACTGACCCCTACCGGTTATTCGGTGTACTACAGGCTTCTCAGACATTATTGCATTTCATGTACAAACTAACAAACCACTGCATTTTTCACCTACACACTGACCCCTATCAGTCATTCGGTGTACTACAGGCTTCTAGGACGTTTTTGCTTTTCATGTACAAAACAATAAACCACTGCATTTTCACCTACACACTGACCCCTACCAGTCATTCAGTGTACTACAGGCTTCTCAGACATTATTGCATTTCATGTACAAACTAACAAACCACTGCATTTTTCACCTACACACTGACCCCTATCAGTCATTCGGTGTACTACAGGCTTCTAGGACGGTTTTGCTTTTCATGTACAAAACAATAAACCACTGCATTTTCACCTACACACTGACCCCTACCAGTCATTCAGTGTACTACAGGCTTCTCAGACATTATTGCATTTCATGTACAAACCAACTAAACACAGCATTTTCGCCTACATGCTGACCCCTACCGGTCAATCGGTATACTACAGGCTTCTCAGACTTTATTTCACTTCAAAAACAAACTAACTACAGCATTTTTGCCTTTATACTGACTCCTATCTGTCAAACGGTAGGATTAACCCCTTAAGGACATATGACATGTGTGACATGTAATAATCCCCTTTTATTCCAGAAGTTTGGTCCTTAAGGGGTTAAAGGGTATTTTAACATACAATCAGCATTTCTGACCCCTACTGGTCAACAGCAAAACTGTCTTCACACGTCATATACAATTTACCAGCCAATATAAATTACACATAAGATTGTTTTAAACATAACCATAAACCATAAATTAAACTCCAGCACGGGCTCAACTTCAGGTTTAATTCACAATAATTTACATTTCACATAAAGACCAACAGTGGTTCTATCAACACTGCCACCTACAGGTCTGTCAAGTACGTTGACAATTTTCATGGGGTTTTACAAACACCAAAACACTGACACCTATAGGTCAACAGACAAACAACATTTCACATACCAATCAGTATCCAACTACACTGCCACCTATAGGGCACTCGGCAGATCTCCAGTGCACTTGCAGTTTGCAACACCATGTTCACTGACCCCTACCATTCAATAAGACATACAACAATTCACATAGCAAGCACTATATCAACATCTGGTATAAATACATATATTATTACACAGTAGCAGACGCATCTGTATATACGTCACTGGTAATATAGTTCACATACATTTTTCACAGCACGCTGCTCACACAACAGACTTTCCCCTAGCAAGGGGACATACAACTTACAAGGTGGGGACAGACCACATTTTCACTTGTACATACGGCACTTAATGGGTTAAGATTTAACCAGTATGGCTACGATGTTTAATATTTACACATCACGGCACTTTACTTTTCACATATACTGTACGTATTAAGATAAGCTTGGTCTATGCCACATTTCCTTATGCCATACGGTTTTATCCATTCAGGTTACAGTTACTACTAAAAACGTATATGGATTGTCAGGTTCAATACCATACTACAGGGTGCATACACCTGCTCACGTAGTTATTCATCTCTTACCTTCCCTGGAATAGTAACAGTGTACTGGCAATTAGGGTTCTAGGGCCCAATAGGTATTACCCCCTTTTTTCTCTGCATTATGCTTCGGTTAGTGGTCCCGCGAGGCCAACATCCCGCCTCACACTCGGAGGCATACACCCCTCGGGCCACTCATGAGCTAGCCGCCTCGCATTGTATCATAGAGAGGGCCTCACCTGTCACTCCCCTTCCTATTTTCTGGTTACTGTCACCGAGAGGCCAACATCCTGCCACAACATTCAGTGGCCACAAAAAATCCCCTCGCGCCAAGCATAGATAGAGCCTCTCAAGCCACTTGGCAACTAGCAGGGCCTCACCAGTCACCAAAAAACACCAAGCCTAATCATTTCGCCTTACGGCTTAGCTAGAAAGCCAGTACAAGAACCCTGGGTACAAATAATAATTGCAATCTTTATTGTTATTTAAGTATTTCTCCAAAAGATGGTGAAGAATCACCTCTTCCTAGCACCCCGGCTAGAATTGATACACCTTCAAGCAGAGGAGATGTTGCTAGTCCAGCAGCAATCAGATCCTGGACGATCCCACACATTACCACCGACCTAAGGAGGTGACAAATCCCCTACCCTGCTACAGCAAGGAAAGCAGAGTTATTCAAACTCCTCCATACATCAACGGACAACACGGAAGCAGGGGAAGGCCCAGCTACATCAACTCAGGTGACATCCAGGCTATGCTAGCCTCACTCATAAACTCATGAGCCAAAAAAATAAAAATAAAACATTTATGATAGACTGGCAATCTCGAGTTGGTCACCACAGCCCTCACAAGGCTGGGCCTCACGCTACTCTACAACCAGCACCAACCGAAACTCGGTTACCTGGTACAATCAATTCTTATGACACACAAGTCGTTAACCCTGCACGTATGATCCCAGCACATTGGGGAAGCAAGGCATATATATGTATCGGTGATGGTCAGATCCAGGGATTCCAGGTAAATCGGGAACTGACCATCCCTTGGTTGGGTTGGCATTTGGAATATGTAGAGATGTTTATTTGTGCAGGTACCCATACAGAAGGGAGTTTGTCCCAAACAAATGGACGAGCACTCTCAGGCTCCAGGTACCAGCACCTCTGAACTACCAGAGACCATTGATATGAGTAGTTGCATTGCATATAGACTGTTGCATATATGTTCAAATGGTTCAGGGCACATGACAAGCCATGTGTCCCAATACAACTTACAAATAACGTACTCACCATCTGTACACACTAATGCATTTTCAACACTACTGACTCATCACCCTTCCAGACTTGTAGTAGATTTACTAAAGCTCTGGAGCTTCAAAGGGCTCCCATACAGGTATCATAAACACACCTTCAAGGAATATAGCATGCCCTCACTTACAGTCAGCACAACAAAACCATTGGCTGTAAACACACTCATAGCCAAGATTTGCAGAGGGGTCTTCCAATTTCCACCATTTACAGCATGGCACCAAACACAAACACATTGGTATTGTCACAAGGAATCTTCCCTTAAACAAAGACTAACCATAGACTTATTGGCACCACACACCTCCGCTACCCCAAGTCTCAACTCGCTCATACCCTCCGAGGAGTTTTCTTACTATACAACACCATTGATCTACCTTTACAGCTATCACTCAAGCATGGGTTGAAGCTTGGTTAAGTAAGACCAATATCATCAACGCAGTAAACGGCTACAATCTACCCTACACACTGGCACTTACATGGCATAAATTGGGCAATCCTTTCCCTGCTCATCTTTCGAGCTAGTAGATTAGCCTACTATCGATATTCGCAGATACTCTGTGCTGGTTATGATAACATATCCAGATGCCTTAGTCATACACTATCTAGAAGATATTTTTTTCTGTCATATGGTGGCAGTAACCTCTGGGTTTTGCTCCTCCCTGTGGACAAGACCTGTAACAAGCTATTTTAAAAGGATCCTCCCCCTTTAGGTATAAATACTGAGCCCGCAAAACCTACCCCAGTCTTCTTTCTTGTCCCGATAGGGATGGACAGGACTTTCGTTGCTGGTGAGGCACACGGGATGTTGTCTGGGGGATCCGGTCCGAGAGCTGCCCGGGTGGTAAGCTGAGTGGCCCATGCTCCGTTGTCCTGCCGTTACGGAGTGAACAGAGGCTGTTGAATTTATGCCGAGAAGGTTTCCGGCAAAAATGCTTCCGGGAGGCGGAGCTCGCTCTGAGCAAGCGCACAGCGGTGGAACGCACGCCCTGGCGGTGTTTGCGTTCCACCTAAGCTTCCGGGTGCGCAAAGACGCATGCGCAAACGGAAGCTTAAAGATATACACACAAAAAAAAAAAAACCCGCGAAATTTGAATTTAAAAGCTGTACTGGTACCCACTGACAGCATGGATGCAGGTCAGAAGTGGTACGCCGTGTCACCTGCCCCCCCACACGGCTCAGAGGTATTTTGAGGTAAGATTGATAAAGAAATCTTTACTTTAAAATACTTTCTGAAGAAGAGTCTATATTCTAAGAGCCTCCACTTATTTTTTGCAGATATGTCTAGTCCACCTGAGATGGATAAGGAAAAGCTAACCCCCACGCCTAGAAAGGCTACGGTGAAGTCCAAGCATATTGTTTGCAGCGAATGTGCAACTCCTCTCCCAGACGGGTCTAGGAAGAAAATATGCAGTCAGTGTACTGCAAACTCTTTGGAAAGAGAAAAGCAAAAGGATATGCAATCTTTCCTATCCTGGTTCCAGGTGAATTTGTCCCAGACCTTGGACACGATTAAAGAATCTAAAAGGGTAGAAGCCCCCGTTCAACAAAAGATTAATAAAAGAAAGAGGATTTCTTCATCTGAATCATCTTCGGGAGAATGTTCTTCTTCTTTCGAATCAGTGGATTCAGGTTCCTCGTCGAGTGAACCAGTGGGGTTTCCCTCTGAGGCAATCCGTAAATTTATTAAAGAAGTAAATCTGACAATCCTACCTCAGGGATCAGAAAATCCAAAGAAAGGCTTTTCTGTGCAACAGAGCCTAGTTGAATTTGTATTTAGGGAATGGAAAAACCCGGAAAAACGTGCCTTTATTTCTAGACACTTCAAGGATGTCTTCAGGCTGGCTAGCGACGTCATGTGGGAAGATCTCCCAAAGGTTGATGTTCAGGTGGCACAGATTGCCAAGAGAACCACTATCCCTATAGGAGAAACTGCAGCATTAAAGAATCCTATGGATAAAAGAGCCGAAACCTCGTGTAGGCGGGCTTATCAGACAGCTGGTTTCCAATGCAAAGCCTTACTGGCAGGAGCAGCAGTAGCCAGAGCAAATGAAGTGTGGCTAAATTTAGTACAGGAAAATTTATCGTCTGGTCATATTGATGATCTAAGTCGCATGTTTCAGAACATGCATTTGGCGAATGAATTCTTTTTGGATATGTCGGCTGAGGTGCTGAAATTGGCCTCCAGGATCATGGGTTTGTCTTCTGTGGCAAGACGTGCCCTATGGTTGAGGTCTTGGTCGGCGGATACAGCGTCTAAGGCAGTCCTTTGTGAACTTCCTTTGGAAAAATCTAAATTATTCGGCGCTCCCTTAGAGGAAATCATAAGACAGATGTCTGAAATCAAGAAGGCACTTCCGCAAGATAGAAAATCCTCCTGGAGACCGGGGTACAGAAATTACCAATCTAAGGTTAGGAGATCCTTTCAAGAGAGACCACATTTTTTTTCAAAGAAAGGATAAAAGCCGGAAATTTGAAAGTAATGAGGTCAAAAGATCCTTCAGAGACAAAGGGAGACGTTTTTGACGCCAGAGGTGTGGGAGGACGGCTCCAATATTTTTTTCCGGTGTGGGAACAGACCACAGAGGATCCCTGGGTTCTGAAGATTATCCGAAAGGGACACAAGATTATTTTTTTGGAAAAACCAAGATCAAGGTTTCTGCTATCGACTTACCAGTCTGCAAAAAAATCTCGAGCTCTAGATTATCAGTCCAGGCTGCTTCTACACAAAGGGGTTATAGAAAGAGTTCCAAAAGAACAGGAATTTCGGGGAGTCTATTCGAGACTATTTCTGGTTCCAAAACCGGACAAGTCGTTTCGGCCCATTCTGGATTTGAAGAAGATAAATCAGTTTATCCCCTATCACAGATTCCGTATGGAATCAATCGCATCAATTTTTCCTCTATTACAACAAGGCGACGTAATGGTAAAGATAGACTTAAAGGATGCGTATCTTCATGTTCCGATAGCCACCGCTTCAAGGAAATATTTAAGATTTGCAATAAGAAGAAGAAGAAGTCACATCCTTCATTTCCAGTTCAGGGCCCTGCCTTTCGGTCTGTCGTCCGCTCCAAGAATCTTTACAAAGATCCTGTCTCCTCTAACTGCTCATTTGAGTAAAGGGGTATTTCAATTATCCCATATTTAGACGACTGGCTTCTAGTGGCACATACCGAGGATCAACTACACGAGGATCTGCAGGTCACTATAAGGTTTCTTCAGGACCATGGCTGGATCTTGAATCTAAAGAAATCAGTTTGCATTCCAACAAGAGTTATAGAGTTTCTCGGCTTCGAGATCAATTCAGACTCCATGTCAATATTCCTTCCCAAACGAAAGAGAAAAAAGATCCGAAAAACGATTTCCAACCTCCAAAGGATGAAAACTTGTTCCTTCAGAGAGGCCATGAGTGTGTTAGGTCTTCTTACGGCCACCTTCCCGGCGGTCAAATGGGCAAGATCAAAGGTCAGACCCTTACAGTGGAACATCCTGACTTCCTGGTCAAAGAAGGAGGAAGATCTGGACGAAATTTTCCTGCTGTCCCCTCAGGTGAAGACGCAACTAGATTGGTGGAAAACCTCAGAGTGCCTTTCAAAAGGTTTGTCCTTTCTACCAAAGGTCTGTATAATAGTCACCACAGACGCTTCAAACTCAGGTTGGGGAGCCCACTTAGGCTCCATCATGTTCCAAGGAAAATGGTCTTCCAGGGAAGCAAAGGAATCTACAAATTTCAAAGAATTATTGGCGGTTCTGTATGCTCTTCATCACCTCAGACCTTGGTTACTTCAAAGAGCGGTCAAGATACAGTCAGACAATCGCACGGTAGTCTCTTATATCAATCGCCAGGGAGGAACCAGAGCAAGAAGGCGTATTCAGAATCTTGACTGGAAAATTCGGAGTCCCAGAAGTAGATTTGATGGCAAGAGAATCAAACAAGAAGGTTTCCCACTTCGCCTCCCTATTCAGAACGGATCAACCCAATTGGATAGACGCTCTATCGATAAGGTGGGATTTTCAGCTGGCTTACATCTTCCCACCTCTGCCCCTGATCCCAAAGGTCCTCCTCAAAATACGTACGGACAAGGCGAGGATATTGGCGATAATCCCTTATTGGCCAAACAGAGTCTGGTTTGCGATCCTAAAGAAGATGACTATCAACTATTGGGAGCTTCCCATTTCAGTTCAGCTCATTGTGAACAGGAACCTACCCTTGAAAGTACTGGAAATGTTCAGGTTGACGGCTTGGCTACTGCAAGGCTGATCCTTCGAAACAAGGGCTTGCAAGATGAGAGAATAACAGTCTTACTCCACGCAACTAGAAGATCAACTTCTAGGATATACTTCAGAATTTGGTCCAAATTTCTTCACTGGGGTAGGGATCACCGGGTCTCGATATTACAACCGTCTATAGATAACATTCTTCAGTTTTTGCAAGACGGCTTTGACACAGGCCTGGGAGTCTCAACTCTCAAGGTTCAAATCTCAGCTTTGAATTTTTTTCTTATTAAGGATTTGGCAGCCAATGTTTTCATCAGAAGATTTTTTAGGTCCATCAGCCTCAAGAGACCTCCTAAACGATCGGTGTTTCCGACGTGGGACTTGTCCCTAGTCCTTCAGGCCCTTAGTACTAACCCGTTTGAACCTTTGGAGGAAGTTCCGTTGAAAATTTTATCTCTTAAGGTATTGTTTTTGGTGGCCATTACGTCAGCCAAGAGAGTGGGAGAACTCCACGCCCTATCCTCCTCAGATGAATTCACCATCTTTCATGAGGACAAAGTGGTTCTTTACCCGAGACCATCTTTTCTTCCAAAAGTTCTATCTTCTAAAAATGTGAATCAACCTATTGTTTTACCTTCCTTTTTTAGTGCGCCCTCATCCCTTCAAGAGCACAGATGGCAAAGGTTGGACGTCAGAAGAGCGTTATGTATATATTTAAACAGAACAAAGGAGTTCAGAGTTTCGGATCACCTATTTGTTAATTTTCAGGGTCACCTAAAGGGCAAGGTGGCTTCCCGTGGGACCTTATCTCGTTGGCTTATTCAGGCTATCGATTTGGCATATTCTTCCTCGGGTCTTCAGTCTCCTGCTACAATCAAGGCCCATTCTACTCGAGCCATGGCTACCTCATGGGCAGAAAGAGCACTTGCATCTCCAGAAGTCATTTGCAAGGCGGCATGCTGGTCGTCCTTCAACACATTTATCAAGCACTACCGGCTAGACATATTCTCTGCCTCTGAAGCTGCTTTTGGGCGTAAGGTGTTACAAGCCGTCGTGGCATAGGTCCCGCCCAGAGGGATTCTTGCTATATCCCAGAGGTTACTGCCACCATATGACAGAAAAAACAGAAATTTTTACTTACCGTAAATTCTTTTTTTCTTAATATGGTGGCAGTATTATTACCCTCCCTCTTTATTAAATAAATTTTTGCATTGGATGTTGGCTTGGTCTGGTTTCTTTACTTGTTACGTACTGGGGTAGGTTTTGCGGGCTCAGTATTTATACCTAAAGGGGGAGGATCCTTTTAAAATAGCTTGTTAAAGGTCTTGTCCACAGGGAGGAGCAAAACCCAGAGGTTACTGCCACCATATTAAGAAAAAAAGAATTTACGGTAAGTAAAAATTTCTGTTTTCACTAGAAGCCTCACGGCAGCTTAGTCTGGTTGACCACTTGGGCGTCCCAGTACCCCATAAGAAACAGAAGGCTCAGACACTATCATCACATTACTGGGCATATGACTTGAGTCGGCATCCATACACAGGGCCGCCATCAGGGGGTGACAACCATGATGGTTGTCACGGGCCCGGCGGTCCTGGGGGGCCCGGACTGCTCTGGCAGTCCTGGACCCCACTTTCCCTCTCTGCACACATAGATAGCGAATATCGCTATCTATGTGTGCAGCCGCAGGCCCCCGGCTCCCTGTTACCGCAGAGGGGGCCCAGGAAGCACACAGCTTCTCCTCTCTTCTCTCTTTTCTAATAACTCTCGCGAGATCCGGTTACCATGTGTCAGGGTACCTGAAGCCTCTACCTCTGAGAGAGGTAGAGACTTAGAAGTTTATCCGTCCGGACGGCATGTCTCCTCGGCCCCTCGCGGTTCACTCGGTCTTGCTAACGCCGGCCGCGAGGGAGTCACTTCCTTTTATAGCAGGAGGACCGGAGGTCGACGTCATGACGCCAACCCGGAACGTCCTGTCACTCAAATCTCGGGAGACGAATCAGGACTCGCCGGAGGCGTGTCTTCTCTCCCTAACCAGGATACTTAACAGTGGCTCTCTCATTTACTCATTGCCCTGTCGTGGTTCTAGTCTGCCTAGTCACACAGTGCTTTGTTATTCTCTTGCCTTTTGGTTCTGACCCGGCTTTGGTATTTACTCTCCTGTCTTTCTGTTATCCTTGACCCGGCTTGTCTCTCGCTTACCTGTCTTCTCGTTCCCTCGACCTCGGCTTGTCTCTGACCATTCTATTGTAGTTATACGTTAAGTCCGGCCATTCTAAGGACCGGTATACGTATCTGCTACTCTTTGTACTCTGCGTGTTGGATCCCTGACCCGATCCTGACATTACGACAGGGCCATGGATCCTGCAGGTACAAATTGTCAGCTTGGTTCTCCTGATCCTAGGTTTGACGCCATGGATCATAGGATGGATCAGATGGCTCTAGCACTACAGGCGCTGCTATCACGTCCTATTAATCCACCTGAGGAGATGCGTAATACGTCTGCTTCTTCTGTGGGTTCAGGGATAGAGGTAGCTACTGTAGGTGCTTCTTCCCGAGTTACCCCACCTGTACGTTATGCTGGTTCTCCTGAGAGGTGTCGTGGGTTTTTGAACCAGATCAGTATCCATTTTGAGCTACAGCCCCGTTCCTACCCTACTGATAGGGCAAAAGTGGGATTTATTATTACCTTACTCATTGAGAAAGCTCTGAGATGGGCTAATCCGTTGTGGGAGAATGATAATCCATTAGTCTATAACTATAATGCCTTTGTAGCTGCTTTTAAAAGAACTTTTGATCCTCCTGGCAGGAGGGTCAATGCAGCCAGATTACTGTTGCGCCTTAGACAAGACAACCAAACACTTGTGGATTACGCACTAGAGTTCAGGTCTTTGGCGGCAGAGGTAAAATGGAATGAACAGGCCTATATAGACGTATTTTTAAATGGATTATCCGATGTAATACTTGATGAGGTAGCGACAAGAGAGCTTCCCGAGAACCTGGAAGACTTAATTTCCTTTATCTCTCGTATTGACGAACGTCTAAGGGAGAGGCAGAATACTCGAGATAGAACCGGTAAATCTTCCTTTAGACTAGCACCATCATTTCAAATTTCTGAAACCCAGACTCCACAGGTTTCAGAACCTATGCAGTTAGGCCTTACTCGTCTGTCAGAGGA
This sequence comes from Pelobates fuscus, assembly GCF_036172605.1. Taxonomy (NCBI): domain Eukaryota; kingdom Metazoa; phylum Chordata; class Amphibia; order Anura; family Pelobatidae; genus Pelobates; species Pelobates fuscus. Next base: position 12,511,559 of record NC_086319.1, read on the forward strand.
GGAAAGACAGTACAGGAGAAGGGAGGGACTGTGTATGTATTGTGGAGCCAGAGGTCATGTACGTTTGAGCTGTCCCAGTCGTCCGGGAAACGCTCGCACCTAAGTTTCTCTAGAGGACAGACCTTGGGTGTTTCGATTTTGTCCTCTACTCATAACTACAAAGAACATAGACTCCTATTACCGGTCTCTTTAACTTGGGAAAAGGGAACTTTAGAGACTATGGCATTGATAGACTCCGGCGCTGCTGAGAGTTTTATCGACCAAGAGTTTCTCACCAAACACACTATCCCATCCCAGTTAAGGAAGACACCCTTGGCTGTTGAGGCCATTGATGGTAGACCTTTAGTTGAGCCTGTGATTTTCCGGGAGACCACACCTCTTAACTTAACTACTGGTATTCTACACAAGGAGGAAATATCCCTACTACTCATTTCATCTCCTTCTGTTCCCATAGTCCTGGGATACTCCTGGCTTAAGAGACATAACCCCGTTATAGATTGGAGATCAGGGGAAATAGTTTCGTGGGGTCAGGATTGTCAAGAGAATTGTTTAAAGAAAGTGTCACCTCTTTGTAGTGTCAACGCACTTAATAACGCTACCGACTCTACCAAAGTACAGATACCGTCCTTGTATCAAGATTTAAAGGCAGTATTTGACAAAGGAAAGGCTGATACCTTACCACCACATAGGCCTTTTGATTGCAAAATTAATTTACTTTCTGGTACTATGCCCCCCAGGGGTCATGTATACCCTTTGTCTACGAATGAAAACTTAGTTCTAGAGGAGTATATTCGTGAAAACCTAGACAAGGGGTTCATTAGAAGATCCTCCTCTCCTGCTGGGGCTGGATTTTTTTTTGTTAAAAAGAAGGATGGTTCTTTAAGACCCTGCATTGACTACCGAGGTCTTAACAAGATAACCATTAGAAATGCATATCCGATTCCCTTGATCACCGAGCTTTTTGATCGATTAAAAAGTTCTAAGATTTTCACTAAGTTAGACCTTAGAGGTGCTTATAATTTGGTGAGAATTCACGACGGAGACGAGTGGAAAACTGCATTCAATACTCGATATGGGCACTATGAGTATACTGTAATGCCTTTTGGTCTCTGCAATGCCCCGGCGGTATTTCAGGACCTTATTAATGAGGTTCTTAGGGAGTTTCAAGATGACTGTGTGATTGTATACCTTGATGATATACTTATACATTCCAGGGATATTGAAACCCACCACGGACAAGTCAGAAGGGTTTTACGCAAACTTCTTCAGCATGGCTTATACTGCAAATTAGAGAAATGCAGCTTTGACCAATCCCAAACTACCTTTCTTGGTTATGTGATTTCTGGGGAGGGGTTTGAAATGGATCCGGAGAAGCTCCAATCCATATTAGATTGGCCCTTACCTAAGGGTCTCAAGGCTATCCAGAGATTTATTGGTTTCTCCAATTACTACAGACGTTTCATTAAGGGATACTCCTCTATCATTGCTCCCATCACCAATATGACCAAACAAGGGGCTGATACTAAGAATTGGTCTACTGAAGCACTTCTGGCTTTTAAGACACTCAAGGAGCTGTTTGCTTCCGCACCAATTTTAGTTCACCCTGATACTACACTACCTTTCCTACTCGAAGTTGACGCTTCTGAGACAGGTATAGGTGCCGTTCTGTCCCAAAGGTTGGGTGTAGATAAACCATTACATCCTTGTGGATACTTTTCCAAAAAATTGTCGGGTACTGAAAGCAGATATGACATTGGTGACAGGGAACTACTAGCGGTTATAATGGCCTTAAAGGAGTGGAGACATTTATTGGAGGGTACTTTGCATCCTGTTACTATTTTGACAGATCATAAAAACTTATCCTATATTGGAGAGGCTAAACGACTATCATCTAGACAGGCTCGTTGGTCCATATTCCTCACTCACTTCAACTACGTACTCACATATAGGCCAGGTTCTAAGAATTCTAAAGCCGATGCCTTGTCTCGCCAATATGAACCTGCTGCCGTATCTGAGCCGGTTTTGTCCTCTATAGTACCCAAGTGTAACATTATCGCTAACACTACTCTCAAAGTCCATTCTCCGCTACTTGATCAGATAAGGAGCTTGCAGCATCTGGCACCTAGACTGACTCCGGCTTCCAGACATTTCGTTCCTCCTGAACTCCAATTGGAGCTCTTACAGTGTCTTCACGAGAGTAAGGTGGCTGGTCATCCGGGTGTTCGCAAGACGTATTCTTTGATCTCCAAGGATTTCTGGTGGCCTTCGTTACGGAAGGATATTAAGGATTTTATCGGAGTTTGTGAGGTCTGTACTAAAACTAAACTACCGCATTCGCTTCCTTGTGGCCTTCTACAACCTCTGGAAATTCCTGACAAACCTTGGTCCTGTGTGGCAATGGACTTTATTGTGGATTTGCCTGTTTCTAAAAGGCACACTGTTATCCTCACCGTAGTCGATAGGTTTACCAAGATGGCACATTTCGTACCTTTGCCTAAACTCACGACTTCTCCTGAATTGGCGGAGATCTTTGCTAAAGAGATTTTTCGCTTGCATGGGATTCCTTCGGAGATCACTTCTGATAGAGGCTCCCAATTTGTTTCACGTTTTTGGAGATCATTCTGTTCTCAATTAGGCATCAAATTGAATTTTTCGTCCGCCTATCATCCTCAGTCTAACGGAGCTGCCGAACGAACCAACCAGAAGATTGAGCAATACTTACGTTGTTTTGTTTCCGAACACCAGGACGATTGGGTCGGTTTGATTCCTTGGGCGGAGTTTGCGCACAACAATCTCGTTTGTGACTCTACGCATTCAAGCCCCTTCTTCATGAACTATGGCTTTCATCCATCTATTCTTCCCTCGGTTTCTCCTTCCCAAGGAGTGCCGTCGGTTGATGTCCATGTGGCCAATTTGAGGAAGTTGTGGGATCAGACTCGACAGATTCTTCTACACAATTCTATGCTGGTTAAGAAACATGCTGACAAACGTAGAAGGGCGGCTCCGAATTTTGTTCCAGGCGATAGAGTTTGGTTGAGTACTAGGAATATTCGCCTTAAAGTTCCTTCCATGAAATTCGCTCCTCGTTATATTGGTCCCTACAGGATCTTGACTCGAATTAACCCAGTGGCGTATCGTCTAGCTCTCCCAGCTACTTTACGCATCCCGAACTCCTTTCACGTGTCATTGCTGAAACCTCTAATCTGTAACAGATTCTCCTCCACAATCGCCCCTCCGCGCCCTGTTCAGGTGGAGGGTCAGGAGGAGTATGAGGTTAACTCCATTATTGATTCTCGTGTCTCCCGGGGGAGAGTACAATATTTGGTTGACTGGAAGGGTTATGGCCCTGAGGAGAGGAGTTGGGTACCACAAGAGGATGTTCATGCTCCCCGCCTTCGCAGGGCATTTCACTCCCGCTTTCCATCTCGCCCCGGCTCCTTCCGCCCGGTGGGCGTATCTGAGAGGGGGGGTACTGTCAGGGTACCTGAAGCCTCTACCTCTGAGAGAGGTAGAGACTTAGAAGTTTATCCGTCCGGACGGCATGTCTCCTCGGCCCCTCGCGGTTCACCCGGTCTTGCAAACGCCGGCCGCGAGGGAGTCACTTCCTTTTATAGCAGGAGGACCGGAGGTCGACGTCATGACGCCAACCCGGAACGTCCTGTCACTCAAATCTCGGGAGACGAATCAGGACTCGCCGGAGGCGTGTCTTCTCTCCCTAACCAGGATACTTAACAGTGGCTCTCTCATTTACTCATTGCCCTGTCGTGGTTCTAGTCTGCCTAGTCACACAGTGCTTTGTTATTCTCTTGCCTTTTGGTTCTGACCCGGCTTTGGTATTTACTCTCCTGTCTTTCTGTTATCCTTGACCCGGCTTGTCTCTCGCTTACCTGTCTTCTCGTTCCCTCGACCTCGGCTTGTCTCTGACCATTCTATCGTAGTTCTACGTTAAGTCCGGCCATTCTAAGGACCGGTATACGTATCTGCTACTCTTTGTACTCTGCGTGTTGGATCCCTGACCCGATCCTGACACCATGGCAACGCTCCGCGGGTCTCGCGAGAGTTATTAGAAGAGAGAAGAGAAGAGGAGAAGCTGTGTGCTGCCTGGGCCCCCTCTGCGGTAACAGGGAGCCGGGGCCCCCCACCGGACCACCAGGGATGGAGTCTCCCCCTCCCTGGACACAGGTAAGCAGGGAGGGGGGAGAAACATTTCATTTAATTTAATATACATTTAAAAAAATTAATGGGAAAATGCCCCCCCCCCAGTTTGCACATCTACACACACACACACTGCATACACTAACACAACACACACTCTGCATACACTAACACAACACACACTCTGCATACACTAACACAACACACACTGCATACACTAACACAACACACACTCTGCATACACTAACACAACACACACTCTGCATACACTAACACAACACACTCTGCATACACTAACACAACACACTCTGCATACACTAACACAACACACACTGCATACACTAACACAACACACACTCTGCATACACTAACACAACACACACTCTGCATACACTAACACAACACACTCTGCATACACTAATACAGCATACACTAACACAACACACACGCTGCATACACTAACACAACACACACTCTGCATACACTAATACAGCATACACTAACACAACACATACCCTGCATACACTAACACAATACACACACTCTGCATACACTAACACAACACACACACTGCATACACTAATACAACACACACACACTTCATACACTAATACAACATACACTCTGTGTACACTAATACAACATACACGCTACATACACTAATACAACACACACGCTACATACACTAACACAACACACACTCTGCATACACTAACACAACACACACACTGCATACACTAATACAACATAAAAGGAATGAAAAAGGGTTAGCGCTTTAAAACAGAGTAAGACAAGGCAGCAAATTAACAAGGGAATCCCTCAAAACCCTTAGAACAAAAATAGGTAAAAATAAAGATAAAAGCTGCGCCAAACAAATAAATTAAAAAAAATATTTTATAAAAAATAAATTAAATAGTCCAAGTGAGGAAAATCCAAATAAGTCCAGATAAAATAAAGTGAAAGTCAGTCTTAACTGGAAGTTTCTTCTTTTAGACAAATTTCTACAATGGTGTTATCCTCGTAATCCTTCCTAAGGTAATCCAATGATATGAAAAAGATAAAACAAATTTCCAAAATAGTGTAATATGTTCTATGAGATATAGTAAAAAAAAATGATGTCACACTCACATTTGAGAATGAGAATGATGTCACACTCACATTTGATAGAGCTATAACCAGCTCTAGTGTAGAAAGCGTACAGCGGTACAGATCCCCGCTTATGGGATACAATGCGGTGTCCTTTTCTTCAGGAGTAGGTATCACTCAAAGAAAATATAAAACAAACCAATAGTGTTCTCTGTATAAAAACAGTGGGTGAATAAAATAAAATAAATGAAATGGTACTCACAAAAGTGGAGCAGGCTGACTGCTCCTTGATAACAGTGTAGGTGGAATAATCCCCACCAAGGATTCTTTGGAGTCCAGAATAATAAAATAAAATGCCAGGTAAAAGATGTATATAGAGATTCTTGGTACAAGCAAAATAGTGACCAAAGAAATCTTTAATATATAAAAAATACAATTAAATATCCATGTTCGCCTATAATGGCTTTATCAATATGGAATAAAACATATATAAAATATTCCATATTGATAAAGCCAGCGTTTATGGATATTTAATTGTATATTTTATATATTAAAGATTTAATACTCTAACTCACACTCTACGTTCACTATACAAACTGCATCCGCTACACAAACACACACTCTGCATTCACTGCAAACACTACATCCATTACACACATTCTAATTCACTTTCACTATACACACCACATTCAGTCCTGCATCATTGTCAGCGGACTAGGTAGGGCGTGGGCGGGCCCGGGAGGGAGGGAGCGGGGGGTGGGGCCCAGACCTTGTGTTTTGTCAGGGGCCCCAAAATTTCTGATGGCAGCCCTGTCCATACACGCAAGTTACCACAAGACAACTAGGGAACATTCTCAACTACATCATTCACTACCTCCTGCTTAGTACTTACAAATGCAAGGAACTACAATCCCTACCCGGTTCCTTAATTTTGCCATGTCAATCATACCACAAGACCACGCTTTCACATCCAGAGTACTTTCCCCTTTTTTCCACACTTCCAACATGACGATCAGAGGATGTCCCTAGACACCTCAGCAACAGCAGACCTGCACATGGGGGGAATTTCTTAACCACTTGGCATGGTAAAAGCATGTTCCTTCCAGGATTGTCTGACACTTCTCCAACCAGATGGTCAGATGCGGCATCTACCACGGGTTTGGCAGCGATCTACCGGGAACAATTGCTTTGGAGCTGTTGGCCATGGCATCCAGGTTTGGAATTTTTTCCACCACCTCAGCCCCTTTGGGAGATCTACCCCATTGTAGCAGCTGCTGTGGCATGGGGTAAATCATGGTCAGGGTCATCAATCCGTTGTTACTCAGACAACTAGGCACATGTCATATCATCAACAAACACCACTACTCATCCATAAGGTCATGATATTTCTGGGGAACTCACTTGGTTGGCCACTTATCACATTTCACTTTCATGTACCAGACGGGGGTATACATCCCTGCCGACAATTGTCTCATTTATATTCCAGGCATGTTCATCATACGCTTCCTACAGCCGCCCATACAGTCACGGCCACTCTTTTGTTCCAGAGACAAAATCATGGATTAGACATACTCATGCAGCATAGCATGCACTATCCCATCTAGCACTTTCATCCCATACTTGTAGAACACATAACACAACGTTTTACCTGGCTTAAAGAATCTAATTGGAACACAACATAGCTCAACCTGTGTCATAACATTTCTCCTAGGTTTTGCTTCTTTTTGCCACCTTAAACTATCTCACACACCATTAATTATATATTTTACAGGCATTCAACAACACAGGATAACCTATGGCCAAAACTACCATAACTTCATGCTATCATACCAGACAAGAATATACTCAGAGGTTTTCAGGAATCCATTCCCCCACGATACTCTCAGAGATTACCAATAGCCATTCAACTTTTCATCCTTATCGGACCTATTAGATCTACAACCATTCAATTATACTACCAAGTTGGGCATTACCAGCCATGCACATTGCCTTTTATGCCTTTCTTGGGCCAGAGAATCCACTACCATCACCACCACTCAGACAGATCATTGTCTTCAACGATCTCACGTACGTAAACACATATATCATTACCTATTGGCTCTACCACATTCCGAAACGAGTCAACACGGACCAACAGTAGAGATAACATACTATCCTACCGACAACAAATGGTGTCCACTTTCGGTCCTAGATTCCTACCTTCAAAATTCTTCCAGGAATTAAATGCTGTAATGCATTTAAGGAAATGTCTGGTTAATTTGTATATATTTGTTGACTGTATTAAATCTTTGATTATTCATTTTGCCCTCTTTATTTACAGGCCTACCGTATCGTCGGTCTCGGCACACCACAACCGACTTGCTCCCTTTATACTATCCTACGCTTATGCTGGATCCTTACTCCATATACGGCTATTTGCCCCTTACACAAGTATTAAGGCCGTTTGGCCTGTATTTGTGGGAGGGGCTTAAATTAATTCACTCCCCTATATAAGGGACACCTTTACCTGACTCATATCGCTTGAGGTCAGCATCAGAATGACCCTCCCACCCACTCCTCATTTCAACACTTTCTCTTTTCTTTTCTTTCCATTTACTTTTACTTTCTTACTCCTTGGTGGGCCCTCTTTATTTACAGGCCTACCGTATCGTCGGTCTCGGCACACCACAACCGACTTGCTCCCTTTATATTATCCTACGCTTATGCTGGATCCTTACTCCATATACGGCTATTTGCCCCTTACACAAATATATATATATATATATATATATATATATATATATATATATATATATATATATATATATATATATATATATATATTTATATTTATATGAAAAAAATAGTAAATTAAAAATTAAAAACAATTATATATATATATATATATATATATATATATATATATATATATATATATATATATATATATATATATATATATATGTGTGTGTGTGTAATTTTATTATACCTGTATTTTGATATTAATATATATATTGATATCAAAATACACTTAGGTAGTATGAAATTATATATATATATATACATAGATATATGTGTATATAAATTAATAAAAATAATACGAAGTATATATCCATATACATAATTACATAAATATACATGTACACTTAAAATATATAAATATGTATATATATTTAAATTCTACTTACATATTTAATATTTTTACATAATTAAGTAATTTTATTGATTGCAATTTGAGGGACCTGCCTGACAACCCAGGCCGAAAGTCCAGATAATTTAATTTGCTAGCACAATATTTAACCCTGTAAGTTTCCATGACACCCTAAAACCTGTACATGGGGGGAACTGTTTTACTCGGGAGATTTCGCTGAACACAAATATTAGTGTTTCAAAACAGTAGAACATATCACATCAATGATATTGTCAGTAAAAGTGAAGTTTCTTGCATTTTTCACACACAAACGGCACTTTCACGGATGATACCATTGTTGTGATACATTTTACTGTCTTGAAACACTAATATTTGTTTAGCAAAGTCTAATGCTAACTTTGGCCAGTGTTTGTGACTAAGTGGTTACTAAAAAAAGACTGGACATACCCCATATTGAATACCCTGGGTTGTCTACTTTAAAAAAAATATGTACATGTGGGGTGTGATTCAGAGATTCATGACAGATAACAGTGTTACAATGTCACTATTGATAAATTTTAAAAATAGATATTGTGAAACAGCAATTTTTTACGTGTACTTATATAACTTGCAAAAAAACTAAGAACATGTTAACATTGGGTATTTCTAAACTAGCACAAAATTTTGAAACTTTTTAGCGCGGGTGTTTTTTTGCGGTTGTAGATGCGTAACAGATTTTGGGGGTCAAAGTTAGAAAAAGTGTGTTTTTATAAAATTATTTCATCATATTTTATGTTTTTTATAGTAAATTATATTATATGATATGATGAAAATAATGGTATCTTTAGAAAGACCATTGAATGGTGAGAAAAACAGTATATAATATGTGTGGGTACAGTAAATGAATAAGAGGAAAATTACAGCTAAACACAAACACTGCAGAAATGTAAAAACAGCCCTGGTCCCAAACGGTATAAAAAATTAAAGGAACACTATAGTCACCTAAATTACTTTAGCTAAATAAAGCAGTTTTAGTGTATAGATCATTCCCCTGCATTTTCACTGCTCAATTCACTGTCATTTAGGAGTTAAATCACTTTGTTTCTGTTTATGCAGCCCTAGCCACACCTCCCCTGGCTATGATTGACAGAGCCTGCATGGAAAAAAAACTGGTTTCACTTTCAAACAGATGTAATTTACCTTAAATAATTGTATCTCAATCTCTAAATTGAACTTTAATCACATACAGGAGGCTCTTGCAGGGTCTAGCAAGCTATTAACATAGCAGGGGATAAGAAAATCTTAATTAAACAGAACTTGCAATAAAGAAAGCCTAAATAGGGCTCTCTTTACAGGAAGTGTTTATGGAAGGCTGTGCAAGTCACATGCAGGGAGGTGTGACTAGGGTTCATAAACAAAGGTATTTAACTCCTAAATGGCAGAGGATTGAGCAGTGAGGCTGCAGGGGCATGTTCTAGACACCAAAACTGCTTCATTAAGCTAAAGTTGTTCAGGTGACTATAGTGTCCCTTTAAAAATGGTCTGGTCACTAAGGGGTTGAGAGAAGAGATCATCACTCTTCACAAACAAGATACAAAAAGATAGTGAAGGCACTGAATGTTCCTGTAAACACTGTTGGAAGCATAGTTCAACAGGTTGAAGGATAAGTGGTACACTAAAATAAAACTTTGTAAATTGAAAATATCTACAAACAATAAACTATATAGTTACCAGTGTTAAGGAGTTCATTCTCATAGACAAAATAGGTAAAAGTGGTTACTGAGCTTTCAGTGAGCACAGTAAAGCGCGTAATAAACACAGAAGGTTTCCATGCCAGAAATCTAAGACTTACAGCACTACTGACCCCAAAACACAAGAAAAGTTGGGTCCAATATGCTCAAAATCATAAATAAGCCACAGGAGTTTTGGGATTCTGTTCTGTGGAGGAATTAAACAAAACTGGAACTTTTTGACCCAAATGATCAGCGCTATGTCTGGAGGAAGAAGAATGAAGCATACGTTGAAAAGAACACTCTGCCCACAGTTAAGCATAGTAGATGCTCTGGGGCTGCTTTGCATCCTCTGGAACTGTAAGCCTGCTGCGTGTGGAAGGCAAGGTGGTTTAATTGAAGTATCAGAAAATCCTAGGAGAAAATGTCATGCTGTATGTGAGGAAGCTGAAGCTTAGGCGTCATTGGACATTCCAAGAAGAAAATGATCCCAAACATAGCCAAATTGTATGGCTTGATTGCAGAAGAAGTCCTGAACAATTCTACAGTGGCCATCACAGTCAACTGACCTAAACCCAATGGAAAATCTCTGGTGGGATTTGAAGAATGCAGTTGCAGCACGCAAATCCAAAAATATTACTGAACTGGAGTCCATTGCTCATGAGCAATGGGCTAAGATTCCCTAGGAACTCTGTCATAAGCTTGTGTCTGGCTATGCATCTTGTTTACAGCAGGTTATAACAGCAAACGGGTGCTCTACTTGGTACTAAAGATGCTTGCCGTGAAAGGGTTGAATAATTTTGAGACTGGAGAAGTCATTATAAGTAGAATTTTCAGTTGAATTTGGGGAAACTACTTGAAGCATTTGTTGTGTTAAGCCATTTCAATTGCTTTTGTTTGATTTGTTCATTGCAAACAATGGAGTCTGTGAATTTTGACAGTAATATTGATTTCAATGGGGGTTTAATAATTTTGGTTACAACTTTAAGTGTGTGAATGTGGGTTTCTTATAGTATTTGGGTTTGTGGTGGTGACTGTCTGTGGTGTTACTTGTGTGGCTGCTTGTGGGGTTGTGAACGCATGGGCTGTCAGTAGTGTTGTGTTAATACTGTGTGTGTGTGTGTGTGTGTTATTTGCAGGGGTGTTGTAGAGGTGCTTAGTACAAAAATTAAGTTATAATACTTTTTCTTATGACATTATTTATTGATTTTAGATAGGAGAACAGTGCAAGGGAATTGCATTGTTGACAAACGTTCAATGTATGTAACAATGTAGAAAGATATAACAAAGCGGATACAATTCGCGTTGGGCAGTGTTTATATGTCTGAAGTTACAGACAAACATTACAGTGCTTGCGGTCTTTGTGTGTCTGATTGTGCATGCTGGGTTAACTGGGTCCCAGTGTGTTATAAAACTATTTATGTGCCACTCCCTCTTGCATATCTTTGGCCAGAGAGAGATGGCATAAATTCTAAATTATTCATGGTGGTCAGTTGTGGAACGTGCAGTCTGTACCTTCTGTTGTGCAGACCCCGTCTGCCTCTGACTCTAGTCTGGTGCTTTAACAGTGAGTGAGAGGTAGCCCACATCAATGCTCTGAATCACTTTGAAGTGCCGTATTGTCAAGGAGAGGTTTGTGGTGCCTGCACATGCTGGTGATATAGACTCCCTTGCACTCTGGGCGCTCTGGAGATCTAGGTAGAGTGGAAAGATTCCCTAATCTCTCCATCTAGCCTGTTTGGGTCTGCCTTGCATGCCATGCAAAAGCACCTTGCGTGCCATATGTTACTGATCCCTCTAATAGTGTGCTTTAGAATGGAACAGGCACATGTGTTTTGTGAGTGCTGAAAAAGGGCACTTTCATTAAGATATAGATTTTTTATATATGTACCTACCTGAATAACAATTTAACAATTAAAACAAACTTGGTGTGCCTTAGCATTTCCTACAATCATCTAGTAATACCAAAACACTTGAAGGAGATGCATCAGGCAGCAAATGCAAATACATTGAAATGTGTAGTATTAATTATCACCACAAGATGGCAGTGTGTGATATGATTGTATCTAAGGATGGCAGCCTGTGGGCAGCATGAGCCCAGGGGTCTTGGTTTGATGAGTTTAGGCTGGAAGTTGCTCTGCTTTTAACGCTTTTTCTGCCACAATGCCTGTTGGGATGTATTATATAGTAACACTGATCCATTCTGCCCCCTTCTAAAAAGGACCCTCTCTTCTCACACCATGGCAAGCTAAGAAATGTTTTGTTCTCAACTCCTTAATCTAACCCCATAACCCCCTATTTTACACCGCGTAGTCATTTCCAGCTATTTATGCCACTTTTAGGTTGACCTGCCTATGGAGGCCTGTGGTGCTGCATTGCCCTGAGATTATAATACGCATGGTGCTGATTGAGATGTGCTCATTCTGTTACATTTCCAAATACCAACAGTATTTGCCCTTAAGGAATATGAACACTGCAAATATAGTACCAGACTGGATAAATTTACTGAATTTTGCTGATTCAGACCAAATTCAGCCCTGATTAAAAAATCCAGCCAGCCATATACCTAGGTAAAGTTAGGGAATAAAATATTATTTATTCACTAAATACAGGATTGTAGTCAACACAACTGTGACTGGAAGGATTTCTGTTAAAATAACTAATTTTAACAAAATCTCCAAATGACTTACAGTCACATCTTGGCTGTATTAACCTCGACGCTTGACCATTCGTGTTTAGTTTCGCTAGAATTTAGAGTTTCAGTAAATAATTAGGGTAATGGGGATTGTGTGAATTTCTGCACTTTTTAATGCAAGTAAATGAAAAATACCTGAAGTAATTCCTGACAGATATTTTGGGGCATTTCCTCTAAAATTCAGTTAGAAATAGCACTTTCATGTTATAGGGACAGCGATGAGTAACGATTAGAGGCACGATGGGGAACATTTACCCTTTCTTTTATCGGTTAGAGTGCCTTTAGCAGTCTGTATTATATGTAGATATTAATGTATAGGTAAACATGTACTCATTCATGGAGGTTGCTTATAAGACATTAATGTTTCATGTCTTTATATGTCCTCTTATAACCTTGTCCCAAATTTTATTCCAGAAGTCCCACTTTTCTAGGATCTCAGAATATTTTTTGTGACTGAGTGTATCACCAAGCTCTAGTGCAAACAACACAAAATATCTATTAGTGTTTATTACAGAGCTCCATAGCAATAAAGCTCAGCAAATAAATATTGCAGAGTTGCACAGCAATAACATTCTAAATAGTGTGTGCTGTCTATTACAGTGCTCCATAGCAAAGCTCAGCAAAGAAATATTGCAGAGCTGCACAGCAGTAAAAGTCCCAGTAATATACAATGCGTATAAGTATATCAAAGCGATCCATAGCAATAAAACTCGCAGTCATATGCAGTTTGCACATTCCCATCCCCATAAGAGCTTAAGGGGTTACTGTTGTGCATACTGAGATATTTATGGTATCATTACTGCTAAGTGTATTATTATAGCTTATTGTATCATTACAGCTAAGTGTATTATTACAGCTTATTGTATCATTACAGCTCGGTGTATTAGTTCAGCTCACTATATTGTCCCTTGAATACATGTCAAATTATTAAACGTTAGCATTGCAGTACGTTTCTGCATTAGAGATTGTAAAGGAGAAAGCATTTCATTTATGGTCAGTGCTGCAGTAAACTTTCAGACACTCTGAAATAGATGGCAGGCAGAGGAATTGACTAAAAAGCAGTGGCAAAATTGTCCCTGCTAATATACCCTTTCAAATTTCTAGGATAATTTATTATGGAGGTGTAGCGGAGTGGACCTTGTGTGAAGAAACATCAGTAGAATATTATCTGCATATTCTTTATTTCCTCATGGTAGAAAGCAAACGCAACAACTCTGTCATATACACTGTAACTTAAATTATAAAAACAACAATCTCACTGCTGTCCACTTATCACTAAACTTAGACCCCAGCACCCGAGAGCTGCCTCTGGCCAGCATGACATTCACTAATTTAACTTCCTGTACCTGTGTAGGTGCGCCTCTTTTAAGCCCCAGTAACTGCAACAGCAGATACTAATCAGCTACATCGGGTTGACAGACTCCTGCAAATGAACTCTTCCCTCAAGGAATTGCTTCTACACACTATTACAGGAGGTTAAATGCTCAATTGTGAGGAAAAAACACTCACTCTCATTTATTTTTCTCTCTCGAAATGACTGAATTTGAACAAGAAAGAAATGCCTTCTAGCCAAACCTTTCTATTTAATTTAAAGTAGACCTGTCACTCTGTTTTTGGCATATTTTGCAGAGCCCTTGAAGACATCTCTGGTTAGGGACCGGTGGCCGAGAGGTGCAGTGGTAAGTAGGGTTACTTACCTAAAGCTGTCCTTCGCAACCCTTGTCATTTGCCTGGAGCCACATCAGTTCTGTACTCTTGCAAGACTGCAAGTTCCAGCAAGACTGTGGGAGCCCACATGCATCACGCCTTGATGAGCAAGACCATGCCTGAATACCACTACCATTACTTTTGACGGCTGCTGGGATTGGACAAAAGTAGATGATGTAGCTACGACTTTTGTCAACTTTTGTCAACCTCGGGATTTACCATTAGACAGAGTAGTCCTTACTTTGTCTCATGGTATCTTTGGATTCCATTGGAATGTGAATGAACTTCCAGTGCAATCAACATCATTTTTTTATGTAAAGATTACATCTTTATGAAATATTCAGAGATGACATTTTCCACTTGTGTCCACTAAATTCAGTCTTTTATGCATCTAATAATGCTGGTAATATAAAAGAAGGTGAGAATCATAATTTGAAGCGGTTTCCTAATTGCTACAAAATGGGAAAATATTGTTAGACTTTGTAGATCAACAAGGTCTTACTCCACATAATTCTACCAAAAGAAAGGGTGAAATTATTTAAATTGGGTATGGACCAACAGATTTGTCTAGTTTTTTTGTTACCCATTTTTATTGCCCAAACCAATAATTATTACCGTTATCATAGTGCCAGCAGCACTACCAGCGCAGTGCTTTACAATTACAAAACATTGCGGATAAAAAACAAGCATTAACATACTAAAGGTGAAGAGGCCATATTCAAACAAGCTGACAATCTAACATTTGTATTATCGACCACAAAGTGAGGAAATACAGTTCACTAGCCAGCTGCTGACAGAGAGAAGTCACCAATCTGCTCAGATCTAATGTGTACTTTTTAGTTTGATGAAATTCATGATAACACTATGATGGGTATTACAACAAGTGACAGTACATTATATAATATTTACAGTGACAATATGACCGGTGATGTCACCTTCCAACTAAATATATCCTGCATGAAATAATGTGAGCAGTTTATGTACTAAACTGGAAGCTGTTATGAGTTGCAGTATATAAGTGAAAAAAAACAAAAAAAACAAGATTAACCCATTCGTGGTTTGTGCAATTGATTATTGATCTGATTAGAATCCATTTCCTGAAGACAATTAATGCGGTGAACTAAAAAGTGACTTTCAAAATTTTGCTACCGGTAAATTAATATTAACAAACCGTGATTATAGCTGACCCGGAGAATTTTACCAGTTCAGCTTTTTGCCTGCATTTTAAACTTTGGTGATTGAAACCTGTTGCAGTTTATTTCTTAAAGTAGGAATTATGGAGGTTTAACCCCTTAAGGACCGGACTTTTTTTGCGATGTTGTATATTTGCGACCAGGCATCTTTTTACACTTTTGTGGTGGTTGTGTTTAGCTGTAATTTTCCGCTCTCTCATTTACTGTTCCCATACAAATTATATATTGTTTTTTTCAGGACAAAAGGGGCTTTCTTTACATACCATTATTTATATAATCTCATCTAATTTAATTTTTAAAAAATGAAAAAATATGATGAAAAATTGAAAAAAATACATGTTTTTTGACTTTTATGTAAAAAATCTTTTACTCATCTACAAAAGCGAATGAAAAAAACTGCTAAATAGATTCAAAATTTTGTCCTGAGTTTAAAAATACCCAGTGTTTTTGCTATTTTTTTGCATGTTATAGGGCTATAGGTACAAGTAGGATATTGCGGTTTCAAAACCTATATTTTTAAAATGTATCAATAGTGACATTGTAACACTATTATCTGTCATAAATCGCTAAATAACACCCCACATGTAAATATTTTTTTTAAAGTAGACAACCCAGGGTATTCAATATGGGGTATGTCCAGACTTTTTTAGTAGCCACTTAGTCGCAAACACTGGCCAAAGTTAGCGTTCATATTTGTTTGTGTGTGAAAAAAGTAAAAAACTAAATTGAACGCTAATTTTGGCCAGTGTTTGTGACCAAGTGGTTACTAAAAAAGACTGGACATAACCCATTTGCAATACCTTGGGTTGTCTACTTTTGCAAATGGTATGCCATCATGGGGGTAATTCTCATTCCTGGGCTACCATACGCTCTCAAAGGCAACGTAACCAACCTGGCCATTTTCAATGTAAAAATATGACCCATATATTTGACCCTGTAGCTTTCAAAAACGCTATAAAACCTGTACATGGGGGGTACTGTTATACTCAGGAGACTTTGCTGAACACACATATTAGTGTTTCAAAACTGGAAAATGTATCACAACAATTATATCATCAGTAAAAGTGCTGTTTGTGTGTGAAAAATGCAAAAAAAAGTCACTTTCACTGACAATATCATCGCTGTGATATGTTTTACTGTTTTGAATCACTAATATTTGTGTTCA
The DNA here is from genome assembly GCF_036172605.1 of Pelobates fuscus. Taxonomy (NCBI): domain Eukaryota; kingdom Metazoa; phylum Chordata; class Amphibia; order Anura; family Pelobatidae; genus Pelobates; species Pelobates fuscus. The sequence continues at coordinate 12,528,399 of NC_086319.1, forward strand.
GCGAAGTCTCCCGAGTAAAACAGTACCCCCCATGTACAGGTTTTAGGGTGTCGTAGAACGTTACAGGGTAAAATACAGTGATAGCAAATTAAATTCTCTGGACTTTCGGCCTGGGTTGGCAGGCAGGTCCCTTAAATTGCAATCAATAAAATAACTTAATTATGTAAAAATATTACATAAATACGCACGTAGAATTTAAATATATATGCATATTTATATATTTGAAGTCTACGTGTATATTTATATAATTATTTATGTACCGTATTTTTCGCTCCATAAGACGCACTTTTTTTCCCCCCAAAAGTGAGGGGAAATGTCTGTGCGTCTTATGGAGCGAATGTGAAGGTTTACTTACCTGTCTTGCAGCGTTGGCCGGCAGCACAGGGCGCACCGCGGTAGTGGAACTTGAATTTCATGTTCCGGTTTCCGGCGGGACTGAAAGGAAGTGTGCACAAGCTGAGTGCGCACTTCCTTTCAGTCCCGCCGGAAACCGGAACATGAAATTCAAGTTCCACTACCGCGGTGCGCCCTTTGCTGCCGGCCAACGCTGCAAGACAGGTAAGTAATTATGGGACAAGGGGAGGGGGACAGTATGGGAGAGAAGAATATGGGGAGGGGGATGAAGTCTATGGGGGGGTGGGGAGGGGGATGAAGTCTATGGGGGGGTGGGGGGTGGATGAAGTCTATGGGGAGGGGGGAATGAAGTCTATGGGGAGGGGGGGATGAAGTCTATGGGGAGGGGGGGATGAAGTCTATGGGGAGGGGGTGGATGAAGTCTATGGGGAGGGGGGGGATGAAGTCTATGGGGAAAGGGGGGATGAAGTCTATGGGGAAAGGGGGGATGAAGTCTATGGGGAGGGGGGATGAAGTCTATGGGGAGGGGGGGGATGAAGTCTATGGGGAGGGGGTGGATGAAGACTATGGGGAGGGGGGAGATGAAGTCTATGGGGAGGGGGTGGATGAAGACTATGGGGAGGGGGGAGATGAAGTCTATGGGGAGGGGGGAGATGAAGTCTATGGGGAGGGGGTGGATGAAGTCTATGGGGAGGGGGTGGATGAAGACTATGGGGAGGGGGTGGATGAAGACTATGGGGAGGGGGTGGATGAAGACTATGGGGAGGGGGTGGATGAAAACTATGGGGAGGGGGTGGGTGAAGTCTATGGGGAGGGGGTGGGTGAAGTCTATGGGGAGGGGGTGGGTGAAGTCTATGGGGAGGGGGTGGGTGAAGTCTATGGGGAGGGGGTGGGTGAAGTCTATGGGGAGGGGGTGGGTGAAGTCTATGGGGAGGCGGTGGGTGAAGTCTATGGGGAGGGGGTGGGTGAAGACTATGGGAGAGAGGAGAAGACTATGGGAGGGGGGGACACTATGGGACAGGGGAGAAAAAATATAATATAAAATATTCTGTACAAACTGTCCCATAGTAAGAAACACTATGGGACAGTTTGTTCAGAATATTTTTTTTTCTGGGTTTCTTCCTCTAAAAACTAGGTGCGTCTTATGGTGAGGTGCGTCTTATGGAGCGAAAAATACGGTAATTTTGTATATGGACATATGAATAGTTCGTATTCTTTTTATTTATTTATATATACATAGATATATATACAATTTCATTCTAAGTGTATTTTGATATAAATATATATATATTAATATCAAAATACAGTTAGAATAAAATTTCGCATAGATATATAATTTTTTTTTAAATTTTTATTATTATTTTTAATTTTTTTAGTTTAATTTAAATTACTTATTATTTGTAGTTTATAATAATATATATACAATATATATAGTTATTATATATATTATATATATACACGTGTGTAATTTAATTATAAGTGTATTTTTATATTAATATATGTACATATTAATATAAAAATACACTTAGTATGACATTATATATATATATATGATATTTAGACGTATATTATATATATATATATAATATACGTCTATATATCATATATATATATATATATATATATATATATATATATATATATACACATATATAATTATTATTTTTATTTATTAACTTTAACCCCTTAAGGACCAAACTTCTGGAATAAAAGGGAATCATGACATGTCACACATGTCATGTGTCCTTAACCCCTTAAGGACACATGACGTGTGTGACACGTCATGATTCCATTTTATTCCAGAAGTTTGGTCCTTAAGGGGTTAAGGGGTTAAACTTTATTTTTTTTATGATTTTACACTAAGCAGGGAGACTGCCCGTCAGCACAGACAGTCCCCCTGCAGGCAGAGACTAGGACACCTATTGTGACCATGTGGTCTCCCTGTTGGGCGATCACATGGCCACAGGGGTCCTAATCCGCCATGGGGAGACTGTCTGGGCTGCAGGCAGTCTCCCCACAACGGGAGCACCGCCGATCGCCGCCGGGGGAACGACGGCGATCGGGTAAGTACATTGGACCGTTAGGACGGTTCAGGACCGTCCTCGGTCGGCAATGCAAAAATGCCGATGACGGTCCTGAACCGTCCTCGGTCCTTAAGGGGTTAACAAGCAAACTGCAAATGTTATTCCAGAATAATCAAAATTAAAACAATCTGCAACATACTCCAACATGGGAACCATGTGCAACATTCTCCAAAATTGGAACATCCTGCATCATTCTCCAAAATGGGAACATTCTGCATCATTCTCCAAAATAGAAACATTCTGCATCATTCTCCAAAATGGGAACATCCTGCATCATTCTACAAAATAGGAACATTTTGCAACATTCTACAAAATAGGAACATTCTGCAACATTCTCCAAAATGGGAACATTCTGCAACATTCTCCAAAATGGGAACATCCTGCAACATTCTCCAAACTAGAAACATTCTGCATCATTCTCCAAAATGGGAACATTCTGCAACATTCTCCAAAATGGGAACATTCTGCAGCATTCTCCAAAATGGGAACATTCTGCAACATTCTCCAAAATGGGAACATCCTGCAACATTCTCCAAAATGGGAACATTCTGCAGCATTCTCCAAAATGGGAATATTATGCAACATTCTCCAAAATGGGAACATTCTGCAGCATTCTCCAAAATGGGAACATTCTGCAGCATTCTCCAAAATGGGAACATTCTGCAACATTCTCCAAAATGGGAACATCCTGCAACATTCTCCAAAATGGGAACATCCTGCAACATTCTCCAAAATGGGAACATCCTGCAACATTCTCCAAAATGGGAACATCCTGCAACATTCTCCAAAATGGGAACATCCTGCAACATTCTCCAAAATGGGAATATTATGCAACATTCTCCAAAATGGGAACATTCTGCAGCATTCTCCAAAATTGGAACATCATGCATCATTCTCCAAACTAGAAACATTCTGCAACATTCTCCAAAATGGGAACATCCTGCATCATTCTCCAAAATGGGAACATTCTGCATCATTCTCCAAAATGGGAACATCCTGCAACATTCTCCAAAATGGGAACATTCTGCAACATTCTCCAAAATGGGAACATCCTGCAACATTCTCCAAAATGGGAACATTCTGCAGCATTCTCCAAAATGGGAATATTATGCAACATTCTCCAAAATGGGAACATTCTGCAGCATTCTCCAAAATTGGAACATCATGCATCATTCTCCAAAATAGGAACATTCTGCATCATTCTCCAAAATGGGAACATCCTGCATCATTCTCCAAAATGGGAACATTCTGCATCATTCTCCAAAATGGGAACATTCTGCAACATTCTCCAAAATTGGAACATTCTGCAACATTCTCGAAAATGGGAACATTCTGCAACATTCTCCAAACTAGAAACATTCTGCAACATTCTCCAAAATGGGAACATCCTGCATCATTCTCCAAACTAGAAACATTCTGCAGAATTCTCCAAAATGGGAACATTCTGCAGAATTCTCCAAAATTGGAACATTCTGCAGAATTCTCCAAAATTGGAACATTCTGCAACATTCTCCAAAATGGGAACATTCTGCAACATTCTCCAAAATGGGAACATTCTGCAGCATTCTCCAAAATGAGAACATTCTGCAACATTCTCCAAAATGGGAACATTCTGCAACATTCTCCAAAATGGGAACATTCTGCAGCATTCTCCAAAATGGGAACATCCTGCAACATTCTCCAAAATGGGAACATCCTGCAACATTCTCCAAAATTGGAACATTCTGCAACATTCTCCAAAATGGGAACATCCTGCATCATTCTCCAAAATGGGAACATTCTGCAACATTCTACAAAATGGAAACATTCTGCAACATTCTTCAAAATGGGAACATTCTGCAACATTCTCCAAAATGGGAACATCCTGCAGCATTCTCCAAAATGGGAACATTCTGCAACATTCTACAAAATGGAAACATTCTGCAACATTCTTCAAAATGGGAACATTCTGCATCATTCTCCAAAATGGGAACATTCTGCAACATTCTACAAAATGGAAACATTCTGCAACATTCTCCAAACTAGAAACATTCTGCATCATTCTCCAAAATGGGAACATTCTGCAACATTCTCCAAAATGGGAACATTCTGCAGCATTCTCCAAAATGGGAACATTCTGCAACATTCTCCAAAATGGGAACATCCTGCAACATTCTCCAAAATGGGAACATTCTGCAGCATTCTCCAAAATGGGAATATTATGCAACATTCTCCAAAATGGGAACATTCTGCAGCATTCTCCAAAATGGGAACATTCTGCAGCATTCTCCAAAATGGGAACATTCTGCAACATTCTCCAAAATGGGAACATCCTGCAACATTCTCCAAAATGGGAACATCCTGCAACATTCTCCAAAATGGGAACATCCTGCAACATTCTCCAAAATGGGAACATCCTGCAACATTCTCCAAAATGGGAATATTATGCAACATTCTCCAAAATGGGAACATTCTGCAGCATTCTCCAAAATTGGAACATCATGCATCATTCTCCAAACTAGAAACATTCTGCAACATTCTCCAAAATGGGAACATCCTGCATCATTCTCCAAAATGGGAACATTCTGCATCATTCTCCAAAATGGGAACATCCTGCAACATTCTCCAAAATGGGAACATTCTGCAACATTCTCCAAAATGGGAACATCCTGCAACATTCTCCAAAATGGGAACATTCTGCAGCATTCTCCAAAATGGGAATATTATGCAACATTCTCCAAAATGGGAACATTCTGCAGCATTCTCCAAAATTGGAACATCATGCATCATTCTCCAAAATAGGAACATTCTGCATCATTCTCCAAAATGGGAACATCCTGCATCATTCTCCAAAATGGGAACATTCTGCATCATTCTCCAAAATGGGAACATTCTGCAACATTCTCCAAAATTGGAACATTCTGCAACATTATCGAAAATGGGAACATTCTGCAACATTCTCCAAACTAGAAACATTCTGCAACATTCTCCAAAATGGGAACATCCTGCATCATTCTCCAAACTAGAAACATTCTGCAGAATTCTCCAAAATGGGAACATTCTGCAGAATTCTCCAAAATTGGAACATTCTGCAGAATTCTCCAAAATTGGAACATTCTGCAACATTCTCCAAAATGGGAACATTCTGCAACATTCTCCAAAATGGGAACATTCTGCAACATTCTCCAAAATGGGAACATTCTGCAGCATTCTCCAAAATGGGAACATCCTGCAACATTCTCCAAAATGGGAACATCCTGCAACATTCTCCAAAATTGGAACATTCTGCAACATTCTCCAAAATGGGAACATCCTGCATCATTCTCCAAAATGGGAACATTCTGCAACATTCTACAAAATGGGAACATTCTGCAACATTCTCCAAAATGGGAACATCCTGCAGCATTCTCCAAAATGGGAACATTCTGCAACATTCTACAAAATGGAAACATTCTGCAACATTCTTCAAAATGGGAACATTCTGCAACATTCTCCAAAATGGGAACATTCTGCATCATTCTACAAAATAGGAACATCCTGCAACATTCTCCAAAATGGGAACATTCTGCAGCATTCTCCAAAATGGGAACATTCTGCATCATTCTCCAAAATAGAAACATTCTGCATCATTCTCCAAAATAGAAACATTCTGCAACATTCTACAAAATGGAAACATTCTGCAACATTCTTCAAAATGGAAACATTCTGCAACATTCTCCAAAATTGGAACATCCTGCATCATTCTCCAAAATGGGAACATCCTGCAACATTCTACAAAATAGGAACATTCTGCAACATTCTCCAAAATGGGAACATTCTGCAACATTCTCCAAAATTGGAACATCCTGCATCATTCTACAAAATAGGAACATTCTGCAACATTCTCCAAAATTGGAACATCCTGCATCATTCTCCAAAATGGGAACATTCTGCAACATTCTCCAAAATTGGAACATCCTGCATCATTCTCCAAAATGGGAACATTCTGCAACATTCTCCAAAATGGGAACATTCTGCAACATTCTCCAAAATGGGAACATTCTGCAACATTCTCCAAAATGGGAACATTCTGCAACATTCTACAAAATGGGAACATTCTGCAGCATTCTCCAAAATGGGAACATTCTGCAACATTCTACAAAATGGGAACATTCTGCAACATTCTACAAAATGGGAACATTCTGCAGCATTCTCCAAAATGGGAACATTCTGCAACATTCTCCAAAATGGGAACATTCTGCATCATTCTACAAAATGGGAACATTCTGCAACATTCTCCAAAATGGGAACATTCTGCAACATTCTACAAAATGGGAACATTCTGCAGCATTCTACAAAATGGGAACATTCTGCAGCATTCTACAAAATGGGAACATTCTGCAACATTCTCCAAAATGGGAACATTCTGCAACATTCTCCAAAATGGGAACATTCTGCAACATTCTCCAAAATGGGAACATTCTGCAACATTCTCCAAAATTGGAACATCCTGCATCATTCTACAAAATAGGAACATTCTGCAACATTCTCCAAAATTGGAACATCCTGCATCATTCTCCAAAATGGGAACATTCTGCAACATTCTCCAAAATTGGAACATCCTGCATCATTCTCCAAAATGGGAACATTCTGCAACATTCTCCAAAATGGGAACATTCTGCATCATTCTACAAAATGGGAACATTCTGCAACATTCTCCAAAATGGGAACATTCTGCAACATTCTACAAAATGGGAACATTCTGCAGCATTCTACAAAATGGGAACATTCTGCAGCATTCTACAAAATGGGAACATTCTGCAACATTCTCCAAAATGGGAACATTCTGCAACATTCTCCAAAATGGGAACATTCTGCAACATTCTCCAAAATGGGAACATTCTGCAACATTTTCCAAATTGGGAACATTCTGCAACATTCTCCAAAATGGGAACATTCTGCAACATTCTCCAAAATGGGAACATTCTGCAACATTCTCCAAAATGGGAACATTCTGCAACATTCTCCAAAATGGGAACATTCTGCAACATTCTCCAAAATGGGAACATTCTGCAACATTCTCCAAAATGGGACCATTCTGCAACATTCTCCAAAATAGGAACATTCTGCAACATTCTCCAAAATGGGAACATTCTGCATCATTCTCCAAAATGGGAACATTCTGCATCATTCTCCAAAATGGGAACATTCTGCAACATTCTCCAAAATGGGAACATTCTGCAACATTCTCCAAAATGGGAACATTCTGCAACATTCTCCAAAATGGGAACATTCTGCAACATTCTCCAAAATGGGAACATTCTGCAACATTCTCCAACATGGGAACATTCTGCAGCATTGTCCAAAATGGGAACGTTCTCTGACATTTTTAGAAATGGCAACCCTGCTATTTTTTCACATGGACCATTTTATTATAAAATTTGCAATGCTCTTCTCATATCACCACAATTTCTGGTTTATTACACATATAAATCCTGTTAAGTGTGATTTTATGTATTTTAGAAAGTCTAAAAATTAAGTGTGTAAATCCACACATCTATCCTAGAATCTTTTTAAATATTGCACTTTTGTTTCATTAAACATAGTGGAAGAGAGAAAACTGAAACTTTGTTTCTGTTATCCTCCTGCTTTGCATTGGGTGCCTGGTCTGTGCCTGCACTGAATGTGATTTCCATTGCTAAATAAAGGTTCAGTGTTTCATTACTTGCTAGTGAGGTGACAGTTCTGTGACAAATTTCAGTTGTTACAACATATGTTTTAAATGTGGTACCAGACTCCTGTCATGTTCTGCACGTAACGCTGGACTGGAGAGTGTGACATTAATATAACCAGTTCAGCTTTAATGCTCTTACTGGGTTGCAACTTTTTAAACCATTTTGAAAGAGGTTTTTGCTCATCTCGTTACTTTTCCTAATCTCATTGATAATGTCATTTAATGCTTACTATAAAACAGGGACAATCGAAGTGATAATATGGAATAATATATATATTTATATATACTATGTAAAACAATATATAATAATATTAATATTATTCTTTATTGAGCGCTAACATGTTTTGGAGCGCAGAATATCTACCGTCTAATTTCAAAATACCTAATCATGGCCAATAATAGCATATCATTTTCAGATTTTTCCTTAATTTACTTCTGTTCGTTACAATAAAAAAAAAAAAAAAAAAGTTATAAAATAATAAAATAAATAAATATATAAATATAATATTTTAAAAGTAAGGCTTTTACCCTGTAATTCAGGATGTCTAGGGCAAAATGCAGGATAAAATCAGTGTAGAGAGGTTTGCATTCATACGTGGAGTAAGAGCAGCTCGCTCTCCAAATGAACTGGAGGTTGCAGACCTTGAGTAATCAGAAACAGCACAAGAAAGTAAGAACCTTTCGTATTGTTTAGTTAAAAACCCACCGGTTGCCACGGGTAACTTGCTGTTAATTTTCTGCTGCGCTGGAAAGTTTTTTTCTTCAAAGGTCTTTTATTTCCTTTAGTTTGAGAGTAGCCATTTCTGTCTCGGAGGCAGCCACTGAATCAATAAGAAAGGAAAGGGCAGACAATGGCGCCAGGTTAACCCCTTCCTGACCAGAGAGCCTCAAGAACCAAAGCATTACTTCAAACAGGGCACCAGACCCCTCCAAATCCTGCTGTACAAGAACATATTGTTACGCAGTTTAATGTGTTACTTGTTTTCTGAGAAGACCTGTCATGCATTGTAGAAAGGGAAATGAAAAAAAAAAACACAATTTAAGATAAAAAAGAAATTCTATTAGTGAAATAAAATGTTGGATTTGCACCTTTTACATGGAGAAATAAAATTGTAAGAAGAAGCTTTGCATTAAAGGAACCCTCTAATGTTAAACATAAATATTTGTATTTTCATGTTAGATATTTTCCTTATTTTTTTAAATTTAGATGATGGGCCCTCTTCTTAAAGGGATAATGTAGGCATCATAACCACTTCAACGAATTGATCTGGTGCCTGGAGTCCATGTGTGCTTCTTCCTGCATCTCTGTCAAATCACTGTTTTATTGTTTTAGAAGGATGCAGCGCAGCCCCCAATGGATGGAGAAAAGCTCCACCTTACATCATACCAGGCAGTGATAGCCTGAGAGCTTCAGCTGACTGTCAGACTATGACTCAGCATGGTGTAAGACAGAGCTACGCTCCATCTTTGCCATACAGTCATTGGGGGCACAACATTAAGCATAAGGAAATCTGTACAGCAGTAAGATAATGGTTTGATAAGGAAGTGGGAGATAGTGTTGGGTTTCTCCTCTCCCCTCACTGCTCTTTTAAACCTCTTCCCACCCCCCCTTCTCTCTCTTTCCCATCATTTGAAATACACTCAATTCGCCTTTTCAAACCCTTCTCTGCTAACATTGCTGTTATTTACCGCCCCCCTGGTTCCCCTCTTCTCTTCCTTGACCACTTTGCTGCCTGGCTACCCTATTTCCTCTCTTCTAACATTCCATCCCTAATTCTCGGGGACTTCAATATTCCTATAAACCCACCTTTGACCTCTGCAGCCACCAAACTACTTTCCATGACTTCCTCCCTCGGGCTATCGCAGTGGGCAGATTCTCCCACCCATGTAGCTGGCAATACCCTTGACCTAATCTTCACTTATGCATGTACAGTATCTAATATCTGCAACACTCCATATCCACTCTCTGATCACCACCTCTTATCATTTGCTCTCACATACCCCCTCACCCAAAAACCTCAGCCTAACCCCCCTCAACTCAGGAGGGACCTTAATTCTCTTGATCTCCAACAGTTGTCAGCTGACATTGATTCACAACTGCTGTCCATCCCTTCCCTCTCCTGTCCTTCACAGGCCATCTCCATATATAACTCTACTCTTACATCTGCCTTGAACACTGCAGCGCCACTCCAAACAAGCACCTCGAGGAGGACCCGCCCCCAACCATGGCATACTAAATCAACGCGCTACCTGCAAAGATGCTCCCGTTGTGCTGAACGCCCCTGGAGGAAGTCTCGTACACAATCAGACTTTCTCCATTATAGATTCATATTGTGTTCATACAGTGCAGCCCTTGCCCTTGCCAAACAGTCCTATTTTTCCACTCTCATTAGTTCATGTTCCCGCAACCCCAGGCGTCTCTTTCACACCTTTAATTCTCTTCTTCGCCCTGCTGTGGCCACCCCCAAAACTAACCTTACTGCTGATAACTTCGCATGTTACTTCACTGACAAGATTGAACAGCTAAGGAAAGAATTCTCCCCTCCTTGCCTTTCTGTTTCTCAATCACACATAGATCATGCCTTTCCTACCCTTCAGACATTCTCCCCAGCTACTGACCAAGAGGTGGCTGCTCTTCTTTGCTCCTCTCGCCCCACCACTTGCCCGCTCGATCCTGTCCCATCTCACCTTATTAGATCTCTCTCCACTTGTCTCGTGCCTTCTCTAACACACATCTTCAACTGCTCGCTCTCCTCTGGCATCGTCCCTGCTGACCTTAAACATGCCACTGTAGTACCTATACTAAAAAAACCATCCCTCGACCCATCCACCCCCTCTAACTACCGTCCCATATCCCTGCTCCCTTTTTCCTCAAAGCTTCTGGAAAGACTTGTCTTCACCCGTGTGTCTCATTTCCTCAATTCCAACTCTCTCCTTGACCCTCTTCAATCTGGCTTCCGCCCTCTCCACTCTACAGAGACTGCCCTTATCAAAGTTACTAACGACCTAATCGCAGCTAAATCCAAAGGCCACTACTCCATACTAATTCTTCTTGACCTCTCAGCGGCCTTTGACACCGTTGATCATGCTCTCCTTCTTCAAACTCTTCAATCGCTTGGTCTCTGTGACTCTGTCCTCTCATGGTTTTCCTCTTATCTCTCCCAACGCTCATTCAGTGTCTCCTTTTCTAATGATACCTCCTCCCCTTGCCCTGTCTCAGTTGGAGTTCCCCAAGGCTCCGTCCTTGGTCCCCTTCTATTTTCTCTTTATACTGCCTCTCTTGGCAAACTTATTACCTCTTTTGGATTTCACTACCACCTGTACGCTGATGACACCCAGCTATATCTCTCCTCCCCGGACCTCTCCCCTGCCGTCCTGCAACGTGTCACTGCTTGCCTTTCTTCCATCTCTGACTGGATGTCCTCCCGCTTTCTGAAACTCAATCTCTCAAAAACTGAGCTCCTTGTCTTTCCTCCTCCTAATACTGATCCTCCTCTTTCGCTCTCCCTCCAAGTTTGTGGTACCAACATCAGTCCATCCTTGCAAGCGCGCTGTCTTGGCGTCATACTTGACTCTGGTCTCACCTTTGAGCCTCACATCCAGCATGTTGCCAAATCCTGTAGATTCCATCTTAAAAACATAGCCCGCATCCGCCCCTTTCTTGCACCAGATACTACCAAGGAGCTTGTCCATGCTCTAGTAATTTCCCGCATGGATTATTGTAACCCTCTCCTGATTGGTCTCCCCAATAGCCGTACTGCACCCTTACAGTCCGTAATGAATGCTGCTGCTAGATTGATTTTCCTCTCTAGTCGTTTCTCTCACACCTCACCCCTCTGCCAGTCCTTACATTGGCTTCCTGTATGCTATAGGAGTCAATTCAAGGTACTAACTCACACCTATAAAGCACTGAACAACTCTAGCCCCTCTTATATCTCCTCACAGATCCATAGGTATGTCCCTTCTCGGTCTCTCCGTTCTGCCCGTGACCACCTCCTGTCCGTTGTCCGCACTCGTACGGCCAACTCGCGCTTGCAGGACTTCTCGCGGGCGGCTCCCTTCCTATGGAATAGCCTGCCTACCGCCATCAGACTCTCCCCTAGTCTTGCATCTTTTAAGAAGTGCCTTAAAACCCATCTCTTTAGGAAAGCTTATGGCCTCCAAGACTAACCCTTACCTCACATACCTGTCTCTTGCCCTCTCCAAAAGGGCAGCCCACCTTATTTGATTGTAAATTCCTGTCCTAATGTGTTTTACACCCCACCTCCTATAGAATGTAAGCTCGTTTGAGCAGGGTCCTCTTCAACCTATTGTTCCTGTAAGTTTATTTGTAACTGTCCTATTTATAGTTAAATCCCCCTCTCATAATATTGTAAAGCGCTACGGAATCTGTTGGCGCTATATAAATGGCAATAATAAATAAAATAAATAAATAGTGACTGCAGACCTGCAGACTTGAGGCACCATAAACACTTCAGCAAGTTGAATTGATTATAGTGCCTACATTGTCCCTTTAAAAAAAAAAAAAAAAAAAAGCAGAAAGCAACTAAACATATCTGCAATCCAGGGACACACTCCTCAATCCATATGATCTCTGGTCCAATCCAGTTCTTCTTAGCGAAAGCATTGCGGACCAATTGCCACAACTTTCGTGAGGGGGCGGAGCCTGGCAGCCATCCTGTTCAGACGCCATCTACACCAGCTCTCCAGAATCGGGAGAGAATCTGGAAAATATCTTCCAAGCAGAGCCCCATCGAACACCGACTCACACCCAGCACGGACCAGTGGCGAGTACCGCATCGATTGATGCCTCTTTTTCAGGCACCCAAACAACCGAGACAGAGGCGCAGGTCCGCGGCCTACCGCGCGGCGCCAGCCCAAAGCCTAGAGGCCTACCTTGGTGGACGCCTCCTAGAGCACTACTTACCTAGCACGGAGACGGATACCACAGCCATGGGCCGCCGCTCACAAAAAGCCACGGCTGGCCCCACCGCACAAAGTAGAGACATAGGGGAAATGTGGCTTAGGCCCGCACAAACAGAGCCAACCCAGGCCACGCAACGATTCCCCACTGACCTGGCACCCGAAACTGACAGAGGTGATCCGGCCACGACAACAATCCCCCTGATGGCACACCAGCTGATACCTGCAGTCCAAAATGACTCAGCCCCCGCGACCAAAGGGGACCTAAAAGCCCTCCTGCTCAACATCGAAAAACTGCTGGCAGCAGATGTAGCAATGGTTAAAGCAGACATACAAAGGGTCACAGAGAAGGTTGTGACAGTGGAGGCAGACGTTGCCAACATCCAGACCACAATGTCCGCCCACGAAGACTCGATCCAACGACTCCAAGCAGAGCAAAATGTACTAGCGGGCCAAATTATGTCCCTGGAGGATAAGCAACACCGACAGCACATAAAAATCAGGGGAATCCCCACCACGGTCACGACAGAGGAACTACCGCACTATATGCGACGGCTACTCACAACCGTAATGCCCCAGGCAACTGCTAAGAAATTATCCATGGATGGACTCTACAGAATAACAAGCTCCACACATCTACCCCCTAACATCCCCAGAGATATTATTCTACGCTTGTCAACAGTCACGGAACAAGATTCAAATAATGTCTGCAATTAAAGGCAAAACACCGCTGACATTTGAAGGCGCTCAGCTCTCCTTCTTTCAAGACGTTACTAGAGCCACATTGCTAAAACGAAAGACCTTTGGACCCGTGACAACCGCGCTGCGCCAAGCAGGCATCACCTACAGGTGGGGAAACACTGGCGCCCTCCTTGTCCACCACAATGGGACGGCACACCACCTCACGACGCCAGCAGGGGCCCCCACCTTTTTTAAGGCACTGGTACTACAACCACCACAACCCCCCTCCAAGACGACAAACAGACCAGAGAACGGGGAACATGTGTACAATCCTATTCCGGGACATTCTACGCAGGACCTACAGTTTTTGGACACTTGATTTTACACAAGGACTAAACCCAGGGACGGTAAGCATGGCACGGACATATCTGCCAAAGAGACAGCCCAGACCTCTTCCAGTGAGGAAAAACAGTCCTGAGGAATACCACCTTCTCAACTAGACTTATGGTTTTTGTTCTTTCTTATTTTTTGCATCTTGTTTCCTATGCGGGACTATTGCAGGTTACTCACCTCATGTCTCATCGCAAAAATGTACAACCTGATATTTCTGCCTTGATAAGCACTTGTTTGGATACTTATAAGCTTAATACAGCTCTACTATCCCAAGCCAGAGAGATATAGCAATCTGGCGCCCACTATGATTATCGCCTAACCGCTCACCCCCCCCCCACTACCCCCAGGGATAGGGGGATAGATGAGATGCCACACGAGGTACAACGCACACTAGAGCACCTCACACACGTATGTCTTCATAGCAAACCTGGCCCGAATAAAAGCTCCACAGGCGAGTACACTGTGGCATCCAGAACTACAACTCAAACCAGCTTGCACCATCTATGTACACGCTCCCACACACGCTTACACCTAGCAGCTAGATCCAGGGAGCACCCTCATACCTCCACACTTGCAGTACACCAGGGGACCACCATCCACAACGCCACACCTGTAACAACCTTGATAACCCCGGGTATGTCACCAAACTTGATTTGTTATAAGAAAATGTGCTTCACAACTTTGTAACCTCAACGTTGACAATGTTAAACTGTAACACCCGAAAATGTCATACCATGTTTTAAGTATGAAATTGTTAACTTGCTAAACCAAGCGCACAAAAATAAAGAATTAAAAAAAAACAAAAAAAAAAAAAAACTTTCGTAGTCCAAAGTTTCTCTTTGAGAACCATAAACCATGTTTGACGTCAATAAGCTGGGAAGCAGTGGGAGGGTAGTTTGGACATGCCAAATGTTGGTCCTGCAATCTCTGCAGGATTACAACCAGGATGCAAGTGACAGCCACTTGAGTTGGCGTTAGGCAGCAATGTAAACACTGTATTTTCTAAGAAAAGGCAGTGTTTACATTCCTTAGACTACAGGGACAGTCTCTACTTTAAACCATTACATTAATGGGCCTCTCCAGACCCTTTAAAAAACACTGAAGTGCTTTATGTGTGAAGTGTGAACTTTACTGAAAGGGTAGTGGATGCATGGAATAGGCTTCCAGCTGAAGTGGTAGAGGTTAACACAGTAAAGGAGTTTAAGCATGCGTGGGATAGGCATAAGGCTATCCTAACTATAAGATAAGGCCAGGGACTAATATAAGTATTTCGAAAATTGGGCAGACTAGATGGGCCGAATGGTTCTTATCTGCCGTCACATTCCATGTTTCTATGTATGTGTCCTCTTTTTGTCATTTTCCAAAAAGTGCAAATTTCACTACAAATTGTGACTTTAATAAATTAACATACCGGTAGTTTATCAATTCAATGGCTGTCACTCAGGCAACTGTCCTGTTACTTCCTGCTTGTTTTGCTCAGTGGAACTAAACTCAAGAGACAGCAATTGCAGAGAGCACCTGCCCTGTAAAGACTTTTCATTGAGCTGCATTGGGAAGTCTGTGATTGGACAGCCACAGAAGGTCTGGACAGCCACAGAAGGTCAAGGTTTGCAAAGGCTGCAGACAAAAGATCTGCTGGTTTTGGAAGTTATTTTACTTACCGTATATCCCCAATAAAAAATGGCATAATTAAATGCATGCATGTTTTCATTGGGGTTATATTTACTAAACAGTGGTTTGTTTTTTGGCACGTGTGCTATCCCTTTAAGCCGTAGGCATTCTGGTGTCTTAATACTCTTATATTAAAATTAAATATATTTATTTTTAACATTAGCGTGTTCCTTTTTTATGTTATATTACTGTGCATCATGTAAAAATAAAAAAAGATAGAAAAACCTTTTGTCCAACAATTAGATGCTTCTTGTCAAGAAGCATTGAGGATACGTGGCACATGCGTAGCAGTGGCTCTTTGAGAAACACCTAATTGGACAAAAGTTATCCTGATTAATGACTTTACGGTGGGAATATTGTGCTACAGCGAGGAGCATGATCTTTCTCTTGATTTCAGATATCACCACCTATTTATCTTTTTGGAGTTAAACCATTTTTCAATTGCTTAACCCTTAAGTGGAGTCACCCAGGCATGAGTCCATCTCATCTGTTTTCTTACGAATACATAAACATTTTCTTAAGCAGCAGTTTAGAACAGTTTGATTACTTACTAGGGTCACCTAGGTGCAGTCTTTACTGAACTAACTAGGTCCAATATAGGATTACACTCATTGGTATGCCAGGGAAGCTTACCAGATTCTCTTTGCAAGTCTGTCACTACCTAAGTCACTAAGTGCCTGGCAAGACTTAGGTAGGTTATGGAACCATGTTAAAACAGTTTGACAAATTACTCTAAGGGAATGTCATGGTAGTCTGGGAACCATAACCGCTACAAAGGGCTGTAGTTAGTGGCGTACCTACCACGGTTGAAGGGGTCGTTGCTATGACCGGCCCGTCACTCCAGGGGCACGGCTGCATTTGCGACCCCTGCAAACGTGGGCCGCTTACATACTGAGGGAATGACACACATGGTGGGCTGGGGAGGGGGAGGTAGAGTGAGACTGGTTCCCGGTGGTTTCTAGTTACACCTCTAGCTGTAGTGGTTATGGTGCTTGGTGTGTTCCATTCAGTGAGAAACACTTGAAGGTGAGAAGTGAAAAAACGAAACCATTGAATACTGAGGACCCTAGGAACTGGCTGAATACTGAGGACCCTGGGATCTGGCTAAATACCGAGGACCCTGGGAACTGGCTGAATACTGAGGACCCTGGGATCTGGCTGAATACTGAGGACCCTGGGATCTGGCTAAATACTGAGGACCCTGGGAACTGGCTGAATACCGAGGACCTTGGGAACTGGCTGAATATTGAGGACCCTGGTAACTGGCTGAATACTGAGGACCCTGGGATCTGGCTTAATACTGAGGACCCTGGGATCTGGCTGAATACTGAGGACCCTGGGATCTGGCTGAATACTGAGGACCTTGGGAACTGGCTGAATACTGAGGACATTGGGATCTGGCTGAACACTGAGGACCCTGGGAACTGGCTGAATACTGAGGACCATGGGATCTGGCTGAATACTGAGGACCTTGGGAACTGGCTGAATACTGAGGACCCTGGGATCTGGCTGAATACTGAGGACCCTGGGAACTGGCTGAATACTGAGGACCCTGGGATCAGGCTGAATACTGAGGACCCTGGGATCTGGCTGAATACTGAGGACCCTGGGATCTGGCTTAATACTGAGGACCCTGGGATCTGGCTGAATACTGAGGACCTTGGGAACTGGCTGAATACTGAGGACCATGGGATCTGGCTGAATACTGAGGCCCCTGGGAACTGGCTGAATACTGAGGACCCTGGGATCTGGCTGAATACTGAGGACCCTGGGATCTGGCTGAATACTGAGGACCCTGGGATCTGGCTGAATACTGAGGAGATCTGGCTGAATACTGAGGACCCTGGGATCTGGCTGAATACTGAGGAT
Source organism: Pelobates fuscus (assembly GCF_036172605.1). Classification (NCBI taxonomy): domain Eukaryota; kingdom Metazoa; phylum Chordata; class Amphibia; order Anura; family Pelobatidae; genus Pelobates; species Pelobates fuscus. The sequence continues at coordinate 12,546,066 of NC_086319.1, forward strand.
CCTAAGCTTCACCCTCAGGCTAAGAATAAGTAATCCTAAGGAGTGGGCGTTGCCCGGCTACTTGCTGGCCACGCCCTCTCCCAGCTGATTGGCAGTGCTTGTCCCCGGACAGGCGATGTAGCCAGTAATCGGTCGGCTGTCAGGGCGCTCGTGGCCCCGCCCCTCTGCCTGCTCTTATTGCAGGGGCTGAGCTGCGCCGTTTACCTTATTATGAGCATGGGGGCTGCGGGCTATACATGGCAGTGCTGTCTGCTTCTCACCCTCTGCTTCCCTGGCAGCATCGCAGGAGCCACCGGGCTCCCAGGTAAGAGTCCCTCTGCATCCTCCCAGCAGACCCTCCCTGGTCCTTGCTCCCTCTACCTCTGCACCCTCCATCCCTTCACTCACTTCTCCCACTATCCCTTCACTTCTCCCACTATCCCTTCACTCACTTCTCCCACTATCCCTTCACTTACTTCTCCCACTATCCCTTCACCCACTTCTCCCACTATCCCTTCACCCACTTCTCCCACTATCCCTTCACCCACTTCTCCCACTATCCCTTCACCCACTTCTCCCACTATCCCTTCACCCACTTCTCCCACTATCCCTTCACCCACTTCTCCCACTATCCCTTCACTCACTTCTCCCACTTCCCCTTCACCACTTCTCCTACTCCCACTTCTCCTACTCCCACTATCCCTTCACCACTTCTCCTACTCCCATTATCCCTTCATTTACATCTCCTACTTCCACTTCATTTACTTCTACTCCCACTATCCCTTCACTCACTTCTACTCCCACTATCCCTTCACTCACTTCTACTCCCACTATCCCTTCACTCACTTCTACTCCCACTATCCCTTCACCCACATCTCCTACTCCCACTATCCCTTCACCCACTTCTACTCCCACTATCCCTTCACTCACTTCTACTCCCACTATCCCTTCACCCACATCTCCTACTCCCACTATCCCTTCACTCACTTCTACTCCCACTATCCCTTCACCCACATCTCCTACTCCCACTATCCCTTCACCCACATCTCCTACTCCCACTATCCCTTCACCCACATCTCCTACTCCCACTATCCCTTCACCCACATCTCCTACTCCCACTATCCCTTCACCCACATCTCCTACTCCCACTATCCCTTCACCCACATCTCCTACTCCCACTATCCCTTCACCCACATCTCCTACTCCCACTATCCCTTCACCCATTTCTCCTACTTCTGCTACCCATTAAGTCACTTCTCCTACTCCAACTGCCCTTGCATCAACTTCTCCTGCCCCCTCCCCTCCTCTGATCCTATCTCTTCCCTACATACTACACATGTAGCCACTTCTCCTGCTCTCTGAACCCTCTACTCCTGTCTGGGAAAAGTTCTCTATAACTATGCTCCTTGCTGGATCCAGTCTTTAAGCTCAGTGGTGAACAAAGAATCTTTATATATCACCTAGCTAGGTGCTGTCATTGATGTGCATGAGGAGTCTATATCGCACCTAGCTGGGCGCTGTCATTGATGTGCATGAGGAGTCTATAGAATCTATATAGCACCTAGCTGGGCGCTGTCATTGATGTGCATGAGGAGTCTATAGAATCTATATAGCACATAGCTGGGCGCTGTCACTGATGTGCATGAGGAGTCTATAGAATCTATATAGCACCTAGCTGGGCGCTGTCATTGATGTGCATGAGGAGTCTATAGAATCTATATAGCACCTAGCTTGGCGCTGTCATTGATGTGCATGAGGAGTCTATAGAATCTATATAGCACCTAGCTGGGTGCTGTCATTGATGTGCAGGAGGAGCCTTTAGAATCTATATAGCACCTAGCTGGGCGCTGTCATTGATGTGCAGGAGGAGCCTTTAGAATCTATATAGCACCTAGCTGAGTGCTGTCATTGATGTGCAGCAGGAGCCTATATAATCTATATAGCACGTAGCTGGGTGCTGTCATTGATGTGCAGGAGGAGTCTATAGAATCTATATAGCACCTAGCTGGGTGCTGTCATTGATGTGCAGGAGGAGTCTATAGAATCTATATAGCGCCTGGCTGGGTGCTGTCATTGAGCTACATGTGGAACATAAAATGTCTGTATAGTTACCTGACTGGCTGCAGCTACATGCTCATAAATGGATCTTCCTGTAATGGGAAAAGTTTAATGAAGCGTTTTGTAACTTTGGTTGTGCTGGGCGCTGTCATTGATGTGCAGGAGGAGTCTATAGAATCTATATAGCTCCTAGCTGAGCACTGTTATTGATGTGCAGGAGGAGCCTATATAATCTATATAGCACCTAGCTTGGTGCTGTCATTGATGTGCAGGAGGAGTCTATAGAATCTATATAGCACCTAGCTGGGTGCTGTCATTGATGTGCAGGAGGAGTCTATAGAATCTATATAGTCCCTAGCTGAGTGCTGTCATTGATGTGCAGCAGGACCCTTTAGAATCTATATAGCACCTAGCTGGACGCTGTCATTGATGTGCAGCAGGAGCCTTTCGAATCTATATAGCACCTACCTGGACGCTGTCATTGATGTGCAGCAGGAGCCTATAGAATCTATATAGCACCTAGCTGAGCGCTGTCATTGATGTGCAGGAGGAGTCTATAGAATCTATATAGCACCTAGCTGAGTGCTGTCATTGATGTGCAGCAGGACCCTTTGGAATCTATATAGCACCTACCTGGACGCTGTCATTGATGTGCAGCAGGAGCCTATAGAATCTATATAGCACCTAGCTGGACGCTGTCATTGATGTGCAGGAGGAGTCTATAGAATCTATATAGCACCTAGCTGGGTGCTGTCATTGATGTGCAGCAGGACCCTTTGGAATCTATATAGCACCTACCTGGACGCTGTCATTGATGTGCAGCAGGAGCCTATAGAATCTATATAGCACCTAGCTGAGCGCTGTCATTGATGTGCAGCAGAACCCTTTGGAATCTATATAGCACCTACCTGGACGCTGTCATTGATGTGCAGCAGGAGCCTATATAATCTATATAGCACGTAGCTGGGTGCTGTCATTGATGTGCAGGAGGAGCCTATAGAATCTATATAGCACCTAGCTGGGTGCTGTCATTGATGTGCAGGAGGAGTCTATAGAATCTATATAGCGCCTGGCTGGGTGCTGTCATTGAGCTACATGTGGAACATAAAATGTCTGTATAGTTACCGGACTGGCTGCAGCTACATGCTCATAAATGGATCTTCCTGTAATGGGAAAAGTTTAATGAAACGTTTTGTAACTTTGGTTGTGCTGTAGCATCTGTATAGTTTGTGTCATTCTGTATGTAATTTCTTTAATAGTATGTGTGCTGTGATATGGAGGGCTTGGGGTATTACTGTGTAATGTGTACATTATGGAAAACAATGTTTTGTTCAATATCTGTATTTGTAGGTTTTAGTTGGATTTCTATAATCCGATAAATTCTTTTCTATTACAGTTACAGAAATACTATCAAATAATGGGGCTGGATTAGTACCGCTGCTTACATTACTGGGTCTGGTACCGGCTGGATTAATACTGCTGCTTTCATTAATGGGTCTGGTACCGGCTGGATTATTACCTCTGCTTTCATTAATGGGCCTGGTACCGACTGGATTAGCACCGCTGCTTTCATTAATCGGCCTATACCGACTGGATTAGTACCACTGCTTTTATTAATGGACCCGGTACCGGCTGGATTAGTACCTTTGCTTTCATTTATGGGTCTTGTACCGCCTGGATTAGTACCGCAGTTTTTATTAATGGGTCTGGTACCGTCTGGATTAGTACCGCTGCTTCCATTAATGGGCCAGGTACCGGCTGGATTAGTACCTCTGCTTTCATTAATGGGCCAGGTACCGGCTGGATTAGTACCTCTGCTTTCATTAATGGGCCAGGTACCGGCTGGATTAGTACCTCTGCTTTCATTAATGGGCCAGGTACCGTCTGGATTAGTACCGCTGCTTTCATTAATTGTTCTGGTACCGGCTGGATTGGTACCTCTGCTTTCATTAATGGTTCTGGTACTGGATAGATTAGTACAGCTGGATTAGTACCACTGCTTTCATTAATGGGCCTGGTACCCAGGGGTGTACCTGGAGCTTTTGGCACCCGGGGCGGATCCTATATTTGGCACCCCACGACCCCCCAGCTTAAAAATGTAAAAAACACCCACACATTTTTTACATGTATTGAGCTCTGAGCAGTGTTTGTATTTTTTTTATATATATTTATCTCTGAGCAGTGTTTGTGTATTTGAATGTAAGCCTGTTTGTGTATGGAGTATGTGTGAGTGAATGTATGGGTGTGTTTGCACGTATTGGCATTTGAATGCAGGCGTGCATTTTTCTGTAGTGTGGTTTTTGAATATGGTGGTGTGTTTTTATGTAGTATTTACATTTGGATGCAGGGTTGTATTTGTGTGTGTAGTGTAGGTGAAATGCTGAGATGTATGCACATATACTCACACATACACACACATAGGTACACACATGCAGTTACATAGAAACACAGTCGTACACACATACAGACAAACACTGACACACAGACACACACACACACACACATACAGATAGACACATGGATACACACACACACATATAGATACATGTATACCAACACACCTACAGATACACAGACATACGAATACAGACTCACATGTATAAGTGTGTCTGTGTGTGTTTTATATCGTGAATGCAGTGTGTTTGTATAGTGGATGCAGTGTGTGTTCTTGTATACTGGATAATGGTGTGAGGGTGGGGGTGATGGTGAGAAGGAGGGGGTAATACTGTAAGGGAGGGGGTGACGGTGTGAGGGAAGGGGGGTGATGGTTTGAGGTAGGGTCTAGGATGAGAGGGAGGAGGGTGATGGTGAGCGAGAGGGGGGGTGAGAGGGAGGGAGGGGGGTGATGATGTGAGGGGAGGGGGCGATGGAGGGGGGACTAAATACCTTATTTCCCTGGTGGTCCAGTGGTGATATCCGGTGTGCAGCTCCGCAGTGTGCAGAGCTGCAGACCATGAATCTCGCGAGACCCATTTAGAGTGTTGCCGTGGTAACCCGCGGCAACGCTCTGATCATGTCTCGCGAGACACATGGTCTGCAGCTCTGTACACTGCGGAGCTGCAGACCGGTGTCTGCGATGGGTGCAGGAGGGCATCGCATCCAGCGGCATATCGAGCAAGCCGCCGGGCCCCTTCCTATTGTCTTGAGCCCCTTTAGCACGCCACTGCTGGTACCGGCTTGATTAGTACAGCTGCTTTCATTAATGGGCCTGGTACCGGCTGGATTAGTACCGCTGCTTTCCTTAATGGGCCTGGTACCGGCTAGATTAGTACCGCTGCTTTCATTAATGGGCCTGGTACCGGCTGGATTAGTACCGCTGCTTTCATTAATGGGCCTGGTACCGGCTGGATTAGTACCGCTGCTTTCATTAATAGGCCTGGTACTGGCTGGATTAGTACCGCTGCTTTCATTAATGGTTCTGGTACCGTCTGGATTAGTACCTCTGATTTCATTAATGGGCCTGGTACCGTCTGGATTAGAACCGCTGCTTCCATTAATGGGCCTGGTACCGTCTGGATTAGTACCGCTGCTTCCATTGATGGGTCTGGTACCGGCTGGATTAGTACCGCTGCTTCCATTAATGGGTCTGGTACTGGCTGGATTAGTACCGCTGCTTCCATTAATGGGTCTGGTACCGGCTGGATTGGTACAGCTGCTTTCATTTATATGTTTGGTACCATGTGGATTAAACTTGTTACTTTTATAACTGGATCTTGAACTGGCTGGATTAGATTTGATATTTTCATTAACTGATCCAATACCGTCTGTATTGGTACCACAGCTTTCAATAATGGATGTAGTACCGACTGGATTAGACCTGATTCTTTCTTTAATGGATCCAGTAACAAATGAATTGGTTACCCAGCTTTCATTACTGGATCCAGTACTTGCTGGATTAGACCCAAATCTTTCTTTAATCGATCAGGTATCAGCTGGATTGGACCAGGTGCTTTCAATAATGTACACAGTACCGTCTGGAATAGACAAACTGCTTTTAATAATGGATCCCGTACCAGCTGGATTATACCTGGTTCTTTTGATAATAAATCCATAACCAACATGATTCGACAAGCTGCTATCATTTGTGTATCCAGTTCTGGCTGGTTTGCACCAGCTGCTTTCATTAATGGATCCAGTACCAGTTTTATTGGACCAGCTGCTTTCATTAATGGATCCAGTACTGAATGGGTTGGACCACCTGCTTTCATGAATGGATTCAGTACCGGCTGGGCTAGACCAACTGCTTTTACTAATGGATCTAGTACTGGTTGGGTTGGACCAGCTTTCATTAAAAATCCAGTACCAGCTGGATTGGACCAGCTTCTTTCATTAGCTGATCTAGTACCGGCTGGATTGGACCAACTTCTTTCGATCATGGATCCAGTACTGGATGGGTTGGACCATCTGCTTTCATTAATGGATTCAGTACCGGCTAAACTAGACCATTTGCTTTCACTAATGGATCTAGTACCGGTTTGGTTGGACCAGCTTTCATTCAAAATTCCGTACCAGCTGGATTGGACCAGCTTCTTTCGTTAGCGGATCTAGTACCGGCTGGATTGGACCAATTTCTTTCATTCATGGATCCAGTACCTGCTAGATTGGACCCGCTGGTTTCGGTAATGGATCCATTACTGGTTGGGTCGGACCATCTGCTTCTATTAATGAATCCATTACTGGTTGGGTTGGACCAGCTGCTTTCAATTATGGATCCTGTACTGACTGGGTTTGACCATCTGCTTTCATTAATGGATCCATTACTGGTTGGGTTTGACCATCTGCTTTCACTAATGGATCCAGTACTGACTGGGTTTGACCATCTGCTTTCATTAATGGATCCAGTACTGACTGGGTCGGACCATCTGCTTTCATTAATGGATCCATTACTGGTTGGGTCGGACCATCTGCTTTCATTAATGGATCCAGTACTGACTGGGTTTGACAATCTGCTTTCATTAATGGAGCTATTTCTGGTTCGGTCGGACCAGCTTCTTTCATTAATGGATCCATTACTGGCTGGGTCGGACCATCTTTCATTAATGGATCCATTACTGGTTGGGTTGGACCAGCTTCTTTCATTAATGGATCCAGTACTGACTAGGTTGGACCAGCTTCTTTTATTAATGGATTCAGTACTGACTGGGTCGGACCATCTGCTTTCATTAATGGATCCATTACTGGCTGGGTTGGACCATCTGCTTTCAGTAATGGATCCAGTACTGGCTGGGTTGGACAAGCTTCTTTCATTAATGGATCCAGTACTGACTGGGTTGGACCAGCTTCTTTCATTAATGGATCCAGTACTGACTGGGTCGGACCATCTGCTTTCATTAATGGATCCATTACTGGTTGGGTTGGACCATCTGCTTTCACTAATGGATACAGTACTGACTGGGTTTGACCATCTGCTTTCATTAATGGATCCATTACTTGCTGGGTCGGACCATCTGCTTTCATTAATGGATCCATTACTGGTTGGGTCGGACCATCTGCTTTCATTAATGGATCCAGTACTGACCGGGTTTGACCATCTGCTTTCATTAAATGATCTATTTCTGGTTCGGTTGAACCAGCTTCTTTCATTAATGGATCCATTACTGTCTGGGTCGGACCATCTTTCATTAATGGATCCATTACTGTCTGGGTTGGACCATCTGCTTTCATTAATGGATCCAGTACTGGCTGGGTTGGACCATCTGCTTTCATTAATGGATCCAGTATTGACTGGGTCGGACCATCTGCTTTCATTAATGGATCCAGTATTGACTGGGTCGGACCATCTGCTTTCATTAATGGATCCAGTACTGGCTGGGTTATAATCCCTATCTGCCCCATCATGATAAAAGCAGCACTGTCACTTTGCAGATTTAGTTTTTTTCAAATAATCCCCTTTTTGTCCATTTGCTTCACCTTTTTTTTTTCTGATACATAATAAAAACGAGGGACTTTTTCTCACGGGGAGAGTTTGGGCAATGGGCGGAGCTTGGGCAAGTTTCCATTTCAGTTGCTGAGCTAATTTACCCACAATCCATCAGTTAATCGAATCCTAAAGGAGGCAAAGGGCAGAGGAGAACAAAATGGCAGCGCCCAGGCATTGAGATCAGCACAAGGAAGAAAAAGATCAATAAAAAGCATGGTGGGATCATAATCATTAACCCCTTAAGGACCAAACTTCTGGAATAAAAGGGAATCATGACGTGTCCTTAAGGGGTTAAAGGGACACTATAGTCACCTGGACAACTTTAGCTTAATGAAGCAGTTTTGGTGTATAGAACATGCCCCTGCAGCCTCACTGCTCAACCCTCTGTCATTTAGGAGTTAAATCCCTTTGTTTATGAACCCTAGTCACACCTCCCTGCATGTGACTTGCACAGCCTTCCATAAACACTTCCTGTAAAGAGAGCCCTATTTAGGCTTTCTTTATTGCAAGTTCTGTTTAATTAAGATTTTCTTATCCCCTGCTATGTTAATAGCTTGCTAGACCCTGCAAGAGCCTCCTGTATGTGATTAAAGTTCAATTTAGAGATTGAGATACAATTATTTAAGGTAAATTACATCTGTTTGAAAGTGAAACCAGTTTTTTTTTTTCATGCAGGCTCTGTCAATCATAGCCAGGGGAGGTGTGGCTAGGGCTGCATAAACAGAAACAAAAGTGATTTAACGCCTAAATGACAGTGAATTGAGCAGTGAAATTGCAGGGGAATGATCTATACACTAAAACTGCTTTATTTAGCTAAAGTAATAATGGGCATAAGGAAAGGAAACATAACAGAACCGCTTTAATGCAGCCTCTTCCTTCTTCTTACCCAACTTTCACATTCAATGCTTTTCCCATTCACCTTCTGCATCCGTTCTGATTGTCTCTACACAGACTCTCACATTGTCAGCTATGGAAAGTGCCTTCCTAATCTCCTGCTATCTCCGCCATCCTCCTCGCTAGCTTTCACTTACTCCACTTATTCCACTTCCACTTACATCTAATGGTTTGGACCATAACAATCTGTTTGTTGGCTTTTATTGGCTTTTCTGTAAATCCACTACATTTTCTTGCTTTAAATCTTGTGTGCAGAGAAATGTGAATGTCACATTGCCACCGAGTTATCAAATTTTGACCATCTTCATGCTGTAAGTGGTCCTGACTACGTGTGTATCTCTGTCATTTGACATATTTTGACTATGGGACCCCTTTCTACAGCTGTAACCAATCAGCTTCCTACTTATACTTCAAAAAAAAATCTGATCTCTGCAATGTTGTATCCACAACTATTGTTCTACATGAAGCAATGCCAGTGCTTTATTATTATGTTTTTTGGGGTTGGAACTGGTCAGAATGGCACCATTGCATTAATTAGTGGGTCCTCTACTTTCATTAGTGAATCTGGTAGTGATAGGGTTGGTAAGGGTGCTTTTAATAATGGACGTGGTACAAAGAAGACTGGCACTGCCACTGGCTAGACTAGCATCATTTCATCAAATAAAGAATCCAGTCGTGACTGTAGAACTATTTATTTCAGTAATAGATCCAGTACTGGCTGTAGTACTATTTATTTCAGTAATAGATCCGGTACTGACTGTAGTACTATTTATTTCAGTATTAGATCCAGTACTGACTCTAGTACTATTTATTTCAGTATTAGATCCAGTACTGGCTGTAGTACTATTTATTTCAGTAATAGATCCAGTACTGGCTGTAGTACTATTTATTTCAGTAATAGATCCAGTACTGACTCTAGTACTATTTATTTCAGTATTAGATCCAGTACTGGCTGTAGTACTATTTATTTCAGTATTAGATCCGGTACTGGCTGTAGTACTATTTATTTCAGTAATAGATCCGGTACTGGCTGTAGTACTATTTATTTCAGTATTAGATCCAGTACTGGCTGTAGTACTATTTATTTCAGTATTAGATCCAGTACTGGCTGTAGTACTATTTATTTCAGTATTAGATCCAGTACTGGCTGTAGTACTATTTATTTCAGTATTAGATCCGGTACTGGCTGTAGTACTATTTATTTCAGTAATAGATCCAGTACTGACTCTAGTACTATTTATTTCAGTATTATATCCAGTACTGGCTGTAGTACTATTTATTTCAGTAATAGATCCAGTACTGGCTGTAGTACTATTTATTTCAGTATTAGATCCAGTACTGGCTGTAGTACTATTTATTTCAGTATTAGATCCAGTACTGGCTGTAGTACTATTTATTTCAGTATTAGATCCAGTACTGGCTGTAGTACTATTTATTTCAGTATTAGATCCAGTACTGGCTGTAGTACTATTTATTTCAGTAATAGATCCGGTACTGACTGTAGTACTATTTATTTCAGTATTAGATCCGGTACTGGCTGTAGTACTATTTATTTCAGTAATAGATCCGGTACTGGCTGTAGTACTATTTATTTCAGTAATAGATCCAGTACTGGCTGTAGTACTATTTATTTCAGTAATAGATCCGGTACTGGCTGTAGTACTATTTATTTCAGTATTAGATCCGGTACTGGCTGTAGTACTATTTATTTCAGTAATAGATCCGGTACTGGCTGTAGTACTATTTATTTCAGTAATAGATCCAGTACTGGCTGTAGTACTATTTATTTCAGTAATAGATCCGGTACTGGCTGTAGTACTATTTATTTCAGTAATAGATCCGGTACTGACTGTAGTACTATTTATTTCAGTATTAGATCCGGTACTGGCTGTAGTACTATTTATTTCAGTAATAGATCCGGTACTGGCTGTAGTACTATTTATTTCAGTAATAGATCCAGTACTGGCTGTAGTACTATTTATTTCAGTAATAGATCCGGTACTGACTGTAGTACTATTTATTTCAGTAATAGATCCGGTACTGACTGTAGTACTATTTATTTCAGTATTAGATCCAGTACTGGCTGTAGTACTATTTATTTCAGTATTAGATCCGGTACTGGCTGTAGTACTATTTATTTCAGTAATAGATCCAGTACTGACTCTAGTACTATTTATTTCAGTATTATATCCAGTACTGGCTGTAGTACTATTTATTTCAGTAATAGATCCAGTACTGGCTGTAGTACTATTTATTTCAGTATTATATCCAGTACTGGCTGTAGTACTATTTATTTCAGTAATAGATCCAGTACTGGCTGTAGTACTATTTATTTCAGTAATAGATCCGGTACTGGCTGTAGTACTATTTATTTCAGTATTAGATCCAGTACTGGCTGTAGTACTATTTATTTCAGTATTAGATCCGGTACTGGCTGTAGTACGATTTATTTCAGTAATAGATCCGGTACTGGCTGTAGTACTATTTATTTCAGTAATAGATCCAGTACTGGCTGTAGTACTATTTATTTCAGTAATAGATCCGGTACTGACTGTAGTACTATTTATTTCAGTAATAGATCCGGTACTGGCTGTAGTACTATTTATTTCAGTATTAGATCCAGTACTGGCTGTAGTACTATTTATTTCAGTATTAGATCCAGTACTGGCTGTAGTACTATTTATTTCAGTATTAGATCCAGTACTGGCTGTAGTACTATTTATTTCGGTAATAGACCCAGTACTGGCTGTAGTACTATTTATTTCAGTATTAGATCCAGTACCGGCTGTAGTACTATTCATTTCGGTAATAGATCCAATACTGTCTGTAATACTATTTATTTCAGGGATGGATCTGTTACTGGCTGCTGATGCACGTACTCCTTCTGGATTTCCTACCTGTGACCCACTCTGAGATTTCAGTAGCAAATGTTTGTGTTGCTACTTCATTTGTTGATCCTGATCCGAGGTGTTTGTTTAATGAATCGGTGCATTACTCTTCCTCAGTTCTTTGCATGAACCTCCCTCCAGTCTGCCTTGGGCAATCTCAGTGCCACCTCTGTTAAATGCAAAGTGACTGGGTACCACGTCCCAGGAGGGAGCCAGCCTTGTGTGAACTGAATATTATTAGGGTGAGACTGTCACTGTCTTTCGTAAACATAACAGCGGTCAGATTTCGATCCCTTGCAACCTCAGATCCTGGATAACCATATAATGCACATTTTGTTAAATGTCTGCACATTCCTTTTTATAATGCATTTGAATTACATTAATTGCCCTGGTTGTTGCGTCCTTGGTATAAACACTGTACGTAATTCCCTTACCTGCTACACAGTCTCTAACAGACAGTGCTCAGGTGTGGACTGCTGAATTACGTTTGGACAAAACAATGAAAAGTAATCCACCTCCAACATTTCAGGTAGTGATATGCAACACTATTGCTAAAAAAAGAAAACGATTGAGAATATCAAACTAATTCACTTTTCTACCCCCACTGAGGGCATGTTTTAATTATTTCTTCAATAGATGGTATTGGGATTTGATTTTAAATTCACTTCCTTTAACAGAAAAAAATCAATTTCTCTCTTCTATTTCCTTTCACTGTTTTAACATGGGAATTCTATCCATAACAATTCCTACATTACGCTTTACAAATGATTGACACAAATAATCATAATTGTATGGACTGGCTTTATATAGTGTGGACAATGTGTTCATTATCTGAAAATGTTGTTTTAGTTCATAATAAAAACATGTTTTGCAAGATAATACTCCATTTTATTTTTTTGATTAACTCAAACAATGTTTTTTCAGACAGCGATGAGTGTGCGGAAGGAACAGATGACTGTCACATAGATGCAATCTGCCAAAACACCCCGAAATCTTACAAATGTATCTGTAAGCCAGGTTACAAGGGCGAAGGCAAGCAGTGTGAAGGTGAGGCGTGCTGGCTGCCAATGGCTGTGTTTGCTATGTTAAATCTTTGCAAATAGCTGGATTCCTGAAACGATTAAGTCAGATTTAAAGCAGCTCACCCTGCTCTCTGTTGGCTGTGGGTTCATGCTGTGTCTGCTAATTGTTCAGCTAGAGAGATACTTGGAAAGTTTCTGTGGGAGACAGAAGTCTTTGTGTTTAATAATCAGTGGTTTGATGTGTTATAATCTACCTCTTTAATGGCTTTGTGTGTGTCAGCTGAATGATCATTATTGAGGGGATGACGTAAAGTTTGATTTTGAATTTTTTTTTTCTTTATACACTTTATGTGTAAAATTATCAGAATCTTGATACAGACCTTAATTATGAAAGTAGTGTAACAATAAATTAAATATATGTAATCCCTGATCATTGACTAACTGTATGCTTGGGACGTAAACTTTTCTTCTACATTGTAGTAAAGTCTGCCTGTACTGAAAGGACAGAGCATCATGGGAATAAAGGATATTTAAAAAAATAAAAATAAATGTTACTAACAATTTCTTATTGTTTGCATAATGCCATGATGCATGAGTTTTGCAAGAACCTCTTTATGTTGCGTTAGCTCCTCCCTTTGAACTACCATTACAAAGAGGAAGTGATCAGGCAGTTAGTAGGAAGCAAACACATTTATGAAAAATCTTTTTTTTTCTTCTAGTGATTGAGAAGCATTTAATGCTCTGTAGTGTAGTACATTCATTTGGAGGGTTGGGGAAGCGGAGGAGGAGATAAGTGTTAAAAACATGCACACGTTAATTACATTTACTAACCAAAATGGGAAAAGACTACTGTTGCTTGCATGTTTGAATGTAACTAATCTAAAGCTATGGGAAGATCAAACTTGGCTAAATGATCTTACACTCCCTAAATGATGTTAGGGAAGTGCTGAAATGTAATATACTTTTTTTGTCTTTGTATGTCATTCATTTATTGCATAAAAATGTTGTACATCTACTCTGGAGTGTCCCATTCATCTCAAGTGGTGTTTAGCCGAGAAACTTGGCAATCTGAAACCCCTGAGAGAGAGTTTGCGAGATTTGTCCCTAGTGGTGCGGGCCGCAGTCTTCCTACAGCTTCCTGAGTGTTGCAGTTTAGCTGCTGGGCCTCATGGACATTCTAATAGGAAGCCATCTGCAGCAGATGGACTGTGCTCCATGGTGCTCATGATGCCTGTAATGCGTTGCACAAGTTTAATTACCGACCTTTGCTTTCTGTAATTGCGTTTTATAATATGTCTCGCTTTTTCATGCTGATATGATATGTCTCCATTTTTCATGCTGATATGATATATGTCTCCATTTTTCATGCTGGTATGATATATGTCTCCATTTGTCATGCTGGTATGATATATGTCTCCATTTTTCATGCTGGTATGATATATGTCTCCATTTTTCATGCTGATATGATATATGTCTCCATTTTTCATGCTGATATGATATATGTCTCCATTTTTCATGCCGGTATTATATATGTCTCCATTTTTCATGCTGGTATGATATGTCTTGATTTTTCATGCCGATATGGTATGATATGATATGTCTCCATTTTTCATGCTGAGAATGGCTCTTATCCTTTTGCTCTGCTCAGCCACTTTCTGGTGACACTTTAAATGGGAATAGAGGCAGTGTCAAATTCACACCCTATTGTTACGAACTACTATTCCCACAAGCCAGCAGAGAATTATGTGGATTGTAGTCCAATTCGTATTTGCTGTGGCTTGTTAACCCTGCTAATGTCTGCTGCTCAGAATGATCCTGGTGGGTTAGGCGCAGCCACCCATAGTTCTCATGTGCTCTGTCAAAGTGTGTAAAATAGTTAAATAGGTTTTTGTTGGTACCACAGAACGATGTCTTAGCTTATTGTTAGGAAAATCTGCAACATTTGCCTTTTTTATGATGCCAAACGCTTTTTTCCCCTCAAACAACAAGAAGAGAGAGCAGCTAGAAGATGGCCAGCTCTAACCTGTGCAGGGGTTTTTAGGAAGTATAGCTGTCATACTGGATGACATTCACTTGCATAAATGCTTCTTGCTAATGAAAGAGAAGCAGACTGTGAGTTACCGTGACAGTGTACTGCAATCAGTGGTGTATTTTGGTTTTGTGCTGCCCTATGCATTACTAAACCTGGACACCCCGCTAATCTAAATTTGCCTCACCCCACCCCTTGCTGATTATGAACCCACCCCTGCCTCTTTAGACTCCACCATTTCCTACTCCTTTTTAAAGGGATGCTATAGTGCCAGGAAAGTTTTCCTGACACTATAGTGCCCCCCGCCCTCCTGTTCTCCCTACTCACTCGGCATTGAAGGGGTTAAAACTGTCCCTCAGCGCTGGGTCATGCTCCTTCTCCGTGCTTACGTGAGGCTTCCCCATAGGAAAGCATTGTATCAATCCTTTCCTATGGAGATTTAGCAGACGCTGGATGTTCTCATGCACAGCGTGAGGACGTCCAGAATCAGTTAGGCAACTTTTGGTCGCCTAACCACCCGGAAGGTAATCTGCAATAATTAAACTTGCAGGGTTAAGGGGAGTGGGACACTGCATCCAGACCACTTGAGCTGAAGTGGTCAGAGTGCCTAAAGTGTCCCTTTAAACACATACACTGGCAGATACACACAGACGTCACTGACCGACACAGACTCACTGATCTGACACGCACTCATTCATTAACAGACACACACATGCATGCTGACAAGAAAAGAACACTATAGGACAGGGGAGAGAAAAGAACACTATGGGACAGGGGAAGGGGGGAAAGAACACTATATGGGACAGGGGAGAGAAAAGAACACTATGGGACAGGGGAAGGGGGGAAAGAACACTATATGGGACAGGGGAGAGAAAAGAACATGATGGGACAGGTGAAGGGGGGGGCTGAAACCTGATGGGACAGGGAAAGGGGGGTGAAGAACCCTATGGGACAGGGGAGGTGGCAAAGAACCCTATGGGACAGGGGAGGTGGCAAAGAACCCTATGGGACAGGGGAGGTGGCAAAGAACCCTATGGGACAGGGGAGGTGGCAAAGAACCCTATGGGACAGGGGAGGTGGCAAAGAACCCTATGGGACAGGGGAGGTGGCAAAGAACCCTATGGGACAGGGGAGGTGGGGAAGAACCCTATGGGACAGGGGAGGGGTTAAGAACACTATGGGACAGGGGACAGGGGAAGGGGGGGGGGAGAACACTATGGGACAGGGGAGTGGGGGGGGGGAGAACACTATGGGACAGGGGAGGGGGGGGAGAACACTATGGGACAGGGGAGGGGGGGAATGAACACTATGGGACAGGGGAGGGGGGGAATGAACACTATGGGACAGGGGATGGGGGGAAGAACACTGGGACAGGGGATGGGGGGAAGAACACTGGGACAAGGGAAGGGGGGGGAAGAACACTGGGACAAGGGAAGGGGGGGGAAGAACACTGGGACAAGGGAAGGGGGGGGAAGAACACTGGGACAAGGGAAGGGGGGGGAAGAACACTGGGACAAGGGAAGGGGGGGGAAGAACACTGGGACAAGGGAAGGGGGGGGAAGAACACTGGGACAAGGGAAGGGGGGGGGAAGAACACTGGGACAAGGGAAGGGGGGGGAAGAACACTATGGGACAGGGGAGGGGGAGAACACTATGGGACAGGGGAGGGGGAGAACACTATGGGACAGGGGAGGGGGAGAACACTATGGGACAGGGGAGGGGGGAGAACACTATGGGACAGGAGAGGGGGGGGAGAACACTATGGGACAGGAGAGGGGGGGGAGAACACTATGGGACAGGAGAGGGGGGGGAGAACACTATGGGACAGGAGAGGGGGGGGAGAACACTATGGGACAGGAGAGGGGGGGGAGAACACTATGGGACAGGAGAGGGGGGGAGAACACTATGGGACAGGAGAGGGGGGGGAGAACACTATGGGACAGGAGAGGGGGGGAGAACACTATGGGACAGGGGAGGGGGGGAAGAACACTATATGGGACAGGGGAGGGGGGAAGAACACTATATGGGACAGGGGAGGGGGGAAGAACACTATATGGGACAGGGGAGGGGGAAAGAACACTATATGGGACAGGGGAAGGGGGGGAGAACATTATGGGACAGGAGAAGGGGGGGGGGGAAGAACCCGGGAAGGGGGGAAGAAGAATACTATGGAACAGGGGAGGGGGTGGAGAAAAGAAAACTAAAAAAAAGAGGGGGGGGGGAGAGAGAGAGGAACATTAAGGCGGGAGGGCTAAGGTACCGGTCAAGGGAAAAGGAACACTGTGGTGGGGGGGGCACTAATAGAGAAGGTAGAATGAGAAGTTTTTCAAAAGTCTAATGTTATTCAATTTATAGGGAAAAAAACATTTAAAAATCATTTGGGGAAAAAAGTCAGTTTCGGTTTTTGGCTAAGGGCATCCTGAATTTTCGGTTTCGACCCAGAATTTTAATTTTGGTGCATCCCTAATGCTGATCCATCGGTTATACACTTGCCCCTTTTGCCCAATAGGGGTCTTATTGGCCCACATCAAATCCACATCCTTGTTACTTTATAAATGACGGATTCTGGGAATTGATTTGCAACAAATGAGGAATATTCCAAATTTGTTTAGTGCATTAACCCTTTTTTGCATATATTAAGCAAAACAAATTCAGAGATCAAATATCCGCTAAGAAAACCATCCCACCATCACCCACTGCTCTTTATGATTGATTATGCATTAGTGCCATTAGGCTCGCTTGGTAGTTGTTGGATAACTTGACTCCTGCATCCTTTTAGCTTTCGTATTCCAGAATAGCTGCAACGTATTTAAATATAGTGGGATTTGAAAATCGCTTCCAGAGTAAGGTTAGGATGTTGATTTCAATAACCTAATATGAGATGTCAATCTCCGCACACTTTCTAATCAGGAATGCATTCTGTTTAGGCTTTGTCCATGCGACTCAAAAAAAAACCTGGATTAAACAAACAAAAAAAACAACAAAATACTCCTAAAAAATTATTATTACAATAAAATGAACCGTAAGGTAGACAGGAGGTAGGGGTATAAGACTGACAAAGTACATTTTCCATTTTCAGACAGCACAGACAATAAAACCTATATTTTTTGCTAAATTGGGGAATGCATCTACATCAATTTAATATGAGCTCTATCTGCCGTTCCCGGTTTTACCAAGATTAAAGTGGAAAGACATTTTTTTTTTTCTTTAAAGGATCTGATTTCTCGGGAGGAGAGTGGGCCCATTTGAATTAACATTACAAGTTCAGTGGGGTTTTTTTTTACCTTAATTTCTTGCCCAGTATACTGTAGTGGACAGCATGTCTTTTCTGATTGTCATAAAAAAGTGTGTTTAGATCCCTTTTTTCTGCACATTCCTGAAGTCATACCCTGTAGGTTAAGTAAATTGAACTCTGGTTTGGGAAGTTTGTGATCTATTCCACATGGAAGGCTATCTTTGAGCTTTTAGCGCAGTCTTTATTCCATTTGTTGTTTGGAGCTGGGCAGGTCGGATATATGTGTAACTAGTTACAATTCACGCTCTATTATTCTTGACACATAAGCCGCCCTCAAAATGACTGAGCTGACATCGAACCCAATTTAAAATAGAATAGAACATTGAAACTCGAAGATCATTTGGTCTTAAAACTCCTTTCTGAAAATGTTTATAAAACTATTTTAGTGAAAGTGATAGTGCTGATATGTTTGGTGAGGTGATTTGGAATGTACACTTTATTTAAAGGCTGTCTCATCTAAAGAAAATAATCTAAAAACACTTGAAAAATAATTATATTTTTAAATCAAGCAAAGCAATTTGTCCCGTCTGCTTCACTGTCACTGATAGCTGAAACAAAATCAAAACTCAACAAAATTAATTTTTGAACACCCTTCTTTCATGTTGTGAGGCCTTAAAAAAACATTTTATTTAAAAGGTAACAAGGCATCGAAACTCAGACATCACATATCACAGTCTAGGATAGAGTATCTGTTAAACGATGCATGAAGGATTCATTATGACATGCTGCAAATCTTTTGCAGATATTCTTACTCCATACTTAACTATTGGTCTACGGGTAAGATGCCAGAAGAGAACCTATGTGCACAAATAATAATTTATTCAAAATCAGGCACAAAACTTGACAAATGTGAAAATGTTAGACCTATTTCATTAATCAATAATGGCACTAAATTATATGCCAAAGTATTAGCAAATCAATTAGCAAAAATGATCCCTCTTTTTATTACTATGGATCAAGTCGGATTTGTAATCGGTAGACAAACTCCAGATGGCCCTAGATGTTGTATGAAGTTGATAAATCAAATTAAGATCACGCAAATGCCTTCTCTGCTCCTTTCTTTGGTTGCGGAGAAGGTGGTCAATAGGTTTCATTGGGACCATCTGGAGGAAGTTATAAACAAATGTAATACCCCACGAACATTCATTTAAAGCAATATTTGCCTTGTATTGTTATCCAACAGCAAACGTTCAGTTTTAGAATTTTTCACTTACGAATTGATCAAGGCAGCGGTGTCTGCTATCTCCATGTTAATTTGTTCTATCAATGGAAGCCGTAGCTGAAATATTAAGACAAGCCCCATAAATAGAAGGTATAATAATTGGTAAAAAAAGTTCACAAAATAGGTTTGCTTGCGGATGACCTTTTGTTATCACTTAAAAATCAGAATAAATCTATTCAATCACACGATTCTATTCTAAAGGAGTTTAACCCCTTAAGGACACATGACATGTGTGACATGTCATGGTTCCCTTTTATTCCAGAAGTTTGGTCCTTAAAGGACCACTCTAGTGCCAGGAAAGCATACTCGTTTTCCTGGCACTAGAGTGCCCTGAGGGTGCCCCCACCCTCAGGGACCCACTCCCGTCGGGCTCTGGGGGGAGGAAGGGGTTAAACTTACCTCTTTCTCCAGCGCCGGGCGGGGAGCTTTCCTCCTCCTCCTCTTCTTCCTCGCGACGTCATCGGCTGAATGTGCATGCACGGCAGGAGCCGCGCTCGCATTCAGCCGGTCGCATAGGAAAGCATTCATAATGCTTTCCTATGGACGCTTGCGTGCTCTCACTGTGATTTTCACAGTGAGAAGCACGCAAGCGCCTCTAGCGGCTGTCAATGAGACAGCCACTGGAGGCTGGCTTAACCCTCAGTATAAACATAGCAGTTTCTCTGAAACTATGTTTATAAAAAAAAAGGGTAAAAGCTAGCTGGACCTGGCACCCAGACCACTTCATTAAGCTGAAGTGGTCTGGGTGCCTAGAGTGGTCCTTTAAGGGCTTAAAGAAGTGTCATATTACAAACTTAACTCTCACAAAACACAAGCCCTTTAATTTCATATTCCATGTTTTGGTCTGGATAGGCTATAGGGAGAATACCCTTTTGAGTGGAAAAAATCTTATATTGAGTATCTTGGTATGAATTTATGTAAAAACTTTAAGCAAGATGCATGCATACAATTTGAGAAAAATATGGCCCGACCTACAAAAAAAAGAAAAGAGATGGAGTGATCTTGAGTTCTCATGGATTGGCAGACTGGCATCTATTAAGATGAACATTCTGCTCAAAATATTGTATTATATACGTCCAATTCTCCTATCTTTACCAGTAACCGTTTTCAACAACTGATCAAATTCATATGGAAGAACAAGCTAAGTAGAGTGAAATGTACAACTTTTCTTCAATCTTCAATTAAATGGCGGTTTAATGGTTCCCGATTTTAGCAAACATTATTATGCAACAAAAGCCTCCGCCTTTAAATTTAATTTTAGATTTTAATAAACAGATGTCTGGAAATGGAGACCGATAAATTATATCCCATTTCCAGAGCCCACCTACATTTCTCACAGCCGGACCTATTACGCAGAGCTGCCCATTCCTCTGCACACACTCAGCGCCGGAAAGAAGGAAGTACAGTTCCCTTTACTTCCTCCCGACGCACAGAGATCTACTTCCATCAGCCCCAGCCAGCCCCACTAACCTATTGTCACCTGCAGCCCAGTCCCACTAGACCCCAGGGAAGCCACCCTCCTGAGCCCAAAAGGTAGGAAACAGGAGGGTGGCTAAAAGTATGTATTTTTTTTTTAAAATTTGTGTGTGTATCTTTTATGTATGTAGATCTGTATGTGTATTTGTCTGTGTGTATCTATGAATCTTTGTGTGTATTAATTCATCTTCCTGTCCGCCCGCATCTCCCATGTCTCACCCTTCTGTCAGTCCCTACATTGGCTTCCTGTAAGATATAGGGCTTAATTTAAAATTCTGGTTCTTGCTCTCAAATCGCTACATAATGCTGCTCCCACCTCTCTATACTCCCTAATACACAAGTGATGCTCGCCTTCGAGACTTCTCGAGGGCTGCACCGTTCCTGTGGAACTCGCTTCCCTCCTCCATTAGATGCTCACCCAGTCTCCACTCCTTCAAAAAATCATTATAAACACACTATTCATAAAAGCATATCAATTATACTGCTAATAGCTCCCAAATGATTCCTCTCTTGCAACTGCTATTAGTCTAATACTATCCTTACCTTTTACCCCACTCCGTCTAGCATGTAAGCTCATTGAGCAGGGCCCTCAACCCCTTTGTTCCACACGTTGTCTGGTTGCAACTACATGTTTCTTAGGCCACCCATTGTAAAGTGCTGTGGGAATTTGTTGGCGCTATATAAACAATAACATAATAATTTGAGTGTATCAAATAATAAATACTTTGTGACTGTGTGAGAAAGTGTGTGTCTGTCAGCGTATCTGTGTCTGTCACCAGCCCTCTCTGATCGCATGGTAATGGTGTTCTTACTCACCTTTATTCCAATGCCGTGCCGGTCTTGTCGCAGCGGGCCTGCCTCCATAGCTGAGATTATCAATTACCAATCATCAACTCCTCATCGAGATGCAATAATAAATGCATCTCCATGGGGAACGTTCAGCGCCTTCATGCAGAACGTGGAGATGCTGAATGTAGGTGCTGCAGTTTTCCTCTCGCCTTGAGGGGTGTAGCACAGTAATTTTAAAATCCTTTATATATGTTATTTGGTCCTATCAAGATTGCACAAAATGAACCCAACTATCTCTGACAAATGCTGGAGAGAATACGAAGGTATTGGATTCAGTGTCCCATATTTGGTAAATTGTGGAGATATACGCAAACTATTTCAAAAGATTGACCCATCTATCATTATTTTCACGTCTGAAATAGGTTTGTTTAAAATGTTTCCAAATTCTGTTAAGAACGTTGATCAAATAATAATGTGACACATTTGGAGTTAACGATTATATACCCTGTTATTTGAATTCCCCTATTTTTTTAATCTATTAAACAAGTTTTGAATGTAACGATAGAAAGTAAGACACAAAATGGCCCTCAGACAGCCGTCTCCTTTATTGGATACATTTAAATATTATTGGATGGAATGGGAAGTAAATCTGATTTTTGTTTATTTTTTATCATTTTGGAATATGCTATTTACCTGTTCTGTTACTGTGATGTAAATCTTAATATACACTTATTCAATTATTAATCTCTGTTTTAATATTCAAACATGTATATAATGTATACATTTGTAAATATGAATGGACACCCCTTTTCCCCAGTTTCCTTCCCCTATTTGTATTTATTATTATTATTGTTATTATTAATTGTTAAAATCTCTTGTAAAATATTTATTGCAATACATATTACAAGAAACTGCTAGAATCCGAGGCCAACACTCAATAAAGCGTTACCTGCTATCAGGAGCCAAGTCTTTCCTATTGGGTTTTCGGTGACGCTGGAGGACCTCATGCATAGCATGAGGACGTCCAGCATTGTTTAGTCGACCAAAAGTCGTCTAAGAACCCGGATGTCCCTCTAGTGGCTGTCTGGTAGACAGTTACTAGAGGAGGACATAACCCTGCAAGCTAATTATTGCAGTTTATAAATCACATGCAGGGTTAAGGATGATTGGAGTTGGCACCCAGACCACTTTAATGAGCTGAAGTGGTTTGGGTGCCTACAGTGTCCATTTAATCAGCCTTCAGGCAGTCTCTGCCGCTACTGTGCTCTCTCTTCCAAGATGGCTTCTTGCTTCTCTCTTCTGTGAACACTGTAACATCTCCCCCCCCCCCCCCCCCCCCCCCAGGTGCTGTCAGCCAATAATGGCCCTTGAAAAAAGAGACCAATATAATACCTCTACTCATGGACTGCTCTGCTGACCGAATGGCAACTCAATGGAAATACCTGAAATTCCTATTTAAAAGGCACTAGACATGATTTCAAATCTGCCCCATTTTTGACATGCATGAATGCTCCCAAGTAAGCTTCTCCATATAGCTACCAATGAGGGGGAGAGGGGGGGCCTGCAGAACTGAGACTTATTACAGAAACCTATTCCAAAAGAAACACTATTTTCCCCATATTTCCCCTCCAGAGCAATACTTTTAGTGTTTCTAAACTACCACTAATATTTTTTTTCCCCAATTAAAAACTGGGGGACACAGCCCCAAGAACCCCAATGAATGAGGCTCCACTGATTGATTCAGTACTGTTAGAAAACGTTCCAAATGATTTACAAAAGTCGCCATTACAGTCTATGGGAAATGTTGTTGATAAATCTTTTGGCTAGTTTCTCAGTATTGAATGATTTGGAAAGCTTGTTAAATCAGGGCATCTTTTAGATATTTTGCAAATCGACTTTGTTTTTGTTTTTCCCTCTTTTATTTGGTCACAGTTTGAGTTTTGCTGTTGTTTTTAATACTTTGCTTTGGATAACTCAGGAAAGGTAAACCATTTATTGATTCACCTAGTAATTCTGAAATCCTTCCACACTGTTTTTAATATTCAGTTTGTCTTTTTTGTAATTTTTTTAATTCTTATACAAAAGAAATGATTTCAATGTATTCTGTTTTCTTTATCTGTATCATTGCCCCCTTTGTTGTGTAAATGCCCAGCCTTGTCACACAGTGACACTGGTACAGGTGTTGTGACAATTGTGTGCCCTTCCACACCTGGTGAGAGTGTTTCCTGATTGTTCCAGGGATTGATTATCTGAAGCAGGTAATCACTTGGAGATTAAGCCCTCTGCCATCTTTTCCTGTTATCAACATTTCCTTTTTAACGACCTACATTATCCTTATCATTGTGTGCACTTATTACAAGCCTGCTTGATTACATGCTAACACAGTAGCTTTGTGTACTGGGAACGACTGCCCGCCAGCCCCTCTTTACTTTCCACCAAACACGTTTAACAGACTGTAATGAAAGTTTTGGTGAATTCTGTGAACGTTTTTTTATTTACTAGTTCATAGGTAAAATAAAATCCTAAAGTTGGGGGGGGGGGGGGAGAGAATAACTTCCAATGGTTATTTTAAAAGTATATTTGAAACCCCGTCTAAAATAATGAAAGAGTAAGCAATGATATTTTCTATCCGATAATAGAGCCAAAAGAATGCAATGTTTAGCTCTCAGCTGGTCTAAAGCTGTATAGAAATAAGGATCTGATTTTTGGTTTGGATGCATTGCTAACGATTTGCCCCAAAACAAGATCTTTCTATGACTCTTCCATTCACCTCACTGCTCACCCTTCAGTCTACACTCTTTAAGAAATCCCTAGCAAGAGGCACATAACTGTTAATTTATTGCCCTGTAAAGTTTTACCCATGGTGTCATACAGGTGGGAATGACAGTAGGTTTATATACTTCTGGATCTGTTCGCTAACAGATCTTAAAGATTCCCTCATTATGTGCAAATGATAATCTCCCATTGATCTAATTTACATGTTTGTTTTAATTGGTGTTTATTTTCCAGCTATATTTTTGCATAAAGAACGGAGGCAATTGTACACATCCTGATGTAGACAAAATGTAAACAAACCGTAGAATTTGTCTGTTTAACCATAATTCACTTCTTTCATATTAAGTGCATCCACATTTTTTTTTTAATTCTTTATTTTTTGTGTGTCGTAGTTAATCAAAACTGCAACAGTATATATCAATAGTGTGCGTTATATATAGTTTGTTATATGTGGCGTTCATCTGTTGACTTCCTTTGCAACGGCTTGTGTATTCGTCTCTTCTGCATGGGAGTCTTTCTTTCCGATATCGCCGAATTTAATAAAATGTAACATTCAACAATAAACATTCTTATCTGCAGAAGAACTTGCCATTTCAAAACTCTTAAGTAAGCGATGTGCATGACAAGCGTAATAGGAGAGGGTAAGTAAAAAGAGAAGATGAAAGAGATGGAGAGCATACATGGTCTGAGTGTAGGGTACATGGGTCATTTACGGTTGTCATTGGTTAGGCCTCTATCTTAGGAAGCGTCTAATATACATAACGGTTGGTGTTTGTGTCTCGCCGTGCCCGCAGGCCAAGGTTGGAATTCTTGTTACTGGGTGTGGGGGATTGTGGTCTCCCCTCCCAGCTCCCACTCCCTAGTCCCCTCCAGTCTCCAGCCATCCACAATTCCCAGATCTTTTTGTATGATTTCATTGTGCTTCTGACCTGCGCTGTTAGGTGGTCCATTATGCATGTGTCTTTTATTTTGTGTATGACCGCTTCTGTTTGGGGGGGTGGGGGGGGTGTCATGGCTTAGCCATACCTGTGCCATGGTTCTCCTGACTGCTAAAGTGAGTTTATGTAGTAATTTTTGTTCTTTTCCCATCCATTCGTCTCATGGTCTAGAGAGTAGGAATACCCATGGGTCTTGTTTCACCCGTCTCTGGAACACCTTGTCTAGTAGGCCCGCGACTTCCTCCCAAAAGGACTGCGCCTTGGGGCAGTCCCACCACATGTGCTTATATGTCCCCCTGTGTCCACATCCCCTCCAACATAGGTCGTCCGGGGATTTGGCGCAAATGGTATAGCTTTACTGTGGTAGTGTACCACCGGAGCATGGTTTTGTATGCCTTTTCTTGTTGTGTGACGCATACAACTGTAGCCCTATTTGTGTCCCAAATCTCTCTCCAGTCTGTACCTTCTAAAACCTCCCCGAGATCAGATTCCCATCGGGTTGTGTAGTGTAATTCTCCCCACTCCCCAGTCAGTATTGTTTGAGCTTAGGTGGGTGTATAGGGAGGTGATACATCCACACTTATTATATATCATTTAGTTCAGGAGGAACAGGGATTTAATTTCACTAGTTCTATATGAAACATAATTTAATATGAATAAAACCTAAAAAAGTTTGAGAAATTAAGACATTTTTGTTATTTTTCAAGTTCTGCATGACATTCTAATTGTGAATGTCATAATACTGTTCGCTTTTACTGCAATAAAATACACATATTTGTGTTCTGTAATGTCTTACAAGTACAACCATGTAAAGGTTTTTAGAAATTTACAGGGTCAAATACAGGGCTTTCCATTTTTCAATTTTTGCACTTTGAAATTTGCCAAAATTCTGCTGGGCCTTTATGTTGACTTTGAGACTTACATTTTTTTTGTTTTTTTTAAATCCCATCATGACATACCATTTGCAAAAGTAGACAACCCAGGGTTTTCAATATGGGATATGTCCAGTCTTTTAGTAGCCACTTAGTCACAAACACTGGCCACAGTTAGCCTCAAACGGTCCCATCTCTCCAAACTTTCACTATATCTTGTTTCTACCAGTTACGAAAACAAGTCAGCTGGGCAAGATAGTACCAATTACATATTATCCTACTGCAAACAAATGGTGCCCGGTGAAAGTACTGGATACATACCTCCAATCATTACCACCACAGTCTGACATCCCGCTGCTAGTCTTACACAAAGAGGTCTTAACAACAGCCAAATTCATGCAATACGTCCGCATGTTACTGACCAGACTAGGTCTGAACGCTAGCAACTTTTCTGGCCATTCCTTTCGGATAGCGGCAGCCTCCACAGCATCCAGGCAAAATATTCCAGTACATGTAATCAAGTCTTTGGGCCGCTGGAAGTCCTCAGCATTTGCTTTGTACATACCTCAACCTGTTAAACCTTTGTTAAACTGTCATCTTGAGGTATTTTCTTTGCACTATGTTAATTGTGGCGGAACCAACCTCGCCACTGAGAACTGGAGAAGCCTGGTTGCTAGCCTCCTGCCCAGTGATTATGGTCCCTGGGAGATATTGCCCTTTAAGGGACTGAATTGGGGCTTATGGACTGCTACCATAATGTACTGACCCTTTAAGAACTACTTTTGGGCATGTGGATTGTATAATACTGTCCCTAGCCCTTTAAATACTTTGTGGACAGATTGGTACTTTTGTATATGGCGCTTCGGACACAGTCGAAGCTGTCGAAGTTACCGAAGCTGTCGAAGTTACCGAAGCTGTCGAAGTTACCGAAGCTGTCGAAGTTACCGAAGCTGTCGAAGTTACCGAAGTCGTCGAAGTGGCAGGTATCGGACAAAGGACCACGTGGCGGCGGCCATTTTAACTTCGAACACCGCCGACCCTTAACATCAACTCCACTTCGACACTTCGACCAAAGTCGAAGTACAGGCACACTTCGAATGGGACTTAGCCGTTTTTATGCCAGGAATTGACCGACCGCACAGCCCAAATCTATGAAACTGTTTTGGGCAAGAAAATGTGCTTGCGGTCGGTCATAAAAGGACTTCCGTGTAACTTTTGATCCACTGGAGGGATTTGCCTGAATTTTGGAAGTGTTTATGTTTAAAGTATGCTGAATCTGAATATGTGATTTGTATGTGAATGTGATGTATGGTTTTGAAGTTACAGATATTGTGTAAAAGTTATGTTTTAAACTGTATAATAAGTGGATTATCTCTCAGGCCCTGGGTGTGGCCTGTATGTGTGAGATGGAAATAAAAGCCAGGCTGGATGAGCCAGTCCAGAGTTCCTGTTTTAACCCTTAAAGTGAAGTGTCGTCTCATTATTGGGGGAGGATTTATTGTATGCTGTTCCAGTTTGACTGCTAGGAGTGCAAACCTATTCGTATGGTTCCTATTCAACTGCCTACAGCATTCAGAGGCTTGAGAAGATTCATATGCTGCTTCGGTTCGGTGATTGTGGTGTCTGCCAGAGTGCTTGGAGTCCTCAGGAAGCGCTAGGAGCATCCTTTAACGGAGGTGCCCAGTCGGGGTGCCAGGCGATCCGTTACATTAATCTATGTAATAAATATTTTCTTTGGCAGAGACACTGCCTGTTTTTGTCCTCTTTATTACAGGCCTACCGCATATGTCGGTTTCGGCACACTTGAACCGTCTTGTTCATACCTATGGTTACATCATACTATACATAGGTTACGTTACAAGAATAGCACCGAACACAAATGTAAAGGCTTGCCTGGAGTTGTGGGAGGGGCGTGGTGATCCGATTTAAACTCACCCCCCTTTACCTGCATCACCGTGGAGTTCTGACGTTCGGCAGGCCCCACCCACCACTCCCTCAATTCAATTATTTTATTAATTCATATCCAGGGTGGGCCCTCTTTATTACAGGCCTACCGCATACGTCAGTTTCGCCACACTTCAACCGACTTGTTCATACCTATGGTTACACCATACTATACATACATAATGTTACGAGACTAGCACCGAACACAAATATATTTTTCTTGCATTTTTCACAAATAAACCCTACCTTTCCATCAATTTATATAATCTTCCTTAAATTAATTTTACTGCTCTAAAACACTCATATTTGGGTTCAGTGACACCTCACGAGTACAACAGTACCTCCCCCTATGTCCAGGTTTTGGAAAGTTACTGGGTCAAATATAAGGCTTACCCGTTTCAGGTTTTACACATTGAAATTCGCCAGATTTGTTATGTTGCCTTTGAGACCGTTTGGCAGCCCAGGAATTAAAATTACCCCCATTAGGGGCTACCATTTGAAAAAGTAAAAAAATTATATAAACCAAAAATATCAAGGTCACTCTAAAAATAAAAACTTGTATTTGTGCAAAGTCGACGTTTCGGACCAATTCGGGTCCTTTCTCAAGACCGCATACACATACAATAAATCCAAATATATAACATAAACCATTAATCACTTAACTTACTCTATGTGCTAATGTCCTGCCACCGTGAAAGCCGAATACTGGAACTCATCATGGTGTATCGGTGAAACTTAACCATAAACCCTCATACTGGAAACCGCTAACAGGAAAAGTGGTACCGCGGTCTGTAACAGTAAAATCAACCATGAGGCATGTTAATCGATCACAAGAAGCTTAGAAACTTGGAAAAGCAAAGTTCCAGCTTCTGTGATCTAGTTTTTCTAAGGGCATTACACTCCGTGGTGGTCTAGTGGCTTTGTGCAGGCTGCCAGGGGGTTTCACATTGTAAAGGGGGTGGTTAGGACCCAGCACACGCCATATTATGTCTTCTCTCCAATTCTCTTGAGTCCGGTGTACAGTGCTGAGTGTTGCTGTGGTAACATGCAGCAACGCCTTGACTAGTGGGGGTCTCGCAGGAGTTGCAAAGAGGAGCTGCAGATAATAGCGAGTGTTGGATCCAGGCCGCCGTCTGCCTTATCGGCAATATCCCTATCAATATAGGACGGGCATAGGCAACCATCGGCACTGCAGATGTTTTGGACTACACCTTCCATGATGCTTTGCGAGCATTATGGGGGATGCAGTCCACAACATGGTTGCCTATCCCTGTTATAGGCCGATATTGATAATGCAGAAAATTCGGAATATCGACCAGACTCGTAATCAGTGAATCCCTAACTGGAAAGGCTCACAGTCGTTAGAGCATACTATGCGGCATGACCGGCGTTTAAGCTCACATTGTGCAGAGTGGTATAGTATGCTCCCTGCCTCTGTGCCCTTCCGTGTAACCCCTTAAGGACGCATGACATGTCATGATTCCCTTTTATTCCAGAAGTTTGGTCCTTAAGTCTTTAAACAGGAAGTTCCTTGCAGAATCGGGCAGTGGCGCTGCTGATTGGCTGAGAGCAGTCAGCTGATGCTCTCAGCCAATCAATGAACCCCCATTCGTAAAGCTGGCTTTAAAATATATATATTTCTTTCAAGCTAGTTTTATGAATAGGGGTTCACTGATTGGCTGAGAGCATTAGTTGACCGCTCTCTGCAAATTAGCAGCGCCTCTGCCTGATTCTGCAAGAAGCTTCCGATTTAGAGATTTTTTGAAAACTGAAAGGCAGAGAGGCAGGGAGATTTGGCGCTTGAACAAATATGGGTTAAAAGGTTAGAGAACTCCTGTTTAATCCCTTAAGGGACCTCTTGACACCATAACAACTTAATTGTGTTAAAGTTGTTATGGTACCTAAACTGTTCCTGTAAAGATGCACTCTAAGTAGCATAACCACTGCAGCTCGCAGGGCTAGCTGCCCCAGTACTCTCAGCCAATCAATTCCATTTGTTGTACGAAATTGACATTGATAATCTGTCAGTGTTCGTTTTATAATATTATATCGGATGAAGTGACGAGCTCAGTTAGACGTATTGTAATGCTCTGTGTATCGCTGCTTTGAACTCATTCTTCAGCCACTTTCAGTATGATTGTGTTATCTGACCACGGCTTGGAATTTCTAATAAGGACTTTTTATATATTTGAAAATGCACTTTAACGTCTGCTGTAGAACTGTCACTTCAAAGGCGGTGGCTGTAACGACCCTGTGTGGAATGTCTGTTACGTGGCTCGGTGATTAGTCACAGTTGTATGGTTTGTGAGTTTTCCGTCCCTTGGACATTTATGTGTGTTTGTGAGTAGATAAATAACGGCAGCAAGTTTTTGTCTAACACTTGTGTTGGTATTAAAGTGAGAAGAAAAAAAAAAAGAAATGTGATGAACACCATATAATCCTGAGTAAGCAGGTACATAAATCTATTTAGCCAGAAATCGGTGTCTGCATCGTGTGGCTCCTTGGATCTCTTTAGTCTGCTGTACTCCTGACAATTTGCTGCAATTTCCAAGAAGCATTGCGCTCTGTCACTAGGAAGTAGCTGACATCTATCAGCCAATTGAAGACGTCATTTTGTTTTCAGTTGAAGATATGTAGTTTAACACTAAACAATAGTTTTATTCATAAGAACATTTTCCTATGGCAGCTACCTAAGCATATGGTAGCCACACTTTGGATACTCTCTGCTTACCAGTAGCTACATTCATTCTTTTATAAATGGTAATATTTTAGCTACATTATGCTACAGTGTTTGTGTGTGTTTCACAGTCCACTTCAAATCACTGCAGTCTTCACTAGACAGACTTCATTACACCATGACCTTATAGCAGCAGTTATAATGTGTCATGTGTTGGGAGGCAGGGGACCTCCTTACACCATAACCTTATAGCTGCAGTCTGCTGGGAGGACTTCCTCCTGGGTCACAGAGAGCAGCGCTGGGGAGAGTCAAGGAGAGGAAGCTCAGTTCTGCACAGAGGCATCCAGGTAGCTGCTGAGTGTGTGTGTGTGTGTGTGTGTGTGTGTGTGTGTGTGTGTGTGTGTGTGTGTGTGTGTGCGAGTGTGAGTGAGAGGGGGCTACAGTCTGTGTGTGTGTATGGATTAGTCAGTATCTGTAAGGTTCAGTGTGTGTGTGTGTGTGTGTATGGATCAGTCAATGTGTGTGGGGGTCAGTCTGTTTGTGTGGAGGGGTGGGGGTGTCAGTCTGTGTATGTATGGGTCAGTTTGTGTGTGGGGAGGTCAGTCTGTGTGTGTGTGTGTGTGTGTGTGTGTCAAGCTGTGTGTGTGTATGGGTCAGTCTCTGTGTGTGTGTGTGTGTGTCAATATCAGTCTGTGTGTGGTTCAGTCTGTGTGTGTGTGTGTGTGTGTGTGGGGGGGGGAGGAGGGGGGGTCAGTCTGTGTGTGTATAGGTCAGTCTGTGTGTGTGTGTGTGTCAATGTCAGTCTGTGTGTGTCAATGTCAGTCTTTGTGTGTATTGGTCAGTCTGTGAGGGGGCAGTCTGTGTGTGTATAGGGGTCAATCTGTGTGTGGGGGTGTCAGTCTGTGTGTGTGTGTGTGTGTATATGGGTCAGTCTTTGGGGGGGCAGTCTGTGTGTGTGTCAGTCTGTAGGTTTGTATGGGTCAGTCTTTGTAAGTACTTGAGCTCTCATCTCGTGACCTACCCTGTACCCGGTGGATAGGTAGCCTCACAATCACCACGGAGCTGATTGTGCCACCCCTTTCCTGCGAGGCAAGATCAGGAAAAGGGGAATATACTTTTTTTTATCTCCCCACATAGAGTACAATCCCACCCACACTGAGTACACATTTGGATACACACAGTGCACCCCTCACATACCACACTTCATCCCCACATGCATTCACCCCCACATACATACATACATACATACATACATACATACATACTTCACCCCATTAGACACCAAATCTCATATATGTATGTATATGTACATATATGTATGTATATGACACACAAACACTGACAGACACACACACACACACACACACACACATTGCTATTTTTATTTCAATATAAATCCACCCAGCCTCCCTACCTTTGGGAGAGCTGAGTGGATCTTTCCCCCGGTGTCCAGTGTGTCTCCTCTCTGATCTTCCTGCAGTCTCTCTATCCTCCATTGCGCACTCTCTGTAGTGATGCTGGGGCCGGAGTGACGTCATGTCACTAAACAGCGAGGAAGCAGAGAGGAACTACAGGAAGGTTACTGCTCCCTCGCGTGCCACCTCCATGCTCCTCGCGGCGGCCATCTTTAAAGCTCCCTGCGGCGGCCGGCTTCAATGTTTCCTTTGCGGCTTAGCAAAGGGCTGACAAATCCCAGGCGCCAGGGCAAAATTTTTAGTCGCCATGGCAAGCTGGTGTCTGGGCTTTGTCGAGCCCTGTGTATGTGTGTGTGTGTGTGTGTGTGTGTGTGTATATATATATATATATATATATATATATAAACTTCGTACGTTATATAATTAGTTCTGCCGCTTTGTACTAGAATGTAATTACTTTACCCACCACTGTGACATGTTAAAAGAGCTAAACTGGCTGTCGCTGGAATCCTGACACACTCTTCATCTTTCCAGCCGTGTGCATAAGAGCATTTCTGGGAAGCTCCCACCCTACCTGAGTAGAATGCTCTCCCCAGCTGTTTCCACCTCCTATAACCTCCGATCCGGTACTAGCTCGATCCTCCTTTTCCTAAAGAACACCTCAATTATGGAATAACCTCAGGGACACTTGTCATGGTTGGATATATTTATTACCTGTTCTATGTTAAATATAAATATAAATATAAATATATATATATATATATATATATATATATATATATATATAGTATGTACACATATATACACATTTTATAACTGCCCCCCTATTTTCGTCCCTGGCTCCTCATGTGCCCCCCTAAATATGAATCCTGGAGACGCCACTGATACTGTGTGCAGGGAGACAGGGACAGAGGTCTGTAGTCTGCTCTGGCTCGACTACAGGCAATAACACAGAACATCATATGACAAGAATTCCCCCACAATGAGAAATGTGATTTTACTCACCTTTTTTCCCAAGATTACGCGGGCCTTCTGTTGCTGGCCCCGCCTGCGCCCTGCCCTCTTGGCCGACATCAATAATTTGGATGATCTTAGTCAATACAATGCTTTCCTACAGGAAAGCATTGGGAGGATATTACGCATGCACAGTAAAACACCACTATGCACCAATCAGCATCTCCTCATATAGATGCATTGACTCAATGCATCTCTATGAGGAAAGTTCAGCGCCTCAATGCAGAACGTGGTGATACTGAACGGGCAGCACTGACCCAGGAAGCATTTCTAGTCGCTGTCTGAGTGACTGCCATTGGAGGTGTTCCTAGGCAGTGATGTAAACACTGCTTTTTTCTGAAATGCCTGCAGGGACTGACTATACTCAGAACAACTGTCTTAAGCTGTAAATTGTTCTGATGACCATAGTGTCCCTTTCAGACAAAATCCTTAAAGCGGCACTGTCATGCCGAATCCCGTTTTCACCCCTCCCGCCTCCACTACATCCAATTGACCCCCTAGTCACCCCCAAATGCCCTTAAGCCCCCCATATTACCTATTTTGTATTCTTTATTTTCTGCCCCGATCTTTATTCAGGGCGCCGCCATCTTTGTGTGGGTAGGTGAAGTCCCTGAGGGACACGTCATCTGCCCACACTAGATAGCCTGTGAGATTCCCGCACATGCCCAGTGAAACATCTGGACATGCGAACGGGAATTTCACCTATTCATTCATTCATTCATCAGACAGACGAATGAATGAATAGAGAAAATCAAACAAACAAACACCGAATATCAGTGTTCGTTTATTTGTTCGGTTTATTACAAGGAGGGAGCTACCGGCGTGCAGCTCCCTCCTTGTAATATGTAAAGACCGAAGCGGCAGGGAGCTGTAAAAAAAAAAAAATGGTAATAAGGGCGGCGGGTGGGGGCCATACTAGTAATGAGGGGGGGGGGGGCTACTGTCCTCCCCCCCCAGGCCCCCACCCCTGGGCGGCGGGTGGGGGCCATAATGGTAAGGAGGGGGGGGGGACCTACTGTCCTCCCCCCCCAGCCCCCACCCCTGGGCGGCGGGTGGGGGCCATAATGGTAATGGGGGGGGGACACCTACTGTCCTCCCCCCGGCCCCCACCCCTGGGCGGCGGGTGGGTGCCATAATAAAACTATAAGGTAGGGGGGGACCTACTGTCCTCCCCCCGGCCCCCACCCCTGGGCGGCGGGTGGGGGCCATAATAAAACTATAAGGTAGGGGGGGACCTACTGTCCTCCCCCCTGGCCCCCACCCCTGAGCGGTGGGTGGGGGCCCTAAATAAAGATATGGGGGGGGACCTACTGTCCCCCACCCCTGGGCGGCGGGTGGGGGCCATAATGGTAATGGGGGGGGGGACACCTACTGTCCTCCCCCCGGCCCCCACCCCTGGGCGGCGGGTGGGTGCCATAATAAAACTATAAGGTAGGGGGGGACCTACTGTCCTCCCCCCGGCCCCCACCCCTGGGCGGCGGGTGGGGGCCATAATAAAACTATAAGGTAGGGGGGGACCTACTGTCCTCCCCCCTGGCCCCCACCTCTGAGCGGTGGGTGGGGGCCCTAAATAAAGATATGGGGGGGGACCTACTGTCCTCCCCCCCCCCGGCCCCCACCCCTGAGCGGTGGGTGGGGGCCCTAAATAAAGATAGGGGGGGACCTACTGTCCTCCCCCCCCCCCCCCCGGCCCCCACCCCTGTGCGGTGGGTGGGGGCCCTAATAAAACCTACTGAACTCCCCCCCCCCCCCCGGCCCCCACCCCTGAGCGGTGGGTGGGGGCCCTAAATGAAACACCCCCCCCCCCCAATCAAGGTGACTAGGGGTCCCAAGCCCCTAGTCACCCCCCCTCCCCCCAAACAAACTATCCCCTACCTACCCCCCTCACCCTAAAAATAGTGAGGGGGGAATAAAATAACTAACCTGTAAAAAAAAAAATGTAACTTACCATTTGACGTCTTCTTTTTTCTAAAATCTTCTTTCTTCAACCCCCAAAAAGGCCAAATAAAAATCCATCATACCCGTCGAACTAAAAATAAAATAAAAAAACCCGAGCACCAAAAAAATAATCCATCTTCACCCATGGAGGGCTCCGCGCAGACTGAGCTCCGCAGGGCGGGGGAAGGCTTATAAAGCCTTGCCCCGCCCTGCAATTAGGCTAAGAACACTCTGATTGGTGGGTTTGGAACTTTCCCACGCTGTGTAAAATGACACAGAGCACTTTAATTGGATGGATTTCAAGCCATCCAATCACAGTGCTCTGTGTCATTTTGCAAGCGTGGGAAAGTTCTTTGGAATTTTCCCACGCTGTGTAAAATGACACAGAGCACTGTGATTGGATGGATTTTAAGCCATCTAATCACAGTGCTCTGTGTCATTTTACAAGCGTGGGAAAGTTCTTTGGAATTTTCCCACGCTTGTAAAATGACACAGAGCACTGTAATTGGATGGATTTCAAGCCATCCAATCACAGTGCTCTGTGTCATTTTACAAGCGTGGGAAAATTCCAAAGAACTTTCCCACGCTTGTAAAATGACACAGAGCACTGTGATTAGATGGCTTAAAATCCATCCAATCACAGTGCTCTGTGTCATTTTACACAGCGTGGGAAAGTTCTTTGGAATTTTCCCACGCTGTGTAAAATGACAGAGCACTCTGATTGGCTTAAACCAGCCAATCAGAGTGTTCTTAGCCTAAATGCAGGGCGGGGCAAGGCTTTATAAGCCTTCCCCCGCCCTGCGGAGCTCAGTCTGCGCGGAGCCCTCCATGGGTGAAGATGGATTATTTTTTGGGCGCTCGGGTTTTTTATTTTATTTTTAGTTCGACGGGTATGATGGATTTTTATTTGGCCTTTTTGGGGACTGAAGAAGATTTTAGAAAAAAGACGTCAAATGGTAAGTTTAATTATTTTTTTTACAGGTTAGTTAGTTTATTCCCCCCTCACTATTTTTAGGGTGAGGGGGATAGGTAGGGGATAGTTTGTTTTGGGTGGGGCGGGTGACTAGGGGCTTGGGACCCCTAGTCACCTTGATTGGGGGGGGGGGTTCATTTAGGGCCCCCACCCACCGCTCAGGGGTGGGGGCCGGGGGGAGGACAGTAGTTCCCCCCCCTTATTGTTTTATTAGGGCCCCCACCCACCCAGCGCTCAGGGGTGGGGGCCGCGGGGGGGAGGACAGTAGGTCCCCCCTCCTATCTTTATTTAGGGCCCCCACCCACCGCTCAGGGGTGGGGGGGAGGACAGTAGGTCCCCCCCCCATAGCTTTATTTAGGGCCCCCACCCACCGCTCAGGGGTGGGGGCCGGGGGGAGGACAGTAGGTCCCCCCCCTTATTGTTTTATTAGGGCACCCACCACGCAGGGGGGGAGGACAGTAGGTCCCCCCCCTTATTGTTTTATTAGGGCCCCCACCCACCGCTCATGGGTGGGGGGCCGGGGGGGAGGACAGTAGGTGGTCCCCCCCCCCCCATCTTTATTTAGGGCACCCACCGCTCAGGGGTGGGGGCCAGGGGGGAGGACTTATTGTTTTATTAGGGCCCCCACCCACCGCGCAGGGGTGGGGGCCAGGGGGGAGGACAGTAGGTCCCCCCCCCCCCCCTGTTTTATTAGGGCCCCCACCCACCGCGCAGGGGGGAGGACAGTTGGTCCCCCCCCTTATTGTTTTATTAGTGGCCCCACCCACTGCGCAGGTTTTTTGTTTTTTACAGTGAGCTGCTATAGGCTGCTCACTGCTTACTAGACATGCCCTACTCGCGGTATAGCGAGTAGGGGCATATTATTTACTAATACTAAGTAATCTTTACTTAGTATTAGTAAATTTGGCTGAAAGACCAATTTATCTTTTTCAGCCTTTTAGTAGATAACTCCCTAATTCCCACGGTATTAGGGAGCTATCTACTAAGCGGCTGCAAGATGCAGCCGCGGCAATTAATAGGATCGGAGTTTCATTCATTAGAATGAAAGTCCGATACGAACAAAAGTACCGAATTGCATCCTAACACCAATGGAGAAACTCTTCTCATTCTGTTAGGATGCAATTCGGCAGTTTTGCCGGCGTTCTGTCTAAGTGACAGGACGTTTGGCAATATTTACAGGAAGCATTGTGGGAACAGGGAGGAAAGCTAGGGAGCATGGGAAAATTGCTCTGACCAGCGGAAATGAAGCACACTTTGCTCCTCAGCTGGTCAGAGCTGGTCAAGCGGAGGAATCCTCCATAAGGCAAAGAGTCCCTACTTTGTCTTATCATTTTAAAGAAAACTAAAGAAGACAGGAAGAAAAGAATAACATATCCTGAGAGAGGGGGAGAAGAGGAAGAGATTGGGGAAAGGTAAGTTCGGCATGACAGTGCCGCTTTAAACTGATAGAAAAGACAGGGGCTACATTATTGCCAGCTAGGGAGAAAAGACAAAGCATTAGAATCTGTGCAATCTAAAAGGTTAATATACTGCTAGCACTGCTGATATTTAATTAAGTAGTACACACAGATACCTCAGAGGCCAGGAAATGTCTAAACAGGGCTCCTACACACCACTAAATCAATACTCACCTATGTCTGTGTAAGCCTCTCACATTATTATCTACCTCCAAAGCTAAATAAAAACACCCACAAATCAGTGCCCATTAAAAGCAAAAGAGAGAGAAAAAGCAAAAGCTCGACACCTGTTTGGCACCTTCAGCTGGGGCTAAATAAGACAAATGTTACTTGTTTAAATAGGGACGCCTCCCTAATGAAGTACTCACACGCCCTACAATGGGAGGTAAAGGGTAAGTGCATCAAGAGAATTATTCTTAAAAATGACACACCCACCTCCATAACAAACTACTAACAACTAATGCTGAGCCTCCGTTAATATTATCAAATATGAAGCCTTAATATACCTTAGTAGTAAAATCCCAGTAATTGAGCTGGAAACCAGTTGTTTGATGCCATCCATAAGGTGAGGCAAAACACCGCAGGCATCCCAATCATGTATCCATAATGAAAAATAGCAATTTGCATTATATTATAAAGCGATAGCGATGCAAAAAAAAGGCAATTGTTACATTAGTACAGCAACATGCTATAACATTACGGGAAAGAGATGCAGGCAGATCTCTCAAAGTTTCCTTTTTAAAAAAACATCCAAAGGATGATAAAAAAATGCACAAGGATCATATTGCATAAGGAGTCAAAATTGCCCAATCTCCTTAATTGAATATTTAAACAAATAGTGGTCTATCCATGTATCCAAAGATTGCATAGTTACTGAAAACAAATGATTTAATAAAGAACACTTCTTCTGCATTAATAGGCAGTGTGTGACCCTGATTTGGTACAAGTGTACTAAAACGTACGCTCAGGTAACGGACATTATGAAAACATTTTTTATGAAAAATATATATTTTTAATTGGTAGTTAATTGAAGGAATTCCATTGTGGTATACCGAGAAATGCCTCCCAAGGGCATTCAAAGGCTTATCCTGGGCAACATAAATGATATACAAAACAAGGCCCTTGCCTTAATAGCTCCAGCAATTAAAACGTATTTACCGGTATCTTTTAAAGGTGGACATATTAAAAATCCCCTGTAATAAAGGTATGCTATGTGCAGATTATTATTTATAAAGTGCCAACAATTTCCGTAGCGCTGTACAATAGGTTAACTAACAGACATGTATTTGCAACAAGACGAGCTGGACGCACAGGAACACAGGGTGTTAAGAGCCCTGCTCAAACAAGCTTACATGCTAGAGGGAGTGGGGTAAAATGGCACAAGAGGTAAGGGTAGGATGGATTTCATGTATGGGAAAGTAGGTTACTAGAACAGTGAAGGGTTAGTGTTTTGGATGATACTACAGGAGAGGAAGCATGGTGGTTTATCATGGCTAATAACCGTTTCATTCATATGCTTTCTTAAAGAAGTGAGTTTTTAATGATCTTTTGAAGGAACTAAGAATCGGTGAGAGACTAACGGAGCAGGGAAGGGAGTTCCACAGAAACGGCGCGGGCATCTGAGGTGCAAGTGCAAACAGGTAATAGACGCAGATCTTCAGCAGAGTGTAGGACCCTGGACGGGATATACTTCTGTATCAGTGAGGATGGATAGGTAGGATCAGTGTTCTGAAAAGATTTGTAAGCAAGCACCAGAATTTTTTTTTTTATAAATTCTTTATTTTAAGATTTTCGTTGTCTTTGGGGTAGGGGTACAGAAGAAAAGAAGGGGAGTAGAGTTTTATAACATAGTACATAAAGCTCGCTTATCTTTGTTATGACAATCGTGTTTGTAAGGCATATGTAGTGCTCAGTCTTTGGGTTCACTATCTTGTGTAAGTTTATCTTTTATTGTTCTGCCCATAACATTTATGGTAACTCTAGATATTTGGGACAGGGGTGGGTACAGAAAAAGAGGAGAGATAATAGGAGTGCCCTATTGGGGTTTGTCCCCGCCCGCCTGTCTCCCACCGCCGCCCCACCCCCCCTCCGGGTCTTTGATGTATTTCCCATGTGTGGGTGTGTGTGAGGAGGGGCCGAGCCGCGGCCAGGGGGGCAGGGGCCAGCCGGTGCGTGTTCCCGTTTGTGTGCATCCGTGCCCCGTGATCTGCCTCTGCTCGGGCACATCCATGGTGTGGATGTTGGCTTTCGGTACCTATCCTTGTATGGGGTAGTGAGATTTGTGATGAAGCACCAGAACTTTAAATTGAGCCCTGTATCTTACGAGAAGCTGTCTTCACGCAAGGGCATAACTTTTCAGAACCTTCAAACCCTCTTCATTAAAACATTTAGGTGGACTAATCACCTCAGTATCAGCTGTTATCTGCGATCTTGCTGTTGTGAATACTTATCTTGACCTTGATGAAAACCATGCAAGCATACTAATTGTACATAAGCAAGACAAAATTAACCCACATTATTTGCTGAAGCCGTAAAGCTATAATAAAGTTTGTTTACTATTTTTAACAATCCATGTCATCTGCCTCCCCTTGCTACCTACTAAACGTTGTGTGGATTCATCTCTGCTGTACTGCACGTTTTTTTAATGTTTAAACACTGATTTTGTTGGTGATACCAAAAAATACTTGCTTAATTTTATCGAAAATGTTTATTTTCATTCCTGGGAGTGGCTGTGTAGGCAGGGCCCCAGTGCACTGTTTTGTACAGGGGCCTATAATGCTGTTAAAGGACCACTATATTGTCAGGAAAACCTACTCGTTTTCCTGGCACTATAGTGCCCTGAGGGTGCCCCCACCCTCAGGGACCCCCTCCCACCGAGCTGGATGGAGAGGAAGGGGTTAAACTCTCCGCCTCCTCTCCTCCTCTTCGGAGGAGCATTTACAATTCTTTCCTATGGACGCTTGTATTCTCACTGTGATTTTCACAGTGAGAAGCTCGCAAGCGCCACTAGCGGCTGTCAATGAGACAGCCACTAGAGGCTGGATTAACCCTAGTGTAAACATAGCAGTTTCTCCGAAACTGCTATGTTTATAGAAAAAAGGGTTAATCCTAGAGGGACCAGGCACCCAGACCACTTCATTAAGCTGAAGTGGTCTGGGTGCCTATAGTGGTCCTTTAAGAAGCCAGTGAGAAGCAGATTGCAGTAGTAAAAATGAGATGATAGCGGCATGGACCAGCACCCTGACAGCACCTGACGTTAGATGCTAGAAAAGAGAAAATACAAAGAGGTACTCCCATATATCAAGGAGTGTAAAAGTGTCATAAACATTTCATATACATCGAAAATGGTAGAAAATGGACAAGATATATATAATCATTATTTACAAAAATCCCATGCCATGCAAAGTCTAGGCAGGAGTTATTTAACCCCTTAAGGACACATGACATGTGTGACATGTCATGATTCCCTTTTATTCCAGAAGTTTGGTCCTTAAGGGGTTAACAAGGAAAGGGGTATAAGTCTGCCTGTAGTCTAACGACATTAGAAGGGGTAGATTTGGACTGCCCTTTGCTAGACCTGTAGAGAGGGTGTAAGGTGCATTGTTGTTGTTGTTTTAAATCTAGATTCATTCCAGGGGAATGTAGAGAACTTTTCTGTTTTTAAAAAAAAATAGTTTTTTTGGCATTGCATAGCCTTTCACCTTTGGGTGTAAAGAGTTAATGAACGACACAAGTATTTGGCAAGCGAGAGAAATACCAGGAAACCCTAAAGCACATTTTCAATCTTGACTTACTAATTAGCATCTGCTCACTATACAGACATCCGTCTTAATTAATAATTAAAGAAATTACCAACCCCTCTTTGAACTGCAGGTGAAATATCAAAATAGAGCCTGGGTTCCGGCAGGGCGTTTAACTGTTTAAGGTCACCCTTTCATTTATTTTAATGAATTTATTTTTGACTTGTTACTCATTAGCTGGATTTCCTGATGAGAAATTGTACCGCCCCCCCCCCCCCCCCACCTTCAAATCTTGTCTGCTTCCGAAACAATGACCTCACTTATTTCCGGCAGGAGATGCTTAATTCTCTAATCATGCAAATTACGGGGCAATCATTTCAAGGTTACATTTTACTCTGGAAAACTTTTTAATAAATTTATTTTAATTAAAAAACAGGAATATAATTTAATCATTTGTGTAACCGAGACGAGGAAAAGCATGTGAAAACAATACGTGAGTCATTTTTAGAAGTTAAAATGGAACAGTAAGGCTGCATGTCTGTGTAGTGAGTTTCTGTGAATAACTGGAATGAGAAATGTCTTAGCTAAAATAAGCAGTTTTCACAGAAATCCTTTTCCAGTTATACATTGTGCTTGCTATTGGCGATACTTTAGGTATATACACTGTTCTACTCTGAGTGTCTACTCAGAGGGATGGAGTACTGTACTGCTGACTGTGTGCCAAAACATACCATTTTAAGAGCACTAAAGCCACAGAGGCCACTTCATCTCAATGGAGTGGCCTGGCTGCATTGGTCTGTTATTTAAAATCTTCAATGCAAAATACTGTCATTTAGTAGAGAAGGCAATGTTTACACTGGTCAGCCACAACATTAACACCCCTGACCGGTAAAGTGAATAACATTGATTATATAGTTTCAAAGGCACCCGTCAAGATAGTTCTTTAATTTCATGTGTTGGAAGCAGACAAGGGCGAAATAATGATGGCTAGTTGACTGGGTCAAAACAGCAAGTCTTGTGGGGTGTTCCCAGTATGCAGTGGTGAAAGAAAGTGGCAAGGTAGGGCTACCAGTGAACCAGTGTCTGTCATGGGCATCCAATGCTCATTGCTCATTGATATAGGGAGCAAACACTAACCCATTTGGTCCATTTGCTGTGAATTGGGCTTCGTAGCCATGTGTCCTATGTATAGTCATGTTTGTGAATAGATTTCCAGACAATGGTTTGTATTGGCCCTGGATATATTTGTATAATGTTATCATATCCCTTGTGAGGTGCCATTTTTTTTTAAACTAAAGAGATTTAAATTTGTTAACCTTTCTTCATAGCAAAAATGTTCCATTCCTTTTACTAATTTTGTCGCACGCCTCTGCACTCTTTCTAGTGCCATAACATCCTTCTTTAGAAGAGGAGATGCCCAAATGTGCACAGCATATTTAAGATGTGGTCCTACCAGTGATTTATAAAGAGGCAAAATTATATTATCATCCAAAAAATGAATGCCCCTTTTTATACATGACAATACCTTACTGGCCTTAGCCACTGCTGATTGACATTGTATATTGTTTATAATCAGGTGGATGGCCGGGTGCATGCGCATCTTTTACCTGGAAAAGACATTGTAGCTGGATGCACAATGGAAGAAGGCAGCCAGCAGAGGCAATGTTCTACTGGGGAACCTTGGGACCTGACATTCATGTGGATGTTACATATACCACCTACCTAGAGATTGTTACAGACCACATGCACTGCTTCATGGCAATGATGTTACCTAATGGCAGTTGTTTCTTTCAGCAGGATAATGGAGTTTAAACACTAATTGAACACTCTTTGGGTATGACACATTTGAGTTCTATGGCAGTGTTGGGAGTCGATCAAATGGGCCTTTTAAGAATGTATATGAAACCATTGTAAAAAGGTGGTCTCCCAGATGAACAATAATTCTCCCAGTGATGAAGGTAAGTTAGGTTTGAGAATACAGACATTAAAAATGGCCTGTATCCAAATAGGCCGTTAGGTATAAGTGGTTTATTGTAACTATATGTTTCCTATAAACCTACGATTTATGGAACGTTCAGGGCACATTCCATTTCAGTGGAAACAGTTTTGGATTAGTTGTTATAAAGCAGGGATCCTCAAACAAGGGGAATTTGCATTAACGAAAGATTGAGGCTAATAAAGCAATGCTTTGGGATCTGTGGTTTGTCTTTGCTAAAGGACCACATTAAATAAGAGGGATTTCTTGAAGCCTTTAGACTTATATTGTACATTATCCTACATAAACACACTGACCGTGCTCTTCCATGACGGAGTGTTATTAAGAGGAAATGTTAACTCTCTGCATTCAGCTCTCTTCCAGGAAATGTGCGGAGAGAGAGAGAGAGAGAGAGTTCTCACATCGATAGACAAGATGCATGTGTTCCACAATTCACGCATAACTTCTGTAGAAAGCCCATGGCACAAAATCCTTTCCCTTTAAATAATCTTTAATAGTGACTGTCACTACGTCATTAGGCTTTGATTTTGAAGAGGATTATGGCCTTCATAACAACTGCAGATACTTTTGCAAAGATCTCGAAAAAGGTGGGGATTTTTAATGCCAAGTGTGACATCAGATCTCTGTATAGGAGGTAGAATGTGTGCTTAGATGCAAATACATCACTTCCTTGGCAGTACAAATATATATAAATGCAAGTGTAATAAATGCATATTGAGTCCATTTACTGAGTTGCATTAATATAATTCTTTGTCTGGGCTCATAAAGCACATTAAAGGGACACTATAGTCACTAAAACAACTTTAGCGTAATGAAGCAGTTTTGGTATATATATCATGCCCAGTCTCACTGCTCAATTCTCTGCTATTTAGGAGTTAAATAACTTTTGTTTCTGTTTATGCAGCCCTAGCCACACCTCCCCTGACTGTGACTCACACACTCTGCATGAAAACA
The DNA here is from genome assembly GCF_036172605.1 of Pelobates fuscus. Lineage (NCBI taxonomy): Eukaryota > Metazoa > Chordata > Amphibia > Anura > Pelobatidae > Pelobates > Pelobates fuscus. The sequence goes on from NC_086319.1 coordinate 12,590,331, forward strand.
AAATTCAATCAGATTTAACTCACTTCAATAGTTTTTATCTCCTGCTCTATAAATTAAGCTTTAATCACATTCATGAGGCTCCTGCATGGTCTAGCAAGCTATTAACCTCCCTGGCGGTATTCCCGAGCGTGACTCGGGGTTAATTTTCGCTGCCAGAAGCGGTAACCCCGAGTCACGCTCTGGGTAGATAAGATTTACTTACCTCCGCCGCGATCCGCTTCGGGAGGACTGCCTCACAGCCCAGGCAGCCCTCCCACGGCAAATCAGGCCCCCGGGGGCCATGTGATCGCTCGATCACATGGCCCTCTATAGCTGGCTGTGGATCTGCCAGCAGGGGGACTGTTTGAAATATCAGACAGTCCCCCTGCTGGTGGGAAGTATAAAAAAAATAAAAAAAGACAAGTGTAAAAATAAATTAAATATATATTTATATATATATATATATATATATATATATATATATATATATATATAATAGATGTACGTATATATATATATTATATATAAATACGTATAATTAAAATAATAAATAAATAAAATAATAAAATAAATAAAATATTGAAACAAAATTTAATATAAATTATATATGCATATGTAATTTCATTCTAACTGTATTTTGTTATTAATATATATATATCGGTAACAAAATACACTTAGAATGACATTCTATATATATCTATATATATATATATATATATATATATATATATAAAATACAAATAAGCGCAATATATATATATATATATATATATATATATATATATATAGATAAATACATATAATTACATAAAAGATTACATTAGTATACACGTAGAATTTAAATACCTATAAATGCATATATTAAAATTCTACATGTATATTTAAATAATCTTTTAACGTAATTATGTGATTTGATTAATTAAAATTTGATTGACATGCCTGACATGGGGGCGGAACTGGGCGGGTAATTCAAATGCAAAAAAATGGTACCGCTTTTGGTACAAAATTCCTGACATAATCATACCGCCAGGGAGGTTAACAAAGCAGGAGATAAGAAATTCTAAATTAAACAGAATTTGTAATTAAGGAAGTATAAACATTAGATGTCTCTTTACAGGAAGTGTTTAGAAGGTTGTGTAAATCACATGCAGGGAGGAGTGACTAGGGTTCATAAACAGTGATTTAACTCCTAAATGGCAGATAATTGAGCAGTGCGATTGCAGGGGCATGGTCTATACACCAAAAAGGCTTCATTAAGCTAAACATGTTTAGGTTACTATAGTGTCCCTTTAATATTCACACAATAATAATCCTACCATTGGCACTTCCACTAATTCTGTGTTCTCTGTCATGAACTTGTAGATAAACAAAAAATCAACTCCACAATCAGTGGGGTCATGTAAACACAAACCTCTCCCTACTCTATGGATGTTGTCTGTCAGAATTGGATTACCAGCTGCATTATAAGTACCTGACACGTGAGTCTAGACAAGCTTCTAAAGATGGAAACTGGAGCAATAACCATGGAAACAGATTGAACAAGAATGTTCCATTTGTGGTTACTAGACTAAAAAAAAAAAAGGAAAAATATCAGCATTTCTTGATGTTTCCCAAAGTATAAAATGTAACTTTTATTCCCAATTTAATAATAAAAGTTACGAACAAATCCTGATAAAAGGAAAGAACACACTTCATATCAAACAGTACTAGACCAAAAGTGCTCACACGGGTGATTAAAGGACCACTATAGGCACCCAGACCATTTCAGCTTAATGAAGTGGTTTGAGTGCAAGGTCCAGCTAGGTTTAACCCTTTTTGCAGTAAACATAGCAGTTTCAGAGAAACTGCTATGTTTACACTAGGGTTAATCCAGTTTCTAGTGGCTGTCTCATTGACAGCCGCTAGAGGCGCTTCCGCGCTTCTCACTGTGATTTTCACAGTGAGAAGACGCCAGCGTCCATAGGAAAGCATTGAGAATGTTTTCCTATGGACTGGCTGAATGTGCGCGCGGCTCATGCCGCGCATGCGAATTCAGCCGATGACTAGGAGGAGGAGAGTCCCCCGCCCGGCGCTGGAAAAATAGGTAAATTTAACCCCTTCCACCCCCTACAGCCCGGTGGGAGGGGAGCCCTGAGGGTGGGGGGACCCAGAGACCCTATAGTGCCAGGAAAACGAGTATGTTTTCCTGGCACTATAGTTGTCCTTTAATGGTCCTCCATGTCTGCAGTTCGCATTTTATGTGATTCTTATTCATAGGAAGTTGCGATTGAGAATCTTGACAGATTTGCTGGTCATGTTGGATCGTCAATGCTGGCAGATAGAAGCTGGGTTTTGTGGTTGTACATTAAATCCATGACTTTTTAAAGCCAGGGAATGAAATAAATGACCGCTTTGTGATGACATGCCTATCAGGATATTCCTGGTGAGGTCTTACTTTATTACTATTATTTGGAATACATTCCCTTGTGTTAATTATTGTGTTTGTAATTGAGCAGCATTTCCCACAGATATATTTTAGAACTGGAAGTAAGTTAAGTTGCCGACTGTCATGGGGCCTGCAGGGTTGATATTCATTACCAGGTGTATGGTTTGCCCACAGTTTAGGCAACACTCTACTGAATTCCAGGGTCTGACAATGAATCTGGGATAGTGATTGTGGCACCTGCAAACGTCAGGAAAGTCTGAAACTTACCGTAACTTTACGTATGAATTACCTGGCTTCATTTTCTCAAACTGCTAAAATAGTTTTGTTACGGCAGCTTTCCATCGTGTAGATTTGTCAGATTAATACATATTGTGATTTGTTATTGAACTAAACATTTGTTTTTGTTTCACTTTTTCGTTTCCATTTAAAGTGTTTTTTTTGCAGCTTTTGGATTTATTTGTACATTTCTTTTAATAATTTTCAACAGCTTTACTAAATATGAATAAAATTAGTTGCTATATTGTGAACATTTGGGAACCTTTGTGAAGTAATTTGTTAGTACATCTGCCAACATGATTTCATTTCCGCTTGTCTTGGTCATGAATCCTTTTGAAAGCCTCTAAAACCAACAAAGAAAAAAGCTTTCTTTTCTCTGATCTAAACAGAGTGTAAAGGGCTTAATAACCAGGGTGGCTTAATGTATCATTACAGAGCTTTACGGTACAAGCAGTCTCTTTGTATATTTGATTTTTACTTTATTATTTGATTTTTGCTTCCAAAATGTATGGCTAGCCTGTATTTCTGTCCCATTGACTACATATGTACCTGCTTTAATTTAGAAATCCGTCAAACCTGGACTATTGTGCATCCCTAGTTTAACGTTTTCAATGGCAGTATTATCATGCTGTATATAATGTAAGTGATATCTGATTTTTATTTTTATTTTTTTCTTTTGTGTGTGAGAAGTGGTGAACATGTCTAGCTTTAGACGCCATACTTCCCAAGTGTTGTTTTTTATGAAGGACCCTCTGTCCCTCGTTTCTATCCTAATGTCACTCTTTTCTTGGAACTCTATATTGTTGTTGTCTATGAGTGTATAACAGAGCTCCACAGCAATAATACTCCCAGTAATGTCTCTGAGCGTATAACAGAGCTCCACAGCAATAATACTTCCAGTAATGTGTCTGAGCGTATAACAGAGCTCCACAGCATTAATACTCCCAGTAATGTGTCTCTAAACTACAATAAATGTGTTTAGAAATCAGTCTGTGTAAATAGGATACATTGTTCTTGTTATAAATTACATTTTAGTTAAAGGAGCTCTCCAGTGCCAGCAAAACATATCCGTTTTCCTGGCAATTCCGGTTCCTGCAGGGCCCCTCTCCCTCCCACCCCCCATCCCACGTTGCTGAAGGGGTTAAAACCCTTTCAGTGACTTACCTGAATCCAGCGCCGATGTCCCTCGGCGCTGGGTCTGGCTCCGCCCACGCTCCTCACCGGTGAGGGAGACCTAATGCTCATGCGCTCATGCCGTTATTCAATGCTTTCCTATGGGGATTCCGGCGAGGTTCTCATGTATAGCGTTAGGACGTCCAGCATTATTTAAAACACTTTTCGGGTTTTAAGAACCCGGAAGTCCCTCTGGTGGCTGTCTGGTAGACAGCCACTAGAGAATAACTTAATCCTGCAAGGTAATTATTGCAGTTTATAAAAACTGCAATAATTACACTTGCAGGGTTAAGGGTGGTGGGAGTTGGCACCCAGACTACTCCAATGGACAGAAGTGGTCTGGGTGCCTGGAGTGTCCCTACAGTACAGCCATGACCACACCCCCACTCAGAATAGTTCCACCCCTGACCACACCCCCACTCACACTAAGAACAGTCTTGCCCATCGACACCCACTACTCACACTCAGAACAGCCCCGCCCCTGGCCACACCCCCACTCACACCCTTAACATTAAAGTGTCCCTCATTATCCATATGCAATTTTGGAAGGTGTGGTAGAAGCCAGGGCCGCCATCAGGGCATAACAACCGTGACAATTGTCACGGGCTGGGGGGCCCGGCCGCCCGGGCCCCACGTGTATCAGCGGAACTGCCGCCGGTGCATCTGCGCCGGGGCCCACACGCTGATGGGGCCCATCAGGTGGCCCAAGCATTTAGGGCCACCCAATGGGCCCTATTATCTTCAGGGGCCCGGTCAGCACTGTAATAGCGCGACCAGGCCCCTTAAAAAAAAAAAAAAAAATGCAGCCGGAAAGCAAGTGCTGCTGGGAGAAAGTGACGTCCAGTCACTTCCTCCCAGTTTACTCCGCGCGGGAAGGTGGAGAGAAAGGCCGCGCGGAGAGGCAGCCGACTTAAATCATCCCCAGCCACCCTCCTGCGAAGGAAGAGGAGGGTGGCTGAAAATTAGGTGTGTGTGTATGCCTGTGTGTGTATGCCAGTATTGTGTGTGTGTGTGTGTATGCCAGTGTGTGTGTGTATGCCAGTGTGTATATATAGAAATGTCCCTTTGTATAGATGGATACAAAACAAAGCTGGCTATAAATCTTCCAAAACGCTATTTATCTAACTGCAACTGATGGACATTATTTTTTTTAAATGATGTTATATTTGTATTCCTGGACCCAGCAGCTGGTATACCAAAGTGCCAAGATGCCATGTCCATTGTTTAACTGCTGGAGTTAACCCTGCTGATCATAGGAGGTATCTTTCCGCTCCTCACTCAGAGAAAGCATTGGCTGGTAGATTATTTTGGAGACTGTAAATATGTATTTATGCCAGTGTATATATTTATGCCAGTGTATATATGTATGCCAGTGTATTTCTGTATGCCAGTGTGTGTATGTATTTATGTATGCCAGTGTATGTATGTATGTATATATCAGTATGTATGTATGTATGTATATGTATGTTTGTCAGTATGTATGTTTGCATGTATATGTGTGTGTGTGTGTGTGTCAGTATCTCCCTATGCATGTGTGTCTTTTTCAGTATTTGTATCTGTTAGTGTGCGTATTCCTGTGGGCGGGATTTGGAGGCAGGCCCTGTGGGCGGGCTTGAAGGGGGCCCAGACCTTGAGCTGTGTTAGGGGCCCCAAAATTTCTGATGGCGGCCCTGGTAGAAGCACTTATTGTTGTACAGAAAACCTGGGAAACGTACAGCTTTTCCATTCAGTTATCTCCCCAGTGAGAGAGAGGGCACTCTTTATCTCTTGTATCTGTCAATATTATTTATTGTGTCAGTTACTTGCTTTTATAATATAATATAATATATACTCGCTGTCGAATTGTATAATGTCCAGAGGAATATGTTGGTGTAAAAGTGGTAATAATAATGAATAGTAATATTTGGTAATAATAATAATCTGTCAGATCCCTTTAATAGTGTGAGTGGGATTTCAGTGACAGTTGTGTGGTTGCACTATTAATTCTTTATCAAATTTAGCCACTATTTGCAAAAACAAACAACCTGCAAATAACCTTAAATATCTTCATTTATTTGGAGGTCTGGAAAAGGCTGCCTGTGTAATCTATACCTGTTAGTTTTTACGTTTTTTTTTTTTTTTGCATTACATTTCCTAAGATCTTAGCTTTGGTTTTGGCTTTAAAATGAAAAATTCTGCAGCCTCTCCAAGAGAAGCAAAATAAAGCAATACAGTAAATTTATTGAGAGAAACAAAAAGTTTAAATTGTAATTTGTGGCCCAGGAACTGAAGAGAAGCCTGAGTGTTCAGTCTGTATTCCCTTCGCGGTTATTAGGATATTGTTGAGGGGAATAATTGGAAAGGTCAGTCCTGAAACTCATTTCAGAAAAAGCAACACAAACCAGAACTTCTATTAATGGAGACCGCAGGACGCGAATGGTCTCTGGAACGCCTGCCTACAAAAATATCACTCCTTTTGTATTGAATGATGCGTGTTCATTTCTTCCTCGTTCAACTGCTTTCAAATGTTAAAGCCCTGCAAATTGGCAGAATGCTACGATATTGTGTGACATTAATTGCATTCTGCTTTTTTTTTTTCCCTTTTGAATAAATAAGATATTCAGGTTAATGTTCAGCTTCAAATCATAATGTAAGTAGAATAGTTTTTACTTTGAGGTTTCTATACGTTAAAAATGACAACATAAATCAGCAGCTCCATTTAAAGTGGCTAGATTCTTCCTGTGCCAGGGGGATCTTTTAGTGTTTGTTTGTACTGATTGGTCACATTGCCATCTTACTTCTTTCTGTAGAATTTAAGTTATTTAAAATTTACTGCAAATAATTAAACAGAAAAAAACAAAACATGTTAAAACAAGTTACTCTAGGCACCCAGACCACTTCAGCTTAATGAAGTGGTCTGGGTGCCAGGTCCAGCTAGGGTTAACCCATTTTTTAATAAACATAGCAGTTTCAGAGAAACTGCTATGTTTATTAATGGGTTAAGCCTTCCCCCAAATCCTCTAGTGGCTGTCTCATTGACAGCCGCTCGAGGCGCTTGCGTGATTCTCACTGTGAAAATCACAGTGAGAGCACGCAAGCGTCCATAGGAAAGCATTGTAAATGCTTTCCTATGCGACCGGCTGAATGCGCGCGCAGCACTTGCCGCGCGTGCGCATTCAGCCGACGGGGCGGAACGGAGGAGGAGGAGAGGAGGAGGAGAGCTCCCCGCCCAGCGCTGGAAAAAGGTAAGTTTTACCCCTTTTCCCCTTTCCAGAGCCGGGCGGGAGGGGTACCCTGAGGGTGGGGGCACCCTCAGGGCACTCTAGTGCCAGGAAAACGAGTGTTTTCCTGGCACTAGAGTGGTCCTTTAATGGGCTTTTTTTCTGGAGGTTTGGCTTACTGGCATGTTTTGAAATCACCAGTAGCCCTCTTATAGTATTATTTTGAATGCACTTTGTTCTCTTATGTTATAGAAAATACTAGAACCTTAGAGGAACAATTCAAGCACCATAACCACTTTAGTTTGCCATAGTGCCTTGGCACCCCACCATTGTAAGTAGTCAAATACTTTTAGAACAATTAAATTTCTTACCTGGGGTCCACTTGTTGCTGCTCCCTGTCTCCACTACTTCCAGAAGCTTGCTAGCTGAGCTAAGCACAGCAGTGCACAGCTTAGCTCACTGGCTGACAGCAATCAGCCAATGCTGTAAGGCAATGACGTATTCTTGCACTGGAAGGCTTAGCTTAGGAGACGCCAGGTAAGAAGTCAAACAGTCCCAAAATGGTTACTAATTGTTGACTGCTTACCAATCACTATAACATTTAGAATACAAATGTGTGTTCCTAAAGCAATTGTGCCCTGTTAAATGTTTAGGTCACCGGCCTCCCCTTATTTAAAATGCCCCTTTTCTCCCATGCCACTAACTGCATGGGAAGCTAGTGTGAATGCATAACAAGTAGCCGAAAGGGAGGGCTGTGTCCTGCAGCCAAAGTGGATGGCTGCTTAGCTCTTCTGCTCCTCAAGGAAACGGCAATAATCCGCAGTAATTAGTCCAATATACTTACCCTAACATACACTCAATGGATGGGAAGATGCAGCTGGAGGTTTCTGACACTCCAGAACATTTGAACTGTCGGGTCTCACTCCGTTACTCAGTTCCTATCTACCCCCCGAGGCGTGACCTCCCTGACCGAGGAGCCTGACACGGCAGACACAACACAATTCTTTCCAGGCAGCACATCGCCATGTGAACTGTAGTTCCATTCTTCCCACATTGACCACAAAGTAGCCCTCATATGAGATGCAACTTAGGGCGGACTTACAAGTCTTGGAGAGCCAAGTGGACTGCACGGAGGAGACAATGAGTGAACTCCAGACTGCAGTGAGAGACCTACGAGAAACCAATGAAAAAAGGTACATCCCTGTCCCTATCACTACATGGGTAGATGATTTAGACAATCAAAGTCAAATCCAAGGTGTAAGGGAGGGAGGCGCAGTGAAAAATATTTCTAAGTTGCTCCAGTCTCTATTAACCCACATCCTGGGCCAAGCGAATGTCGGCCAAATTTGGCCCCAAAGAGCACATATGGAACTATGCCCAGTGCCAGCAAACAGCGCCCCCTCAAGGGGTGTAATTTTTTATTTTAATCACTTGAAGGTGCTTCTAATGCAAACAGCCAGTGAGATGAAAACTATCTAGTTCAAAAATCAAGATATCCATAGGGCTCTACATCCTGTCACTACGGCATAGCAGGAAGCTAAATTGCTGTACAGATGGGTCTTTCCAGTGGCCCTCACATATTCCCATACAATCAGGCATCCCTGCAATATGCCGGGATTTTCCTAGAGCCCTTACCTTACCGGCAGTTAAAGTAAAAGATTGGCTATCCCCTTGGTTCCTGCACCAGCTCCTGCTTCCCTTCCCCCCCCCCCCCAGACCTTCTTGGGGACCCTACCCAGGATCTTGGAACCCTACCTACACAACCTGAAGATTGAAATACTCACAGATTTTAGCTTTGCATTCCATGGAGAACAGTCTGGTGGACTCCCACTCATACCTTCCTAGCTAAACATTCTTTGCTGCCCCACTTTCAGCAGCACCTTTGGATGCACAGTTGCTATCCAGTGGCCACATAGGCTCACATAGCTCAGATTTGAAAGAAGGATCACCGTCTGCAGGAATATGGAGACTTGACAGACTGTTTGGAAGGGGTATGGCTTTATGTTACACATTCTATTGAGCTTATTTTGGATGTGGTTGCATTTCCCACTGCTTTTGCGTGTTATTGATCTTTTTCCATATGTTATAACCCTGATATGTGTCTAGAGTAACAAACTTAAAATAAATACTAAAGTTGTTCTCTTTTTTTTTTTTTTTCTCCCCGATTGGTATGACCCACCACTGTTCAAATAATTTTATCTTTGTTGTGTATTATTGAATATGAGTCATTTGCATTGGGACCCCTCTGACCTTGTCTGACTGGATATATTTATAAAAAAACAAAACACAGTGCTCTGTGAATATATAGGTGCTTAGGTACAGTTATACAAATATAACAAGTTCACATGCTACTACACTCAGTGGATATCCCTCTATTCCACCTCAAACGTGAGATCAAACCGCCAAAAATAGGACGGTGTGCAATATACCAACCAGAGAAGTGGAGCGTGTAAGGTGTAATACAAAATACACCTACCCTTTGTTGGGACGTAGGGCTTCAGCTATGAAATGGAGAAAAAAGGGACTAATAGTGTAATAACGTCAAGTGTATAAGTGGACTAAAAATGTCCCATGGTCCAACTCACATGGGAATGAGCCTTCCAGGACTGGCTCAGATCTTATAGGCGGGAGTGTACTAGGTGACACAATCCCCTCTTCTGTCCGTTCAAATGTAGTATATGAAACAAAAAAGAAGTGGGGAAACCAGTAGACTTCTGGTGTAGTATATAATTCATACAGAACTTGGTTGTCATATGACTGGGAAGGGAGGGGAGAGACTGGAATGGAGGAAGAAGTTTGGGGATGTGTTTCTTCCCTCCAAGGGTTGTTCTCTACAATATGGGTGTTTCAAGGTGGCAGTTGTGAGGGACTGATGCTACCCGTGAAAAGACCCTTGAATAGAAGTAATTTGAATTGGCGACCCTCTATCTTGAGAGGAAATCTGCCTGAGAGGAAGTTGTCATGTATGTAATCTTTATATAATAAGGTAGTCATATGATTTTTAAAGGGGGTTAGGGACTGGTGGGGTTTTTCTCCATGGGTTCTTCTGAACACTGTGAGTGTGCTGAATAGTTGGTACCAGAGACGTTTTAGCCGCAAGGCAAACAAGGCATTTTCCAGGGGGCGGCAAAAAAAGCCGCCCCCAAATGCCCAGGGCAAATGTCTTGTTAGCCTTGCGGCTAACTGACATGCCAGGCGGGCTGCTGGGCGGGCGGCGCTGGCGAGGGAACACTTCCCCTGAGCTGTCTGCTCAGCTCTCTCGTGCGCCGCATAATCCGTGATGTCTTTACGCATAGTCGACCACCAGTATTCCTTCTAAATCAAATTGAAGGTTTTGCGTATACCTAAGTGACCTGCGATTTTACTATCATGGAAAATCAGGAGGAATGTATATCTTGCCTTTAGAAAGATTCTTAGGAGCTAGGTTTTGTTTGGAATAAATGTCCGAAGCCAGTGGAGAGCCTGTATATTTATTCTAGTATTAGCAATAATACTTTGCTGAGGAACTATAGAAGTCATGTTGGTCTCAGGACTTGCAAGAGGTTCGAACTGTCTGGACAACGCCTTGGAGTTTTTTGACCCGGGTCTATAGGTCAGCACATAGTTAAACCTGGTCAAGAAAAGAGACCAATGAGCTTGTCTGGTAGACAGATGTTTGGCCTCTCCAATATAGGAGAGGTGCTTGTGTTCTGTTAGTATAGTTATTGGAGTTGGAGTACCTTCTAAAAGTTGGCGCCATTCCTTCAATGCCAAAATAATAGCAAGGAGTACTCTATCTCCGATTTCATACCTCCTTTCAGTGACAGATAGTTTTTTGGAATAAAATCCATAGGGATGGAGAGGTTGATCAGGTTCTTTACACTGAGACAACACTGCTCCTATACCAGTCTCTGATGCATCGACTTCTAACAGAAATAGAAGACTAAGATCAGGAACCAATAAATCTTTGAACTGCTTTAAGGTCATTAGGTAGTGGTCATTTGAGTATGGAGTCCAACTTACTGGGATCCATAGCGAATCCTGTCTCCAAGATTACATAACCCAGAAAACTAATTTCAGTTTGGTCAAAAAGACATTTCTCTAATTTACAAAATAGATTATGTTGTAAAAGTCGAGACAATACTCTTTTAACCTGTTTGTGGTGTGTTTCTTTGTCCTTTGAGTATTTTAGGATATCTTCAAGATACACTATCACACACTCTTGCTGGAAGTCACGTCATATGTCATTAATGGGGTCTTGGAAGACAGCTGGGACATGGCATAACAGTGTATTCATAATGCCCATATCTGGTGTTAAAGGCTGTCTTCTATTCAGCATTTTTACGGATTCTAACTGTTGCGGTCACTGGCCCGCCGAGCCTCACGGCCGTGCCCGACCGGCACGGCCGCGCCGACAACACGAGCTTACCTGCACGTCGGCGAGCCGGGAACCGCTCCTTCCGTTCTTCCGGGCATCACGCCCGAATCAAACATGGCGCCGACCACGTGGTCGCGCCTAAGAGTAGCTCCGCCCCCGAGAATTATACCAACGTGTGCGTGACGTCACGACGTCAACGCACACGCACGTTTTGGGGTCAGAGGTCGCCCTCTGACCAATCACAGCCTAGAGAGGGGTATTTAAACCCCTAGCTTTTCCCAGTACTTTGCCCTGTCGTGGTTTCAGTTTCCTGGTTTCCTGAGAGTGCTATTTTCGTGTTTCTGATTTCCTGGTATCCTGATCCTTGGCGTTTCCCTGGTTATTCTGATCTCTGGTTTCCCTGACTTGGCTTGTTTAATCGGTATTGAGTATTTTCTGGCTTCCTTGACCTCGGCTTTCCCTTTGACCATTCTCTGTCTCTAGCGTATTAGTCCGGCCATTCTAAGGTCCGGTTTACGCTCTATCCTGTTATTTTCCTTTTCTTACTTATGTATATGTTTACATAGTTTCTGCGTGCTGGACCACATTACTAGCCATGACACTAACAAGATTGTAAGCACTTCTCAAGTCTAGCTTGGTAAAAATCTTAGACCCTCTCAGCCTGTCAAATAACTCTGTTATCAGGGGTATTGGATAGGCATTACGTACAGTAATCATATTTATCCCTCTGTATTCTATGCAAGGTCTGAGGTCCCCTTCCTTTTTTGACACAAAGAAAAATCCTGCACCAGCTGAAGATTTCCTAATAAAACCTTTTTTCAGGTTTTCTTCAATATATTCTTCTAAGACCTGGTTCTCTTTTGCAGAAAGCGGGTATACAGTACCTCTAGGGGGCATAGTTCCAGGAATCAAGTTAATGGCACAATCATATGGTCTATGAGATGGTAATAATTTAGCTTTGCCTTTGTCAAAAACTTTTTTCACCGTTAAATACTGTTTAGGTATTTTGACTTTCAAAGGGGATATATTAGGTACATTAGTAAGACGAATGGGAAGTACTTTGGTGATACAATTCTCCAGACAATTCTTACACCAAGAGACAATTTCTCCCAATTCCCAGTTGATAAATGGGTTGCGTTTCCTTACCCAGGGATATCCTAATACTACTGGAAAAGTAGGAGAAGTAATGTGTTGGCATATACAGACCTCCCTCCTTATGCAACACACCCACTATTAGGATAACTGGAATGGATTCTTGCATGATCATGGGTACCTGGAGAGGTCGACAGTCTAAATGCTCTGATGAAAGCAACGTAATTATACACCAGAGGTTTGTTATTCCCCCATAAGGGATTAGCCCATGTCAATGCTCTATCCACCAAAAGCGTGATACTAAATCCTACCTTGGCTCTATCGGTAGGATAGAACACGGTATTTAAAGAGAAAACAGGGAGAGACTTATTGCCCTGTTGTGGTTCTTGTTTGACCCAAGAGCGTATTGGTATTCTTGTATTCTGACTTTGGCTTCATTTGACTATTCCTCCTTCTGTGTTCCTTTGACCTCGGCTATTGCATTATCGTTGATCCTTATTTCTGGTACCCCTGCCCTCGGCTCTCTATTTGACTTTTCTTTGTGTGTGTAGTGTTAGTCCGGCCATCCTAAGGCCCTTTATACCTTACTAGTATTTGCATTCTGCGTGTAGGATCCCTGAACGTTCCTGACATCGGATCTCATGAATACCTGAATCAAACGCACCTCCTGTCAGTATAAATATCTGCTCTGTGAACAAAGAAACAAATACAGTAGGCTCCTAGTAAGACTCCTACACCAGTGAAAGACACATTTATATTTCCCCAAAGTACACCATACCTTAAGCCATGTACAACAAAGTCTAACTGAGATGTCTTCTCATATACTACCGCAATCTCTACAACCTTCCAAGGAAGTGTTCCATGGTAGATACCACTGATAGGGCGAGAAAAATCTCGTAATACCTGGGTTCTGTAGCTTTACTGAGGTTCCAAGCGATGGAGGTAGACTTGGTGAAAGTACCAATTTTTATTTGAAATCTTCTAAAACCGGTAGATCCCCAGGCCCGGATGGATTCCTCTACTGTATTATAAAACATTCTATTCTGAACTAATCCCTTTACTGCTGGAGACTCATAACTAAATCTTAGACAATACCCTGCCATCAGCACATTTTAATTACTGTAAGCTAATATCAATTTATTGCTGATAAAGGGGAAGACCAGACAGATTGCGCTAGTTACCGTTTGATTTCAGTGCTAAATGTGTGACCTAAAGCTTCTATTGAAGGTTCTGGCACAATGTATTGCACCATCCTTACCAACTCTGATCAAACGGGATTTGCTTTGGAAGGGAAGTCAAGGACAACCGCATCAGTGTCCTGAACCTGATCCACTGGGGAAAAAAAGAGGGAATCCTACTTTCATACTGCACTCGGATGGCAAGAAGGCTTTAAATAGGGTGGACTGGGACTTCATGATCGCTATTTTGAGGGAGTGCATCTGGGTCCCAACTATTTGACCTTGATACAAGTCGTATGCACACATCTTCCAGCGAGGCTCCAGATAAACAGGGCCTATTACAGATCAATGAGGTTAAAATTACGGTGCTCTTATACTTTTTTTTATTTCAAACATTCCGATTCCAATAACCCCTGTCCTACTTCACACAGCTCAGGAGGGCGATCAGAAGCTTTGTATGGCCACATACATTTTCCAGTCTAGCCTACACAGAATTGGTATTTCTTAAAGTAAGGGGTGGAATGGCGTTACCTGACTTTGAGAAGTATTCCGTGGCGGCACACATTTCACAGGTTCTAAATGATGCCACAAAGACACCACCAAACTCTCGGTCTAATTGGATAGGACAATCCTCTTGTTTGATTTAGTGGCTCGTCCATGGCTCTGGGCGGAGTGTGTAGAAGACAACTAGCCCATCCTTACCCAAATGTTCGGGTGACACTGTTGTTCTGGCACAGATGAGGCTCTCGATACTTCCTGACCACGGTCCTGGGCCCAATGTTACCTCCATGGGATAACCCAGATTTTCCCATTGGGATATATGGACAGGTGTAGCAGGATTCCCAATCTGAGATACCTCCGTCAGACATATTTCCGAACACAATCTATATTAACACGATAATATATGCTGTGATTGAGCACTTATCGCATGACCCACCTGCATTTGATCCAGCAGCAATGTTGTTACATCATACTCCATTATCATTAAACATATAAATGACCAGTGATTCCGCAATTGCATAATGCAGCTAAAGCAGTCATCCCACTATATTGGTGTTGACAGTGTACACCCCCAATAACTAAATGGATAGAGGATGTTAACGACATTAGACAGAGTGAGGGTTTTGTGGCTAGTAGCAGACCCAAAAGTAGTCCTGTTGGCTAGAGTACATATTTTCCTCAGATGCTGCTAGACATATGGGGAAACAGAGTTGGAGTCCGTGGGTGGAGGGAGCGGGAGGCTGGAGCTAATGGTGGGCTACCGGTGGGGCTGGACGGACCCTTGCACGACAGACACTATAAAATAGTACACAGAGCTCGCACCTTGGTTGAATGCACGGGAGATGCTAACTGAGACTAAATAATTTGCAAACCAGGTTCTTAAAATTGGCCTTGATGAAGCTGTGCATATTCTCTTGTGAAGGAACGCTGTTGACTTGCTATTTTTATATTAGTCTATTTACCCTTCTAGTAAATCATTAATTGTTATATAATTTTCTTTCCTGTATTTCAATGCAACTAATACTTATCAGTATTACCAATGTATATAACATTTTATTCAGTTCATTGTTATCACTTCTATATGTAAACACATGTTCCCAATAAATATATATTGAACACAAAAAGCCATGCTGCACCAATCTATGAAACCATCTGAGAGTTTTACTCTGCTATTTGGTTGGAGGGACAGCCACTAAAGTTCTTTAAATCCTGCAATGTAAACATTGCCATTCTGCAGAAAAAAATGTTTTGTACTACAGGGACAAAACTAGAGGGACATGGCATGCAGTACAGAGTGTGTTTGTGTGTATGTGTGTGTCAGTGTAGATCTAGATATCAGTGAACAGCTTTTACAAATTTCCCGTGTCTTCATGCATATGATTTGCAGGTCTACTGGTGCCTCTCATCACCGTGTAGTCTACTTTTATGATGTTACAACCTTGGTTTGGCTTAGTAAAAGGTCGATCTAATGGGGATGGAAATTGCTAATGCGCTGGATTGGTTACATTCAGACACTAAGTGCTTCCATTACAGATCATCAACATAGTTTATAAATACATAAGTGTGTTCTTATACCGAAGTAACAATGTCTGAACGATGCCAGGTGTTTCTTGGGATGGATTGAATAAGTTAAACTTTCTCTGCAATTTTTACATGTGGATCACAACCTCAAAGCAGTGGCTGAAGAAGAAGCACGTTAAGGTCCTGGGGTGGCCTAGCCAGTCTCCAGACCGTAATCCCATAGAAAAATCTGTGGAGAGAGCTGAAGGTGCAAGTTGCCAAACGTCAGCCTCGAAACGTTAATGACTTGGAGAGGATTTGCAAAGAGGAGTGCTACAAAATCCTTCCTGAGATGTGTGCAAACCTGGTGGCCGACTACAAGAAATGTCTGACCTCTGTGATTGCCAACAAGGGTTTTGCCACCAAGTCAAAGGAGTCAAATACTTATTTCACTCATTGACATGCAAATCAATTTATAACTTTTTTGACATGTGTTTTTCTGGATTTTTTTTTTGTGTTTGTTTTTCTGTCTCTCACTGTTAAAATACACCTACCACTAAATTTATAGACTTATCATTTCTTTGTCACTGGGCAAACGTTCAAAATCAGCAGGGGATCAAATACTTTCTTCCCTCACTGTATATGTAAAATAGTGTTCATTGATAATGTGTTATTAATAATAAAATAGAAATTATGGAAATATGTTTTATTTATTTTGAAATAAAACCATCACACTTCTCAAACAGACCTACAATCAGCATCCGGCTTGTCCCGAGATGGAATGACGCAAATGCTTATTTTACTCTCACAAAATATAATTTAACCATTTTATTGTCAAGCATGTACCATGTACCCATGTATGCAAATGCTTGACATTTCAGTTGTTTCTCCCACTTACCTCTCTTTTAGTACATATCAGACTGATTATATATATATATATATATATATATATATATATATATATATATATATACCCACATTTGTGTATTGTTTCTGCATTGTTTGGGGTGGATTACCACAGTACAGTTTGCAACTCCGTAATGACACTGGTAAGCCAGTGACTGCCTGCCCCTACAATAATTAAAGGACAATTGTCATCAAATTTTTATTTCAGTTTTTTCAAAGTTAATTTCACTTAATGATAGATTTTTTTTTTTTTTTTAAAAGGATGTATGTTTATTTTTTGAGAAAATTTCACTTTTTATCTGGATGAGCGGCCATGTTGGGTCAGACTCCTGTTATCTGCCCGACTGCTGCTCTACCTAACCTGCTGCTGTGATCACTACATTTTATGGCAGTTGTGTTTTAAACTAGCTTTGTCTTTTTCATAGAAATAGGACCCAAAAATACTGCATTGAAATTTCCTTTGCTATCAAGATATGTACATGAGACAAAGCAGGCACTACACTACATAGTATATTGTTGGACCCGGGTTTTGGCAGATGTTGGCAATGTGTAGAACTTCCACTGTCACTTTACAGGCAGATCACTGGTTACTGCAATGAGTTGTAATGACACAAGATGCTGTAGTGGTTATGGTGCTCCTTTTAATATTAAAAAAATGCTTTCAAGAGAAAGGAGGGAAGTTGTAATTAAAATATACATTTGTATGTTTAAATTGGTGTTGTATAGCTAATTTGTACATACTTTTTTTTTTTTAATTATGGAGCAAAAGGCATACCCCATTGAAAGGAAAACATACAAACGTATACTTACACACACATATAGGTACATACACACATTGACACACGCACAGATACACAAATACACACACACACACACACACACACACACACACACACACACACACACATACCTACACATACATACTGGCATGCACACACAGATAAACACTGATACACACATATACACATGCCTACACATGCACACACTGGGACACGTACACATACATACACATATTGTTAATCACCCCCTTGCTTACATACCTTTTTGATGCAGGGAGTTGACTGCCTGCAGAGCTCCCCTCCCTCGCTGTTCCTCCTCTGTCTCTTCCAGCCCACTTCCAGCATTCTCTGCACATATTAAAGGGGCCCAGTCGCTCTGCCAAAGGGCTGCACCACCTAACCGGATCCCCATTGAGGCCTTCCTCATGGTATCCGCGACCCTGCAGGGGCCCGTTCAGGCTCTTACAGGGCGGCGGCTCTCGGCTGGACCCCTGTATGGTAGTAATACCCATCGGATGCCCCTTAGTGTAGGTTATAACACAATCATAAAACAAAACATGGCAACAAAGAAAAAAATTAAATGACCCCTGTTCAAAAGTTTGCATACCCTTAGTTCTTAATACTGTATATTGTCCACTTTAGCATCAATGACAGCGTGCAGTCTTTTGTAATAGTTGTCTATGAGGCCCCTAATTCTTGCAGGTGGTATAGCTGCCCATTCGTCTTGGCAAAATGCCTCCAGGTCATGCAAAGTCTTTGGTCGTCTTGCATGAAGACCAGCACATTTGAGATCTTCCCAGTGTGGCTCGATGAAATTAAGGTCAGGAGACTGTGATGGCCACTCCAGAACCGACTCCTTTTTCTGCTGTAACCACTGGAGGGTCAACTTGGACTTGTGCTCAGGGTCATTGACATGCTGGAAAGTCCAAGAGTGTCCCATGCGCAGCCTTCATGCAGAAGAATGCAAATTGTCTGCCAGTATTTTCTGATAACATGCTGTACTCATCTTGCCGTCTATTTTCACAAGATGCCCGTGCCTTTAGAGCCCCCCCACCGCCCCTCAAAACACAAGTGAGCCACCACCATGCTTCACAATGGGGATGGTATTGTTTTCACTATAGGCCTTGTTGACCCATCTCCAAACATAGCGCTAATGGTTGTGACCATACAACTCTATTTTGGTCTTGTCACTCCAAATTACAGTGTGTCAGAAGCTGTGAGGCGTGTCAAGGTGTTGTCAGGCACATTGTAACCGGGCTTGTTTGTGGCATTATGCAGTAAAGGGTTCTGTCTGGCAATTTGACCATGCAGCTCATTTTTGTTCAAGTATTGTCGGATTGTGCTCCTTGAAACAACCACTCCGTCTTTTTCCAGAGCAGCCTGTTTTTCTCCTGAGGTTAAAACATCAAAGTCTTTCAGAATGTGGAAGTGCAGTAAATTTTATTTGTATTTTTTTGAATTTTTTTTTTTAGATAATAGCATTTTTCATCTCTGTAAATTCAGTGATGGAACAAGACACTGTCACTTCTGGAGAATTACCGTATTTATCGGCGTATAACACGCACTTTTTCTCCCTGAAAATAGGGGGGAAATCATGGGTGCGTGTTATACGCCGATATCCCATATTTACTTACCTGTCTTGAAGCGTGGGCCGGCTTCACAGCGCGCACCGCGGTACTGGAACTTAAATTTCAGGTTCCGGTTTCCGGCGGGACTGAAAGGAAGTGTGCACATGTGTGCCCTCAAAACATGTGTGTACACTTCCTTTCAGTCCCGCCGGAAACCGGAACCTGAAATTTAAGTTCCAGTACCGCGGTGCGCGCTGTGAAGCCGGCCCACGCTTCAAGACAGGTAAGTAAATATGGGACAAGAGGGAAAGTGCACTAGGGGACACTATGGGAGGGGGGGGGGGGACACTATGGGAGGGGGGGGGGACACTATGGGAGGGGGTGGAGAATACTATGGGAGGGGGGGAAGAATACTATGGGAGGGGGGTGGAGAATACTATGGGAGGGGGGGAAGAATACTATGGAAAGGGGGGGGGACACTATGGGAGGGGGGTGGAGAATACTATGGGAGGGGGGGAACACTATGGGATGAGGGGGGGGGAGAATACTATGGAAAGGGGGGGAACACTATGGGATGAGGGGGATACTATGGGTGGGGTGGAAATTTTCCTGGAATTTCCTTCTGAAAATGAGGTGCGTGTTATACGCCGGGGCGTGTTATACGCCGATAAATACGGTATTTCAAACTATACTATGTTTTGCAATTTTATTTTATTTAGTTTTTATATAATTTATTCATACTAAACCATGAATTATGTGAATATGTAAATTTACAATTATAAATGCATAACTGTACACCCAGGATGATAACTTTTTAAGGTGATTGTTCCTTTTCTGTGTTTGAAGTTTAATGATCCCATGCTTCATTACTAGGGTCCGTGAAGGTCTATGGGGCTTGAGCAACTTTCATAGTTTAAAGTGACACTCACTTATGGGGGCTCTCTGCACAATGTTTGGGAGAAGATGTGTATTCATATTATCTGTTGAATGGCAAGCTACTGATTAAAGCACCAGAAACCGATTAAAGCACCATGTTTGTCAAAATGTAAATTTCTTTGAAATTTCATTGAAATGTGAAGTGGGCATGCATGTTGACTGGTGTGTCAGTAAAACATTTTATTTTCTAGCAACAATTAAATTACTTAGATCTATTATGACAGACCCTCTATAATTTTAATTGTTATTGATGTACATTGCTTTTAGCAGCTTATAGCATGTGTGTTGCTCAGCTTTCCCCATGTAATGAGAAGTGAGGCTGGGCAGATTGAATGCAATCCACGCTACTGTTTAACCTCTCCCCCATGAGTATCCTACCTGATCATAAACTGCAACTCCTGTCATCTATGCTGGTTGAGCAATCCTATAGTTTAAATCCCAGCTGTTTTATGGAATATGTACATTTATTGTCATCTTATTACTCTGTAGTATTATGGACATTTATTGTTACATGTAAAATATATTGTGCAATTTAATAAAAACTCTGAATGTTTCTTTTCCCATTTCCCATTAAATATTGCATTACTTATTAAGGTAAAATGTGTCGGCATTGCTACACTAAAAGAGAATTTCTAATTTTCTGTCCTTTGTTTAAACCTTTTTGTATCTTGCATCTTTTCATTTGAATATATTGCCCTATTTATTCTGATTTTGTTTGCTCCCTCTTTCCAGATATTGATGAATGTGACAATGACTACAATGGAGGATGTGTGCATGAATGTATCAATATTCCTGGAAACTATAGATGTACATGCTACGATGGATTTATGTTAGCCCATGATGGACACAATTGTCTGGGTGAGTCTTCCGATTATGTACATGGGTGCATTTCAGTCTGTTAACTTTCTTACAAGGTGATCGCTATTATTTTCATATTTATTTATGTGTCTTAAAACCTGTTGCAAAACCAAACCTAAATTACCTGCGCACAATCCTGAGGTTTTCCCTTGCACTGACGTCTGAGGAGGCAGAGATGGATCCAGTGTCAAGATCGCCGGCACTGAAATCAGGTAAGTCCTCTTTCATTGCAGTGGAGGGAGGAAGGCCCGGTGAAGAGGGACACTGTAGTATTAGGAATACAGCGTTGTAATCCTAGCACTAAAGTGTTCCTTTTAACTCTTAAAAGTACACTCCAAAATCCGTAAAGCAGTATTGCATGCTGTTTGTCCTCTTTTTTTTTTTTTTTTTTTTTGTGTGTGTGTGTGTGTGTGTGTGTGTAATTTAATGCATTTATGGTTTCATTTGGGGTATATCTACTAAACAGTGATTTTTATTTATTGTCCGTTTAATAGTGCACATATCGCACAATGGCAGTACTATAACATGGTTGGAAAAGTTATTAAAACGCACACAGAAATAAGCCCTTTACTCAAACTGCTACTATTCTTAGGCAGCAGCAATGGCTATAGTATTCACAAATGTACAAAACAAATAACTATAGGGTTGCATATCTGTATGATGGACTGAAATGTGCTATTTTTGTTGCAAGAAGGTGACTGTTCTCTGATATGGATGCAGAGAATATGCTTGGTCAGATGTAACATGCTGTAATATGTACACAGCTCTCATCACAAATGACATCACACTTACAGTTCTGTTTTCAGAACATTTCACTCCATGTGCATGGTTCGAGTTATCCCATCACGACGAAGGATCCCAGAATACAGAGCGTGGACTAACAGGATCTTGATGTATGGTCGCCATTCTCCATTCATCAAGCTTTGAGAGCCTGTCTGTGGACTGCCACAGCGCAACCCACTACCTGGAATATGCACTGAGTGTCATTATCAAGCTAGATAAAGCTTCATTCACCAAGCTTTAAAAGCCTGTCTTGGACTGCCACAGTGCAACCCTCTACCTGGAATATGCACTGACTGTCATTACCACGCTAGATAGAGGGCGCTATATAACGTGGGGCCTACGTGACTAATGCCTCCCTCCTCCAATCACATCTGGGCCCACCATCTAGAAAATGTCATGATGAAGATGGAATAATACAGGAAGCTAAGCAATGGGGACAACTGCTGGAAGGTGTATTAGAAAAAAGAAAAGGTCAGGCTAGGAGATAAGATGGAGAAGTATAAAAAGAAGGGAGCTTTGGGGGATGTCCATATAGTATTTAGGATAAAGAGTATAGTGTTTGACTTGTAATTATATCATTTTAATTTTACAACTTTTTACTGTTTGTCAGCAGTTTAAAATTAATCCCGTCTCCTTTACTGCATGACTTTCCGTCATCCTGGAATTTTTTAATATATATTTTTAAAGCACATTTTTATTGCATTTTTCTTTGAAAGACACGTTTATAAGTTACATGTTTTTACAGAAACAAACCCTCTCTGTCAACTCGTGTAAATATGAATTTCCCTGTGTATTCCAAGCTTTTTACAGAAGACAGGTCAGTTTAGTGTTCTCCATAAAGATGTTACTGACATCACCGGTTGCTGGACACGCCGTTCCATGGTGACGAGTTATTTATTAGTGGCATTTCTCAAAATTACATCTTTGTGTATTTTTGCAACTGTGTATCAGATTGAGATAAATCTGCCTTACTGAGCCATTGGTGCCAAACCCAAGAGAACTGAATGTGTCTTAAGATGCAAAATATTGGTGTTAGTGACACATATGAAGCATTTACCGACATTTCATAAATGAGCTCTAGTCTAATGCAAAAGAAAATAATCTTTAAAAAAATTCTTAACATTTTGCTTAATTATTAAAATTCATAATTTTAATAATTCCCACCTCCGTTAGATGCTTACTTCCCTCTTCCGTTAGATGCTCACCCAGTCTCCACTCCTTCAAAAAATCATTAAAAACCCACTTCTTCATAAAAGCGTATCAATTAAACTGTTGATAGCTCCCGACTGATTCCTCTTTTGCAACTGTCATTAGTCTCATATTAACCTTACCTTTTGGGTCACTTTACCCCACTCCCTCTAGCATGTAAGCTCATTGAGCAGGGCCCTCAACCCTCTGTACCTGTGGATCCGAATTGTCTGGTTACAACTACATGTTTGTTCGTCCACCCATTGTAAAGCGCTTCGGAATTTGTTGGCGTTCTATAAATAATATGTGCAGCACTGACTCAGGAAGCACCCGTATTGGCCGTCTGAGTGTCTGCCACTAGAGGTGTACCCAGGCAGTTAATGCAAACACTGCATTTTCTCTGAAAAGGCAGTGTTTACATTAAAGGAACACTATAGTCACCTAAACAACTTTAGCTTAATGAAGCAGTTTTAGCGTATAGATCATGCTTCTCAGGTTTCACTGCTCAATTCACTCAATTCAGGAGTTAAATCACTTTGTTTCTGTTTATGCAGCCCCAGACACACCTCCCCTGGCTGTGACTGAGGCAGCCTGCATGAAGAAAAATCTGGTTTCACTTTCAATCAGATGTAATTTACCTTAAAGGGACACTATAGTCACCTGAACAACTACAGCTTAATGTATTTGTTCAGGTGAGATCTATAGCTTCAGAGAAAATACAGTGTTTACATTGATAGGAATACCTCCAGAGGCCGTCACTGAGACGGCCACTAGAGGCACTTCCTATCATGCAGGGTCCTAAAAAGGCCCTGTACACGTCAGACGTTTGAAAATACGTCTGACGTGTGCTGGAGAGAGAATGCACTGTGTGCGCGCCTTCTCTCTCCAGCCTGTCAGCAGAGGAGGGGGGCGGGCAAAGACCGCGAGCTGAGCTGTCAGTCAGCTCAGCTCGCGGCGGCTCACACCGCGCGCATGCGCGGTAGTGCGCTGAGGACTTCAGAGGGCGTCATGAATGCCTCCCTCTGAAGTCTGTGCGCATGTGCGGCAAAGCCGCGCATGCGCACAAGGGAGCAATGACGCTTCCAAATGGAAGCGTCTGATTGCTCCCTGCTCGCGCCCGCCTATTTCGTCATTTTGCCGAAATAGGGGGCGCGGCTTCACGAGGCTTCCGCCGCTGGAACCAGGGGCTGCCTGGAGAGTCCGTTTAAACAACTGGATCTCTTTGTAAATTGAACTTTAATAACATACAGGACCCTCTTGCAGGATCTAGCAAGCTATTAACATAGCAGGGGATAAGAAAATCTAAATTAAACAGAACTTGCAATAAAGGAAGGATAAACAATAGATGACTCTTTACAGGAAGTGTTTAGGAAGGCTGTGCAAGTCACATACAGGGAGGTGTGACTAGGGTTCATAAACAAAGTGATTGAACTCTTAAATGGCAGAGAATTGAGCAGTGAGACTGCAGGGACATTATATATACACCAGAACTTCTTCACTAAGCTAAAGTTATTTTGATGACTATAGGGTCCCTTTAAAATGCCTGCAGGGACATACTATACTCTCCAGAACCACTATATTAAGCTTTAGTTGTTCTGGTGACTATAGGGTCCCTTTAAACTCTGCCTGTTGCCAAAGATTTCCAACGTTCACAATTCCCACAGTTCCTAGTTTCTATTTGATATAACTAGAAAAACTAAGATCCTTCACCCTCATTGGTAAAAGTATGGAGCATTCAGTCATGTCAAAAATGGGGCTGGTTTAAAATCTGCTCTCTTTCAGCAGGTTTTGCACATGTCTAGTGCCCTTTAAAAAAGGAATTTCAGGTATTTTCATTGAGTTGCCATTCGGGCAGCAAAACAGTCCATGAGTATTATATTGGTCTCTCTTTTCAAGGGCCATTATTGGCTGAGAGCACCTGGGGGTTACAGTGTCCACAGAAGATAGAAGCAAGAAGCCATCTTGGAAGTAGTACAGAGAAAGCACAGCATCGACAGCTCTTGGCCTCTGCCACATATAGTTTATAATATTATATTTTTCTCTCTGAAATTAGCCCCAGAAACTGCCTGAGGGCTGGTTAAGCAAGGGAATTAACTGAAATATATAATTAATAAATATAAGTCCAGGGGTGACAAGGGGAGGGATCATGTCTGACCAGCAGCACTGTACTGCCGGTCACTAATAGTTTAAATAACTCCTACTGCACATACCCGCCACATTCTTTAAAAAATAAATAACAAAGATTTTTGCTCATAAGATTTTCCCAGCACAGAGACTCATTTCATGCAGCCGCCAGCTCTGCATCTGGTGGGTCGTCCCATAGGCACTCTGCTAGCTGTCTTCTCATCTAATCCAATGCTTCTTATAGAGAAGTGTATGTACTGCAAACACTTCTCCCATCCAATCAAATTCTTCTTATAGAGAAGAAATGAATCTGGTACTTCCCTAAGATTAGCATTGAGATGAAGTGGTCTGGGTTCCTAAAGTGGTCCTTTAAGGAATGGTGTTTTAGCAATTTGGTTAACTTTAATATAGAAACATCTAAGTATTTTTTTTATATTTATAAAATTATTTTCATATATTGAATGTACAAAATCAATATCATGAAGTTTGAAAGCTGTATAGTGCCATTTCAGTGTATTTTAAAGGAACACTATTGCGTTAGTAATATAAACATGTATTCCTAACGCTATAGTGACCTGTTATCTGTTTATATTACTGCCCCCTCCACCCCACCTCCCTGTGTGAAGTAATAAGGTAGTTTTATTTACCTTTTCTCCACTGCAGTGGTGATCCTGCCTCTCCGACTACATAGCTGAAATCATCAGTTTTGATCATCTCAGCCAACCAAATGCTTCCCCCTAGGGAAGCTATTTACATGCACTGGGAAACTGCACCACTCAGGAAAGACTGCAGGACCTAACCCAGTCACAGTAACTAGAGGGGACTACATGCCCCAGAACCACTACTTGAAATGATAGTGGTTCTGGTGACTATACTGTCCATTAATTAAAATAAAAATTAACATGTTTCAAAAGAACAGCTGATCTGACATATGGAGGGATTATTAAAGGATCACTGTAGGGTCAGGAACACAAACCTGTATTCCTGACCCTATAGTGTTTAACCCACCATGTAGGTGGCTTGTTCCCCCTTAACCCCCCTATAAAAGTATAAAACTCACCCTTTTTCCAGGTCCGCCGGCACTGCCCTGCCCCCTTTGTGACATCATCAAAATGGCTGCTTTTTAACCAATCCAATGCTTTCTAGGGGTGGAGCCAAATGTAATTTTGGCCAATCAGGATCTCCTCATAGAGATGCATTGAATCAATGCATCTCTATGAGGAAAATTTGGCATCTCCATGCAGAGCCCCTCTTTTTATCGTGATATACATGAATCAAAAAGGTCTTCGTCTACCAGGATACAACATCGACAACTGAAATATCTTAGAAAATAAACCAAATACGCTGCAATAGACATATCTGTCTCACTCAGCAGGATAATATAATTGAACGGGGACATGGGCTATTATGATGCAGAGATGGGAGAGCACCCTTACTGTGTTAAACTGGAGGCAGCCGAATACACCCGTATTGATGGGTTATGTGATAACCAGTAAGGAAAACTATCATCCGGACTACTCAAATGTTGGTGACGAATGGAAGGTATATAGATCTGCTAAACAAATGAATGAAAATGAAATAAAAGCGTGTAGCGCCTCCAGGGAACGTGTGTACCTCTAACCAAAGGGGCATCAGGGGGCAGGCATCTCTTCCTGACAGCCACTAGAGGCGTATTAAGCCTGCAATGAAAACAAAAAACAAATGGTTTCATTTGTAGTGTTAAACAGACATTGAGATGAAGTGGGCTGTGTGCCTAAAGAGAGCCCTGTTAAAGGGCTGCTGTAAGTACCATAACCACTACAACCTGCTGTAATAAGTATGGTCACCGGACACACTCCAACATTACCAATGCAATTAGGGTACGGCTAGTGAGGGGCTCCCGTTTGCCAGGCTATTTGAATGGTTTAACACAGAACTGGGAGCCCACAGAACCCTTTACTAAAAAAACAATTAAAAAAGGGCTGTAGTGGTTTTGGTGCTTAGATGCAGGGGCGGGCTGGAAAGGGGGGGCAGGGAGGCAATTGCCCCCCAGGCCGCCCTAAACCCAGGGCCGCCAACACCCAGCAAAAAAAGGAAAAATCTGAATCTCCTGCCTCTGGCTGAGGACTCAGATTTCTCAACTTACCTCACTCTCCCTAAAGCCAGTGGAGTCGGCTGGCCTCTCCTGATGATGTCAGGAGGAAGAGGCGTGACTTTCACTGATTTCTCACAGGACCGCTGGGGAGTATGGGAGAAGAGCAGAGGAAGTCACGCCCCCTCCTCCTGACATCATCCGGAGAGGCCGACTTCACTGGCTGCTACTGTATGCTGGTTGCTGCTCCTGCTGGCTGCTGCCCACCCCTCCCTGGCCTTAGGTAAGACTCAGGGAGCGGGGAAATACACTTTAGTTTTATTTTTATTCCTCTCCTCAGCCCTATTTCCTTAGTCAGCCCCTGACATCCTTCCTCAGCCCTGTCCCCTTAGTCAGCCCCTGTCCCCCCTCCTAAGCCCTGTCCCCTTAGTCAGCCCCTGTCCCCCCTCCTAAGCCCTGTCCCCTTAGTCAGCCCCTGTCCCACCCTCCTCAGCCCTGTCCCCCCTCCTCAGGCCCTTCCCCCTTAGTCAGCCCCTGTCCCCTTAGTCAGCCCCTGTCTCCCCTCCTCAGCCCTGTCCCCTTAGTCAGCCCCTGTCTCCCCTCCTCAGCCCTGTCCCCTTAGTCAGCCTCTGTCCCCCCTGCTCAACCTATGTCCCCTTGCTCAGCCCGTGTCCCCCCTCGTCAGCCCTGTCCCCTTAGTCAGCCCCTGTCCCCTCCTCAGCCCTTGTCCCCTTGCTCAGCCCCTGTCCCCTTGCTCAGCCCCTGTCCCCTTAGTCAGCCCCTGCCCCCCCTCCTCAGCCCTGTCCCCTTAGTCAGCCCCTGTCCCCTCCTTAGCCCTTGCCCCCTCCTCAGCCCTTGTCCCCTTGCTCAGCCCCTGTCCCCTTAGTCAGCCCCTGCCCCCCCTCCTCAGCCCTGTCCCCTTAGTCAGCCCCTGTCCCCTCCTCAGCCCTTGTCCCCTTGCTCAGCCCCTGTCCCCCCTCCTCAGGCCCTTCCCCCTTAGTCAGCCCCTGTCCCACCCTCCTCAGCCCTGTCCCCCCTCCTCAGGCCCTTCCCCCTTAGTCAGCCCCTGTCCCCCTTCCTCAGCCCCTGTCCCCCTTCCTCAGCCCCTGTCCCCCTTCCTCAGCCCCTGTCCCCCTTCCTCAGCCCCTGTCCCCCTTCCTCAGCCCCTGTCCCCCTTCCTCAGCCCCTGTCCCCCTTCCTCAGCCCCTGTCCTCCTTCCTCAGCCCCTGTCCTCCTTCCTCAGCCCCTGTCCTCCTTCCTCAGCCCCTGTCCTCCTTCCTCAGCCCCTGTCCCCCTTCCTCAGCCCCTGTCCTCCTTCCTCAGCCCCTGTCCTCCTTCCTCAGCCCCTGTCCTCCTTCCTCAGCCCCTGTCCTCTTTTGCCCAGCCCCTGTCCCTTTCTTCAGCCCCTATCCCCTTCCTCAGCCTCTATCCCCCTTCCTCAGCCCTGTCCTCCTTCCTCAGCCCCTGTCCTCCTTCCTCAGCCCCTGTCCTCCTTCCTCAGCCCCTGTCCTCCTTCCTCAGCCCCTGTCCTCCTTCCTCAGCCCCTGTCCTCCTTCCTCAGCCCCTGTCCTCCTTCCTCAGCCCCTGTCCTCCTTCCTCAACCCCTGTCCTCCTTCCTCAACCCCTGTCCTCCTTCCTCAACCCCTGTCCTCCTTCCTCAACCCCTGTCCTCCTTCCTCAACCCCTGTCCTCCTTCCTCAGCCCCTATCCCCCCCTCTCAGCCCCTGTCCCCCCCTCTCAGCCCCTGACCCCCCCTCTCAGCCCCTGACCCACCCTTTCAGCCTCTGTCCCACCCTTTCAGCCTCTGTCCCACCCTTTCAGCCTCTGTCCCACCCTTTCAGCCCCAGTCCCACCCTTTCAGCCCCAGTCCCACCCTTTCAGCCCCAGTCCCACCCTTTCAGCCCCAGTCCCACCCTTTCAGCCCCAGTCCCACCCTTTCAGCCCCAGTCCCACCCTTTCAGCCCCAGTCCCACCCTTTCAGCCCCTGTCCCACCCTTTCAGCCCCTGTCCCACCCTTTCAGCCCCTGTCCCACCCTTTCAGCCCCTGTCCCACCCTTTCAGCCCCTGTCCCACCCTTTCAGCCCCTGTCCCACCCTTTCCCTGCTCCTTTCCCCTCTCTCAGCTCCTGCCCCCTTCCTTAGCCCCATGCCCCCCACCACAGCCCCATAACATCCCACTACAGCTCCTCTCCCCCAATTGCAACCCATATCACCCACACCACAGCCCCTTGTCCAAATTGTAGCCATCAACCTGCTTCAGCCCCTGTACCCCCACTACAGCCCTGTCCCCTTTCTCAGCCCCTGTCTACTGGTTTTAAAAGTGTAACGTTTGGGTGTATGTCTGTGTGTGTCAGTATGTCTCTGTGTGTGTGTGTGTGTCAGTATGTCTCTGTGTGTGTGTGTCAGTATGTCTCTGTGTGTGTGTGTCAGTATGTCTGTGTGTGTGCGCCAGTATGTCTGTCTGTGTGTGTGCAAGTATGTCTCTGTGTGTGTGTCAGCCAGTATGCCTGTGTGTGTGTGTCAGTATGTCTCTGTGTGTGTGTCAGCCAGTATGCCTGTGTGTGTGTGTCAGTATGTCTCTGTGTGTGTGTCAGCCAGTATGCCTGTGTGTGTGTGTCAGTATGTCTGTCTATCTGAGTTGATATTTCTGTAACAGTGTGTCTTTCTGTGTGTGTCTGTGTGTTTTTTAGTGTGTGCCAAATCAGCAAGTGTGTATGTGTGCCTGTCATTGAGTGTCTGTTTAGGTGACTGCTCCTCCTCTCCCCCCCCCCCCCCCCCCTCTTCAATCACACGGGAAAGTTGTTTTTACTCTCCTCTTGGTGCAATGGGCCACTTGACTGGATTTGCCCACCAAGCCTAAGGCTGCCAGCCCTCCCCTGCTTAGATGCTTACTTGTATGATAGATATCCTTTAATATTCCATCAGATAAATGACCTTAATGGTATAGAATGCTTCGTTGAACAGGGCTTATAAGAAAATGTTTACTAATTTTCTAATTTTATATTATTTCTTATATTTTTCTCATTACTGTGTCTGGATTATATGGGGGACACATATTTCCTTCTACATTGTGGATAAATGTGTTTTTAATGGACTCAGAATATATATAACATTTTTGCAATCTGATGAAAATCATACCTTTGCAAATTATTTTTTCATTCCATTTTTTTCTCTGTTTCCACCCTGCAGTATTTCCCCTTTTGTATCCGTAAAAAAGTTGTGTTTGTTGTAAAGCACAGGATTGTGGGAGTTGTAGTTCAGTGACTAGCTTTTTCTAGTGCTCTATTGTCTGTACTGTCTGCCATAATGGACATACAGAATAATGTACAGTATTGTTCTCGAATGGCAAGTGAAACTGCGCGCATGGAACCCTGCACAGAAAACTTTATTATTTAAATCTGTTTTTTAGGTAGTGCCTTGCATTGTTTATTTAAGTGCAGCTTATCAATTTGAACTATTTATTGAAATATGTGGGATTATTGTAGCAGATGGAAAATTGTCTACATCAGAAATATACCTAAACTATGCATATTGAATTGAATAAAAAATAAAATGAAATTGAAATGAAAATGAATTGTTTCCAGGCACAGTGCCCTGGTTCTGAGGTTTTAAAAGACTATGGCTGACTCATCACCTCGTATTCTGCCCTTTACCTGTCCATGTTGGACCAATTGAACACTTTGGTAATTGGTAATACTGGAAGCAGAATTGAATATTGACCCCTAACTTACCTGCATGCTCGGGTATGTTCATAATATAATTTATTATTTTTAATATCCTGAATCCTGGATTGTCATGTCATTGCTGAACCTTTCATTTAAACTTAATATATAACGGAGCAGGACATAAAATAAGGTTAACACCAATGTTTTGTGGGTTTCAATGTTTTATTCAGTGGGGTGATTTGTAGACAATTCATGGTTCTTACTTGAGGAAAAATATACCTGAGACTTAAAAATTGTATATAAACAGGTGTAATGTGTTAACATTTGCACAAAAGGCATTTATTCTTAGCGCTAAACTAATGGGCATGTGTATCAGATACACTATTTGCATATAAAATACAATGAGTCATCAAAATAATCTTCACTAAGGTAATTGGTACCTCCATTTTAACTAAATAAAAGTCAAGTTTAATTTCTTTTTTTTTTTTACATTTTTTTATTTGAAGCAAACCTTTTATACCGCCAGAGAGATCCACATAAAAGGTTAGCTCCATATTCTCAAAAGCATAAGGAAAAGTCCCTTTGAGGGCAACCTGGATTGCCACTTTGTCTCTACTGGTTTACACACGCACCACCAAGTCTCTTGGTACTGAATCTGGGGTCTTTGGTGGCTTGGGGAGACAGAAATAACCATCAAATACAGAAATAACTGTCAAACGTAATGAATTTAGAAACATAGGAGCACAGTTTATGTTTCTATATCCATCCAGTTTGACAGTTATTTCTGTATTTGATGGTTATGTGGCCTGTTTAAGTGACAGTAAAGCCACAAACAAATGCCTCAGGAAATTTGGAAGTTCTGCTGCTGGTATGCCTTCTGATATTCCTCTAATCTTCAAATTATTACGGAAGTTCATGTCTTCTAAGGTTGTGAATCGTAGCTCAAATGTATTCTGTTGTTTATGTAATGCTTGAATTGTGTTTTCGAGTGAAGTAATTTCCTGGTCTTGGCACACAGACAAGTTTTCCAGAGAACCCAGTTGGCTGATAAAGCCAGTAAGCTCAATGCATGGTCGAAGGAGGATTACTCTGAAGACTTAAAACATTCAACAATATAGGCAGCTATCTTGGACCCAGACATGCTATGTGCCTGTCAGAGATCTCCAACATTTCTAATGTGGGTTTATCAGACATCTGCTTCTTGGTCTTCTGACCCATATCTGCAAGAGCTGCAGCGCCACCCATACTATGGTTATAAAACGTAGCAAAATCGATTGTAATAGGGATCAACTACTCAACTCATAGACAGTGCGTCCGTCCATCAGTGCGTCACTAAGCTTCGCCACCAACTACTTCTTATATTCCGGATAAAAAAATAATCATTTAATAATACTCTTATCAGCAATGTGACAATATGTATTGGAGTTAATATAAGCAACATGGTAATGTCTTATTATTATATATGTTTTATATTATAGGGTACTGACTTTTTGGGAAGTTATTTATCAGAAAACCAACGACCCAAAAAAGTGATCAGATCAGACAAAACTTTGTTCTTACTTGAGATTTCAAAATTGTGTTAGTGTTTTAAATGAATTTAAAAAAAAATAAAAAATGTTGATAGCAGTAGGTGGCTGTGTGAACGAACAGAGCAATTTGTAGGACCCTAATGGATTGAAGATTGTACGCTGGCTGGCATGATTAAAGCCTGACGTTCTCCTGCTCGGGTTTTTGATTGAACATTTATTTATTTTCCTTTTCTCACGACAGCTGCGTGCAATGTGTTCACGGCTTTAACCGCTCATGAATGAGTCTATTGCCGATGTTTATTTTTTCTTGATATCCTTTTTCCCCCCCTCTAGTTTAAATACTCCCCCTCTCCCCTAACCCATATTCTTTGTTAAACTTTTAAACATGTTGTTTAAATGGATCTTTTTTGTTTGTAAATTTTTATTAGAGGAAAATAAGTTTTTTTTTTTTTTTTTAATTTTTGCTTTTTGTTGTTGTTTCAGACTGAAAATGTTCCAAGTTACTCCCTGTTTGGATAATGCAAAGCAGTAAAATATGCTGAAAGCAATTAATAGTTAGGATATATAATGAAGGTCAAGCCACTTGCTGCAATTATCAATGGTTTATTATTTATCCATTATTATTACTGTTTCCTCTATTTCTCTTTCCAATACTTTTTATTTAGGTTTTTCCAAAATAAATGTACAGTTTACTGTTTTCTTTTTTTGTAATATGACATTTAATATTATTTTATAAAATGTTTGTGGATATAAAGCAATAAATGTATGCTTGTATATATCATTTTAACATCATTTGAAAAGGATGCTTTCTATTTTTTAAAGTGAAAATAGTCTTTGTACAGTAATTTACCAAATCTTTGTATGGAGCAATAAGCCCTATAAAAGTCTATGTTTCATATTTGCATTGTTTTAAAACTGTTTGTATTGATGTTAAAGTGTGCTTACGTATATTCATTAACCAGACAATAAGAAAAGGGCAAGCCAACATACAACATAAAGGGGAAATATTTATTTTATGGTATTTTTAAACATGTAATTTGCCCATAAAAATTATACAGACTGATGCCCCAAACGTTACATATTCTTACAAATAAACATTATTAAGTGTTTGTGTGTTACAATGGATGGTGTGCAGGTATTGTTGGCTTGATAAATCTATACTCCCTAAAGACATCTCTTTAAAGCGATCCAAACACTTACGGTATATCCACATAATACCCACAAACCTATGTGGCACATCTCTCCTGTATATTATACATTTTGTCTAATCTGTATCTGTTGATATAGATACCCACAAACCTATGTGGCACATCTCTCCTGTATATTATACATTTTGTCTAATCTGTATCTGTTGATATAGATTGTATGATTATAGGCTAGGCTGTCACAAAACCGTACCCCATGCTGCATTGAAGGAACAGGGGAATGTTTTTTATAAATACTGTATTTTATCACTGCCCAGCCAGCACTAAGTGGGGTTGTCGTGACTTGGGAGAAATACATGAATGGCATGGTCTATAAGATGAATTGAGTATGGCTTCTAGTAAGGCTCTGCATGTCTCTAACAATCCTGTACCCTTCGCTGGGGCACAGAATCAATGGGAACAATCGGTCGAATCAGCAGGGGAGAGGTGTTTACATTACATTGAGCTGTGTGAATACCGAGGGGGACCTGCATTTTCCCACGGTCCCATGACATGGTAACGAGTTAAACTTACTGTATTTTACTTCTTCAGTATCGGTTTCTGTGAATGTGGACAGACCTTGTAGCAAGTGCAATTTTCTAATACTGTTACCACCATTCCCTGCCCATAGCGATAGTTGGGACAATTTGCCTCATGTATTTTTCAGCAAGAAAAAAACAAAAAAAAACAACAACAAAAAAAAAGTTATTTTGTTTTGTTTCTCAAGTATTCCTTTTAATTCCTCGTTCTGCCGGGGAAATTATTTGCAGAGCAGCAGTAAGCTGTCAGTCCTTCCAGTAAATCGAGGGTTAAGCTTTATTTGATCTAAGGTTCATGCAGGGAATTGTCTTTGTGCCTGAACGTTTTTTAAGCTCTGCTTTAGACTGCAGGTCGTAAAACTCTGAGCTGTGAATAAGTGAACGTAGGAGACCCATTCTTTGGAGCTGCTGCGTGATGTCTGGAGCCCAAGCCACGGATTATGTGTGGTTATAACTGACTGTAACAAAAATAAGGTGGATTCTTGGCGCAGTATCTCAGCCAATGTTGTAACAAATGTTGCCAAAAAGAAAATTCAGAAATGAATTTGATAAAGTAAAATTATACATTTTTACTCTTCCCACTTCCTGCAGAGCGTCACAATTCTTTCCGTCACCTTGAAGAATAAATGCGGATCATTTACAGATACCCTATGTGCCATTAGTCCCCTAACTAACCAACAAGTGGACAGCATGCAA
Organism: Pelobates fuscus; assembly: GCF_036172605.1. Taxonomy (NCBI): domain Eukaryota; kingdom Metazoa; phylum Chordata; class Amphibia; order Anura; family Pelobatidae; genus Pelobates; species Pelobates fuscus. Next base: position 12,624,837 of record NC_086319.1, read on the forward strand.
GGGTAAAATGCCGCAAACGTAAGGATGTTGAAATAACTTTCAAATATAGCAAAGAAAATCAGATGCTTTTCTTTTTTTTTAGGTTGTTTATTGTAGGCAGTCAAGTCGTTTTCTTGTTGAATTATCGTGCCTGTGCAGTGGGTATGGCAGCCTCGTACAGTCAGTGGAAGGTGGCAAGGTAGTCACAGCTTTGGGTACATTTTCCGCTAAAGGTCTCCAGTTGGACTTCATTCCTTGTAACATCTCTGGATACAACTCCTGTCACCAAGGACTTATCATTCCGCCTCATTGCGCCCCGTGTTCGTCTGACTATGTGACTGTGTGGCATTGTGCATTGACAAACACACACTGATATATCGACAAAACAGGTGAGCAGCTATTGCTGCCCAGTCACTATTAAAATACCGGAGGACATGAAACTGCTTTCTTATCAGCAAACTTCACTCAAGCACTCCATTCCTAGCTCTTATACTTATCTCTACTTTTGAGTGACTTTGATATTACTAGATCTGCCTTCACCTGGCCTAGTCCTTGGCTAACCTCTCTCAAACACCCACTTTTAACAACTTAACAATCTTTCTACTGATATTCTCTTTTCTCATGGATTCAATTCCCATATTTCTGCCAGAACAGAATCTCTCCTTCACATCTAAAATCTCCTCTATCTCTGCTACAACCGCCCCACCGGAGAACCGGGCTAAGGAGCAAGCCCAACAGCCCGGCAAAGACTGGAGGGCACAACAACCCCGCCAGGAGGCGAAGGAGCCACGGCATGCGGCTGAGCTTGCCTCCTAGCGCTGAATGCCCAAGAGTTAGAACTAAACGGAGGCTATGGAAATCTCCTGCTGGTAAGAAGCATAAGGGGATGATGACCCATTTCCAGCGTGATCACTCACCCCCCAAATTACCCAACACCGGCTACTACCTTCCTAAGCTGGGGGCCCGGAGGGAGATAACCCCGACACCCTTTCCACATTCTTGGACGGATCCACACCGAACTCATTACTGTGATCAGGGAACTGTGATCAGGGAGCAGAGAGTAACTAGCGCAGAGGGAACTGTAAAAGGACACTCGCTGAGGACCAGGGCCAGCGCTGGAGTGCAGGGGCCCTGCCTCACAATTAGACTCTCTCATAGACACTGTGGGTATAGGCTGAAGGCGTGCAATGATGGGGGAGGGGGTGACTTGCGCGGGTGCTCTGCCCTTGCCTGCTACTCCCTGCACGCAGCACACCCTGCTAGAGTTGGGGCCTGGGCGTCATGCCCCTTCGGGCACTCCAACCCACACAAGACGACTGCCTTAGTTGCGCTTACCATGTAACGTGTTCTGTCGGTGGGCACCAGGGGTATATGTACCACTGAGGCAACTCTTGCTCGATAGTATACTCCCGGTTAACATAGCATGCCTACTCACAATCTTACCTTATTTAGCATTATCAAGCCTGATGCACCTTGCCTAGCTTACATACTGACATAAGTTTAGACACAAGAACCTAAATCTGTTTTAAATAAACGCACCTGAGACTTGGCACTGAAGCAGACTGTACTAGGGATTACATCTTGCAAGCTACTTGATAAGTTTTACTTATACATACAGCCGAGCATACTGAAACAGGATAGTTCCTCAACCTAACAGCTAGAAACTACCGACCCAATTATTTCTACTTGCCTTCACGCACCCTAGACAATGTGTAATGCTGACGACCGGTGTAGATATCTTTCTCTCTTATACCCCTCAGGAGCACGGCATGCTCCATAGTCCAAGCCTGCAAACCTCAACGAGTACCTTTACCATAGACATCGTTACTCAGCTTGTATTTAGCTTGTTTTATTAATCTTGTTGCAAATGCTTACAATCAACGGTACATGTGACTAAGCTTGACTTATCATAACCTTTAGTTATTTAGACATAACTGTACCAACGTTAGCCTGATATTCATATAAAAATGTGCTGTCAAATCGCATGCCATGTCAAATCTATTGTTCCTAATCGGCTTGCTAATGCTGTTGTGGCATCGCAAGACAAAATGTTAACTGTCTTTACATACACAAGAAAAATAAAGAATTCAAAAGTACATTCTAAACCTGCCATTTTTCCTAATGTTTAAAACATCCCTTTCTCTGCCACAAAACTGACTTTCACTACAGCAACTTTAATCGCTTCACTGCTACTAGTCTAATTATGGACTTCCTCGACACACTCATCACACTCAATGTCGTTTATCCTCCTCTATGCTCATGTATCCCTTACTGCAACTCACTGCCGTCTATTTCACCAATACTCTTTATTTTATCCCCTTTCTTTAAAACTACTTCTAGTGTGTAAGACAATAGAATCTATAACTTTGTGCTTTTTTGTCACTTCTCATGTCTATCCCTGTCCTCTTTACCCCAATCTCACCCACCTTGATATTTACTATGGCTAGAACACAACTAGAATCATGGTTACTCTTAACAAATAACAGACATTCCAACATGCAAAAAGGCAGGAAGGTGGCTTTACCAGCTGCAGGGTTAATCCAGAATGTCAGGGAGACAGCCACTAGAGGCCGCTTCCGCGATTACACTGAGTAAATGCACTTATTTGACGTCCTCACTAAGTCGAGTTTAAAAAAAGATCCCCATAGGAAAGCATTGAGTAATGCTTTCCTATGGGCGGGTTTGAATGCGCGCACACTTCTGAGCATGCACATTCGGCTCCACTCGGCAGCTGACATTATTGCAGGAGGAGAGGTCACCAGTGCCGGTTAAGGTTGGCAAATAAATGGTTAATTAACAATTTATTCGCCGCAAATGACTAAACAGTGACTAGGGATCTGTAGCGTTGGGAATACGTATTTGTATTCCTAACGCTATAGTGTTCCTTTAAGAACGTGCAGTTTATGAATCCGATTATCATTGGTCTTCATCTCCTATAATTTGAAAAAAAAAAAAAATCTTTTTTTTTAGCAGGTTGAGTGAACATAGTACTGTTAGACATTCTCCAAACATGAGCAATCCCTGACTCTCTGTTAGGATATTTCCTGTTAGGTTTATGTATCATCAGAAAACAGAAGGCAAACCGGATGATCATGATCTGAATCTGCCGCCGCTTCGCACGTTGTTGTTAGAAACACAAGTGCAGTGTTTTTGTTCTGTGAGATTGCAACATTAAAGCAGAATAAAAAAATAATTGTCCCCATAGCTGCTGTGCACAGATGTTTGCGGATCTGCGTAAAAATGCTAAAAAAAGATTTGTTTCTATAAAAAGGAGTTCAAACCCTTTCAGTATTCGAGGTTTCACCAACACATTTAAAAGTTTTGTTAACTTATTGGATTCCTCCTCGCCTCAAGATTTAGAGCGTGGATTGTTTAGCAGTCTGACTCCATCGCGTGGGTTAGAATGAATGGGCATTTTAAAGAATAATTCAGTTGGTTGTTTTTTTCTGAAATCATACACTTAGGGCTTTTTTTTTTGTGTGTGTTATTTTTATTTATTTATTTTTTAACGTTGGCACTGGTTTGAACTGTTCTTGTGGGATTTAAAAAGGTGCTGTATACAAATGAGACTGGTGGGATTCCTGGGCCGAGCCCAAGAAAAACTGTTGTCACTGCGATGTTTCCTGGCATTATTTAAACGAGGGCTAATTAGCTAATTAATATGCCGATTAGCAGTATGGTTTTTGCTTCCATTATTTTTGTTTGACTTAGATGTCAGATTTTCTGAGATTCCTTTGCTAAAGCATAGGGTCGGGAGACTAGCAGTTCAGTGAGTTGTTTTCATCCTCTGGAAAGGCTGCAGATATAAAAGTACATAAAATGTGTGAATACATTCTTACAATGGAGAAAACATATGGGAACAGCTTACTAATGAGCGGGAAACTTTGCATTTATTGTAAAATATTACCGAGGGACAAGAAGACACTTGCAATGTAATTCGTTGATTTTTTTCCCCCTTATTGATTATGTTAGGAATTTTACTTTTACTTTTTTTGCAAGGCTGTTAAGGTAACCTTTATCATACATGACATTTGACTTTTCAGTAACAGTAAATGTTTAACTGGCCTCATTTACTGTTTGAGTGTAATGTGTGTTTGTATCTAGATCAGTGATGGATAAACGTGGTGTAACAGATTGTTCCATAAATTGACATGTTACACAAGGCCCCTTGGGTTAGCTGTCACTACTGTGCAGCAACATAGGTGGTGGTGTCATGGTATAAAATATAATTTCCAAACTGTTCTACCAATTTTTTCATGACAACCTTAAAAAAATAAATAAAAAAAAAAAGGATTTATTTTTTATAATTTTCAAAATTAATAACAAAATTGGAAACACAACCATGTTTGAGTTTTTATTTCCATCTTTCTTTTTGGCCTTAATTTTGTAGTTGTGCATTTCAATTCACTATTTACTATTTACCAAATAACACCCCATTAAAGTTGCCGCTGTGTGTCCTTTTGGTTTCCGTAGGTTAAAAAATGGTTCGGCAGGAGTTTATTGGTGTAGGAGCCTGTGTCCCCCGGGGCAGTTGTGGTTAATGAGGCGTTTTTGAGTGAAGATTGAGAAGTGATCATTATAAGCTGGCTCTTCCCCATTTTCCTTTAGCTAACACAGAAGCCAGAGTACATTGCAGTCTTACGAGCTTTTAAAAGGTTTCAATGTCACCCTGGGGTCGTTATAATTGGAAATCCGTCCCAGTGTTTGCAGATTAACATTATTACTCTGTATGAGACTCATCTGTGAACGACGAGAGTAAAATGGGAACTTGTAAAGCAAGACGGCCAAGTCATCAGTAGCAAATGTAGCACAATATTTAAGAATGCACTTTTAAAATCGATTTTCTTATTAAAATGACAATGCAGACAGGGTACATTGGGATTTCCCTCCGTTCATTAAACAAGCTGACATTGTAGGAGGTTATGACTCTGGTAATTGAAACATGCTGTTCTGTACAAATCAGGAACTCTATAAAGAGCCTTTCACCCCATGATGCCCTTTTATGTTAGATGTTGATCCCATAGGCATGATTCTAGATTTACTGAGCAGGAAAGTGAGGGGAGTGGGGGGGGGGGGGGGGGGGAGGGGAGGGGAGGGGGGGGGGCAGAATGGAAATAGACTGTGCAGGCAGATATAAATGCATTGGCAGACGTACCTGGGACTGTAACAATGAAATAAGTTAGTACTGCATCTTTCTGCTGTACAAATATGTTATGTTGAATGTGCTACGTAAACAATTTATTTAAAAAAAATAAAATATATATATATGTGGAAAAATATTTTTATTTTTGTATATGTGTAAAAAGTATATATTTTTTTGTATCACCTGGTAAATTCAAGTGGGTGTGTGCCTGCCTGTTCCTATAACATGATTATTAATTTTGAATTCAGAGATGATGTCATCATAATGAATTATCACCTAATTATGGTATTCCTTCGAACTGGGGATATTAGAACTCTCTCTACATGCTTTTCTCTTTGCGCCCTTGTGCAAACTATGTGTACGTATGTATGAGAGTAAGCACATGTATATGCATGCAAGTTGGAGGATAAGTACTTCTCTTTGCATCCATGTGTGAGCGTGAGTACAGCTAGTTTGATGCATGTGTTGCATGAATGTGTGTGGGGTTTGTGTGGTGTCTCTGTCCATGCGTGCATCCATCCATTTATGTGACTATGCTTGTTCTCCAAATAGCTGTGTAGATTACGACATGTTCTGTGCATGTTGAAAGCATTGTAAATGTTATTGAACATCATCTGTGATTATCTTGGTAGTTACAGTGGTGTTACTTACTGACTCTGAAAGAATGACGCACACCCTTACACTGTCTGGTCGAGATTTTCCCAATTAATTTAGAATTGCCAAAAAAATCCCACCATTTGTTTTTATCATTGGACAAGTGGTCATAATTCTGCTCAGTCCTTTTCATTTCTAATTGGATTTATTTTTTTACACAACAGATGTAGATGAATGCCGTGATAATAATGGCGGATGTCAGCAGATCTGCGTTAATGCCATGGGCAGCTATGAATGTCAATGTAAAGACGGCTTCTTCCTCAGTGATAACCAGCACACATGTATCCATCGCTCAAACGGTATGTACGCAGGTAAAAAAAGGACCTCTAGTCTTTATATGAGTTTGCGAAGCCCGTTCCTTATTTACAGATTAAGGGCTGTGCTCCACATTTCACAGTTGATCCCTATAACACTAGAGGAAAAATACAGAATCGTGGGTTTGGGCTTTTATCGGACCAAACACAGTCTGTTTCACCAACATGTCGCAATCAAGCAGTTCATTAGAGGCTGACATTCTGGGAGGTAGTTAATCAGAGGTCTGTGCTAAATTGGCTTGTTTGCCCTAAAGTGTACTTTACTAGTATCCTAAAAGGGGCTTCTCCTTAGCTTTAGACATACACTGGCTATTTTTAATCTAGAATCTGCAATTTGGTTTTCAGTTCACTGCAGTGATTGTTTGAATTCGTTCTTTAAATAAATGTCAGCATTAAAAAAAAAAAAAAAAAAATGGATTCCTATCTGGAAAATTAAACCTGACATCCATATGTTAGCAGTATTAATATTCCTGCAATAAAGCATCAAGTAAATGTGGCATTTATAAGCTGTTAATAAAAGTAAAAGGGATGCAAATGAGGTATACCTTGGATATGTTTCTTTTAGGGGGTAGGCCTGTAGTGGTTATGGTGCTTGGAGTGTTCCTTTATTAATCCGCTCCCACTTATGTACTGAGTGCATCATTTATCTTACCCATAAATGATGTATTCAATTAAAATTAAGATATAAACTCAATCCAGTTTGCCCATGTCACCTTACTTCCATTTGTTGCACTATGGTAACACCCACCCGAGGGTCGGCCTACACTTAGCCTGCTCTCTTCTTTAAATTGCTTTTCCCAGGGACTCTTTCCCAAGGAGGGCCTGTCTCCTCTGTGACACCAACACTCTGGCTTCATTGCCAGCATGTGAACAGAGTGACGTTGATTCTTCTCCTATATTGCTTTGAAAGTGCTAGCGGAGTCAGCTAGGGAGTAACCATAGCAACCAAAGTGCGTGCAAAGTATTTGGTATGCTTGAAGTGCAGGAGGGCCGCCGATAGTAGGTCTTTCCTGCTCTCCCTGAGAATCAGTTCTTTGGCACCAGTGTTAATTTTGGCGGCAAATGTAAATTTAGTTTTAGTCATAGTCCTTGGACTAAATAGCCATTTTAGTTTTAGTCGTATTTTAGTCATTTGAATTGTTTTAGTTTTAGTTGACTAAATCTCTAAAAACTATCAGCAGCAAATCTGTCTCTTGACCTCCAATAAGCCATTTTATGCAAACTGTTCAGGTCGGAAAAGTAAAAGTCCTAGCAGCCAATACTGCAAGCCTCAGCGGCCTACTACTGCTCCTTTGACAAGATTTAGCTTGTTTCTGGGCCCTGTCCCACTCCCTTTGGACCGGTGGGGTTATCTTACTCCCCACTGAGGAGCTCACTCTTTACCCATATAAGCTGTGTAAGGCTGCACACTGAGTAACTGCACATCTGAGGACTGCATTTCAAGATTACTGCTGGAGTAAAACTTGTGACCCGGGTCCCGCCCACCATTACTGCAGCACCAAAGGTGAGACGTCGGAGAAAAAGAAGAGAAGATCTTGTTCAAGGAGACACAGTTTGGAGAAAAGCCGTTACCCATCTGGGCCTCAGTCCAACGAGGGCCGAATCTCTCAGCATGGCACACTTATTTGGGAGGCAGCTACTATACAGCACTCGGAGAGAGATTCCCGGAACACTGTTCGGGTCACTGAGCGTGATCAGATACGGAAACAATTGTGCTGAACTGTGTCAGTGCCTGGGGTTGGTAGAGGAACACTCTGGGGGTCTGGTGCTCCCAAAAAATGCAGAATAAGCAGTGCTGTTTGGTGGGCATAGTCCTGAGCATCCTATCAGCATTTGGAGAATGGGTACCATGCTTCTCCTGGCCTCAATGCTCACGTGGGGCTGATGCTTTAAGTTTGTATTTAGTGTGCTTTTTACGCGATCGGTTGGCTCCTGTGATATTATTTTCCTGTTCTAATATCTTGATAGCATGTTTATTCACAATCATCCATTTCTAGCACTCTCCTGTCTGCCGTACTTTGCCTGGCAGAAAGATTAGTCTATAACATCTGCCTAGACACATGTGCCTAGCTTGCTCTTGTTTAAGTGTCTTTATGACCAGATGCGCAGTTATCTTAAGCCTAACGTACGGAAGCTACATGTTTATTATCATGGTAGTTGGTACCATCATAGGTGCTCTTTAACAATTACTCGGTCCATCCCTTTTGGTGTGTGGGGAAAAAATTATGTAAATAGTTTACTTTAAGATTATGGTAACACTTTGTGTAATTTTTATTTTGCATCAGCGAGTCTGTAAACCTGCTATATTGTGCTATGCGGTGTAATTGACTGCCGCTTTATAAAATCTCATTATTGTATATGGGGATCTTATACCATAAACACCTGCCCAGCAAGGCTTTCTGGAATCTGTAGCTGCTTGACATTAGTTCTGTTCATGGCATAACATAAGCGGGCTTGCAGATTTAGCCGATAGCGTGCCCCACTGACCGTTATTAAATAGTGCTGCTGTGCACAGTTTTCTCGTGAGTTGTCAGTTGTACATATGTTCAGCTGGTGCTTGTGCTCTCAGTCAGAGCCAGTTAGGCAAGGTATTGGTGCAGGCGGTATGTGCGTGTCAACTATTACACACACGCAGATAAGGTCATTCCTTCCTCGTCTTATGTCTGTAAGAAAATGCTTATTCTAGCTTTGTGATTTTTAAAGATGACTACTGTTAAAACAACTGAGCTTAGGAAGTTGGCAGGGTCAAATAAGCCTCTTGCTCTATATCTTTTCCAAGGAGCACAAGTTGCTATGGTGCTTGGAGTGTACCTTTAAAAATTATGTGCGGAACCAGTACCAAGCTATGTGTACAATCAGACCCTGTGATTTTATCTAATTTACAAGTTTATTCTTGGCAGCTAAAATGTGTTTTAAAGACCATTTTGAACATGTTTATAACAAAAATGTGAAACGTAAATAAGGATCAATTAATTTGTTAATTTGCAGCTCTCCATTAAATATTTCCCTCTGTAACGTCATGCATTCGTATCACACTGAAGTGGGGGTACATGTGCGGGCAGTTCAGCTTGATTAGTGCACCAAACTGTGCCTTAGGAATATCAGTTGCTCTGTGGTAGCCATAACAAAAAATGAAAAATGCAGATGGTGTAATATATCAAACACAAGATAATTTATTTATGGAAATCAGGAATGCACTTTTGTAACCAAGTACCAATTCAGTATAAAACACAGTGCATAAAGACTGCATCGGTCCTGGCAAATGTCTGCTGGTGTCTCTTCTCCCGATGCATTTCATTGATTCTTCATCCAGCAATATTCCAGGGTTCCCATGGGATAACTACCAAGCTTTCACTGCAGCAAGGATGAAAAATAGTAAAACTTATTTGGAAACGGCGGCATCCTTTACGAATGCCATCTCTTTATGTTTTACTGATTAATGGACTTTTGTCCTTAAGGCTTTAAGGCTCATCCTCTGTAACTCATACACTGAAATGAATTTAACACGCGACAAGTACAATCCTTTCTTTACGAATGTTAGAATTCTGTTTCTCAGATTTTTACATCTAAAATTAAAGTTGCCCTTTATTTGGTAGGGCTTTTAAAACGTGTATCATTATTTATTACCATGATCAATTTAATCTAATTAAGGTACACATTTAATAGTGTGGGATAAGCTTTCCAAATGATTTAATATTGTTGGATAAACTTTTTAAATGATTTTCCAACATATTGATATTTATATATTAAAAAATATATAATAAAAAAAAAACAATAAATAAAAATATAGAAATATTACACAATTGTAATATTTTTCATTACGTTAAATAATTTGAAATGTTTTCCCAAAAATATTTCATTATTTGGAAAGGTTATCTAACAATATTAAATCAATGCGTAAATGCTTCAGAATGTATGAGAGCAATGAATAAAAGTAATATTGTTTGAATGTCTATGGCACACTTTTGTGCTTTGTATTAAAGTTGTTGTATTATGTCTATAAATAAAACCAGTACATACATGTATTTTAGTAAAATGTTGCCTGACGTTTATGCTAGATGATATTCCGACCTAAAAACATAACTACACAATTTTGTTGAAAATCATTATTTTTTTTAAATTTTTTGTGAAGGGTTCCTTCTTTAAAATGGTGAAAATAATAAGTTATGTCATCGCCCTCCACAAGTATATGATAAAACAGGCCTTCCAACTAGTTCAATGAAAATTCTCAACCTTTTGGGTAAAATATTCTGATTAAATACTTCTAGTCGTGATCCGGCTTCCTCTCATTTCCTACTTTGTCTCCAATTGGTCACATATAATGCTATATATATATTTTAAAAAATTCTAGTATTTTGAGGTTTTACTCGAGGATTATTGCGAGTCCTGAGAACGTATGTGCACACATCTGTTTTAATGCAGGATTGTGCACATGGAAAGTTAATGCACGAACGCTTTAGTGGTGTCTGCTTTGGCTCAAAAATGCAGGGTCTGAAGATTTGTGTATCAAACAAATTGTAAGTCTCAAGTCTACATTTATTTTGGTTATAAAATAAAATTTTAGTCCGGGGATCATTTCTGGTTTCTCAAAGTAAATTTGGGGAAGGACAAAGTAAAATAAAATGCTTGATGTAAAAAGTGCAATGAAATCTAAACTTCTGAATTTGGCATGTATTTAGGCAAATCTAGAATTTGGCTTATGCTTCATATAGCTGTGTATATTGAGGGAGGAAACTGCAATAATCTCAAAATGACAGTCATTATGCAGGCAGTTTGCAGAGAGGTGAAGGATTAATGTTCTGTATCTACGCCCCTGGGTTGGCCTTAGAATTTTTATTTTCCTCGTAAACTATTTCAACCTATTACAACAAAGTAGAAAATGCATAAATTTTAGGAATAAAATGTGCTTTTTATGTATTGTTTTATTTTGCCCATGTGATTGCTCAGGCTGTCCTGATCGATATACCAACGAGAGATGCATTTTATATAGAATCCGTAGAGGGAGCCCTAACCAGGGTCCTGTACCAATCTTTCGTTCAGTGCCGTAGCAGTAAGTACTGGGTAGCCTGACAAACACCGCACCAAGTCATCATAAATATGTCAGCGTTTTACCATATTCTGAAAGCATTTTGTTTAGCTTTTTTTCTGTCAAAGTTGCAAAAGTTAAAATTAAAGATTAGCAGCACTTTTCTATTTTTATTGAAATCAAGCATTAATCTTAACTAGTTACTGTTATTTAATACTCCAAAATATGTCTGCACCCATTATTTTAGGGTTTCAGGAGCATCTCACTTCAGCACAGACCGTTTTTTTCATTGTGTACTGCGATTTAAAAAGCGCCAGCATATTTATACAATTATACATGGAATCAATGCACCTGGCTAGTGACATTGCAGCCAATATGTAGATTAAAGGTTAGAAAGATTGTTTCATAGGCATACTGCTTATTAAGCAATGTTATCGAGGGTGACTGACTGCATTGCATTCTGGGAGGGAATTGGGAGCATTGTGGAATACATGGTTCTCTCAATGACCGCTTTAGCAGTAGTTTGTCAGGTGCCTCTGTTTAACACTTTGTTGCTCTTGCAATTTGCTCCAAGCATCACAAAACCATGAAAAAACTTCCTGTGTTTACAAAGGAGGAATAAACCAATTAAATGTTTTGTTTGTGATGTTTTATTGTGATATATAGGCTTTATATCTCAATTTAGGAATGTAGTAGATCTACGACATTAAAACAGAACTATTTCGATATTTTCATTAAAATATGTAATTACTTGCTGAACTTTATGTTTTGCTGTTTCTTAATAATTTCCACAGGAATTTTTTATTTATTTTTTTAACTTCAGAGTATTTATTTTAAAAAAAAAACATAATTTTAAATATAATCTTTTGTTGTTTATGGCAAAACAGAAGAAATGGATTTAGGATGTGAACTGTTTTTATACAGCACTGTGGCACAAAATACATTTCCAAAAGTGTTACTTTAAAAATATACCATCATTTTAATTGGATTTTCTTATATTTCACCTTTTTTCAAGAAATTGCTTTAATTGCAAAAATGTGTACCCCGAGAAAGCAATTACCCAGAATGGACTGAAAACGCTGACGGTATAACGGTTTTCTTACATCGAGCAAATTAAAGCAAGGTTGTTAAAATACAATAGGCACTCTGTTTACACATCGAATGATTGTGGTTTATTTATGGACCAGCCAAGAGTTAATTACTCAGCAACAATTGTAAAAGCTTCAAAAGTCTCTTTTTATCCTTTCTTCATTTTAAAGGCTGGCTTAACAAAACCGAATTCTCTCTATATTTTTTTAATTTAAAGGGGCTTTTCTTGTATAGTTCGCAGTCGCTTTGCTGTTTAGCTTCTTGACGGTGGTTATTTTAAAAAACAACCTTTTTTTGACCTTGAAAACAAACCAGAAGGTAAAAGGCTTGTGCTGTGCCGTTACTTATTACCAGCAATTACCGTGCGTTCAATATTGGATGCAACAGAGTACCTTTCTTTCGTTTTAATCCTTAAATAAATAACCCTGATTGATTAGCCGTCTTGTCTTAATTGGAAGAATGAGAGAACGCCACTGCAATGGTTGGAAGGATATTAGAAAGAAAGAGTAAATATATCCTTTAATATGAAGTATACATTTTGTTTGAATGGCAATTTTAAGAAAAGATTCTGCTGGCATTTTATAATGTTCCTGCTTTTTTGAAGTATTAACTGTTTAGACTTTTTCATTTCATTTGGTCTTTTGAATCTACCAGCAATGAGTTTGTAGCAGTTGCATTCTTATATTTATCTGAAACATGTAAGTGATAGAACCAAATGTTGCTGCCACTTGAGTTAATAGATTCACTATATTAAACTCCTGAATGATATAGATGGTCCTTTTGGCTTGCCGGGGGTTGGTAAATTGAGAGGAATGTCGCTCTTTGTATCCCACACTGTGTTCCAGGTATTCGACTCATTCTATCCGGTTTAGTTCCATACCTTTTTTTAAGTACGGTATTTTTTTTTCCTTTTAATTAATTTGTCCTTTGCTCTTTGAAAATCACTCGTGTAAGTTCATACTAAGGTTCTTAAGTAAATTCTCAGTAAGGTGTAACAAGTATGTTTAAAATAAATAAATATATAAAAACCTTTTGCATCGATGCCTTAGATCTCTTTTTCAAAGATGCTGTGATATAGTCCATGCCTCTTTCTATGGCATGGAAAGGTTGTAAAGGTGCTGTGTCATAGTCCATGTCTCTGTCTCTTTCTGTAGCATTGACAAGATACTAGATGCTGTGTCATAGTCCATGTCTCTGTCTCTTTCTGTAGCATTGACAGGCTGGGAAGGTGCTTTGTCATAGTCCATGTCTCTGTCTCTTTCTGTAGCATTGACAAGATACTAGATGCTGTGTCATAGTCCATGTCTCTGTCTCTTTCTGTAGCATTGACAGGCTGGGAAGGTGCAGTGTCATAGTCCATGTCTGTCTCTTTCTGTAGCACTGGCAAGATGGGAAGGTGCAGTGTCATAGTCCATGTCTCTGTCTCTTTCTGTAGCAGTGACAAGCTGGGAAGGTGCTGTGTCATAGTCCATGTCTCTGTCTCTTTCTGTAGCATTGACAGGCTGGGAAGGTGCTTTGTCATAGTCCATGTCTCTGTCTTTCTGTAGCATTGACAGGCTGGGAAGGTGCAGTGTCATAGTCCATGTCTGTCTCTTTCTGTAGCACTGGCAAGATGGGAAGGTGCAGTGTCATAGTCCATGTCTCTGTCTCTTTCTGTTGCATTGACAGGCTTGGAAGGTGCAGTGTCATAGTCCATGTCTCTGTCTCTTTCTGTAGCATTGACAGGCTGGGAAGGTGCAGTGTCATAGTCCATGTCTGTCTCTTTCTGTAGCACTGGCAAGATGGGAAGGTGCAGTGTCATAGTCCATGTCTCTGTCTCTTTCTGTAGCAGTGACAAGCTGGGAAGGTGCTGTGTCATAGTCCATGTCTCTGTCTCTTTCTGTTGCATTGACAGGCTGGGAAGGTGCAGTTTCATAGTCCATGTCTCTGTCTCTTTCTGTTGCATTGACAAGATACTAGATACTATGTCATCGTCCATGTCTGTCTCTTTCTGTAGCATTGCTAGGCTGGGAAGGTGCTGTGTCATAGTCCATGTCGCTGTCTCTTTCTGTTGCATTGACAGGCTGGGAAGGTGCTTTGTCATAGTCTATGTCTCTTTCTGTAGCATTGACAAGATACTAGGTACTATGTCATAGTACATGTCTCCTTTTTTGCATTGAAAGGCTGGGAAGGTGCTGTGTCATAGTCCATGTCTCTGTCTCTTTCTGTAGCACTGACAGGCTGGGAAGGTGCTTTGTCATAGTCTATGTCTCTGTCTCTTTCTGTTGCATTGACAGGCTGGGAAGGTGCTTTGTCATAGTCTATGTCTCTTTCTGTAGCATTGACAAGATACTAGGTACTATGTCATAGTACATGTCTCCTTTTTTGCATTGAAAGGATGGGAAGGTGCTGTGTCATAGTCCATGTCTCTGTCTCTTTCTGTAGCATTGACAGGCTGGGAAGGTGCTGTGTCATAGTCCATGTCTCTGTCTCTTTCTGTAGCATTGACAGGCTGGGAAGGTGCAGTGTCATAGTCCATGTCTCTGTCTCTTTCTGTAGCATTGACAGGCTGGGAAGGTGCTGTGTCATAGTCCATGTCTCTGTCTCTTTCTGTAGCAGTGACAGGCTGGGAAGGTGCTGTGTCATAGTCCATGTCTCTGTCTCTTTCTGTAGCAGTGACAGGCTGGGAAGGTGCTTTGTCATAGTCCATGTCTCTGTCTCTTTCTGTAGCATTGACAGGCTGGGAAGGTGCTTTGTCATAGTCCATATCTCTGTCTCTTTCTGTAGCAGTGGCAAGCTGGGAAGGTGCTGTGTCATAGTCCATGTCAGTCTCTTTCTGTAGCAGTGACAGGCTGGGAAGATGCTTTGTCATAGTCCATTTCGCGGTCTCTTTCTGTAGCATTGACAGGCTGGGAAGGTGCTTTGTCATAGTTCACGTCTCTGTCTCTGTCTCTTTCTGTAGCACTGGCAAGCTGGGAAGGTGCTGTGTCAATGGCTGTGCCTGTTTCAATTACATTATTAAGTAAATTCCTTTATGACCTCAAAAATAAAGAGCATATACAAACAGTCTTGACTGTCCACGTCCCTGAGCGTTGATTAACCAATATTACTGTTCCTCCAATTTTAAACATTATCATAATTTGTGTTACTATTATTATTACTGTTACACAGCTTTCTGTGTCTGTCTAGCATTTGTCTGTGATTTGCTCTGCGCTGTGGAAGATGTTGGAGCCTCTCACCTACACATTCTTGTGCGAGTGCTTGTCATGCTAAGATTTTACAGGAATGTGTTTTTAACTCAAGGTTCTGTAATAAGATAGAATCCAGTCTCCAGGTGTAGATTCATAAAGTGCTAGTGAGTTTAATTTTATTCTCCAAATCTCTCCTAAAAATGATCCCTTGAAATGCAAAATATGTGATTTAGCTTAAATAATCTAAAGGGTGGTGTTTGACTGGAAAGCATTTCAGCTTTGTGGACGGTACGCTCTGAGAAAGGTAAAGCATTTTTTACATAATGGCTAAGAATGCATTATGGGATAACACCATCAAGGGATTCTGGAGACTTCGTAATAAACCACAACAGCAAGAGCCCCAGATGGCATTATTTTCCCATAATACACAGTTTTCCATTCCATTATCTTTTTTGTATTTATAGTACTTGATATTTTTATGTTAGAGTTCGTATCAATGTACATGTTATGGTGGTGTTGGCTGTTAATCTACAGTGCCAGTGTAGTGTACAGGTTAATGTATAGGAGAGTGTTAGTGTTGTATAGGGGAGGTGATAATGTTAGTGTAGAGGTTTATGTATAGGAGAGTGTTAGTGTAGTATAGGGGAGGTGATAATGTTAGTGTAGAGGTTAATGTATAGAAGAGTGTTAGTGTAGTATAGGGGAGGTGATAATGTTAGTGTAGAGGTTAATGTATAGGAGAGGTGATAATGTTAGTGGAGAGGTGATAATGTTAGTGTAGAGGTTAATGTATAGGAGAGTGTTAGTGTAGTATAGGGGAGGTGATAATGTTAGTGTAGAGGTTAATGTATAGGAGAGTGTTAGTGTAGTATAGGGGAGGTGATAATGTTAGTGTAGATGTTAATGTATAGGAGAGTGTTAGTGTAGGGGAGGTGATAATGTTAGTGTAAAGGTTAATGTATAGAAGAGTGTTAGTGTAGGGGAGGTGATAATGTTAGTGTAGAGGTTAATGTATAGGGGAGGTGATAATGTTAGTGTAGAGGTTAATGTATAGGAGAGTGTTAGTGTAGTATAGGGGAGGTGATAATGTTAGTGTAGAGGTTAATGTATAGGAGAGTGTTAGTGTAGAGGAGGTGATAATGTTAGTGTAGAGGTTAATGTATAGGGGAGGTGATAATGTTAGTGTAGAGGTTAATGTATAGGAGAGTGTTAGTGTAGTATAGGGGAGGTGATAATGTTAGTGTAGAGGTTAATGTATAGGAGAGTGTTAGTGTAGAGGAGGTGATAATGTTAGTGTAGAGGTTAATGTATAGGGGAGGTGATAATGTTAGTGTAGAGGTTAATGTATAGGAGAGTGTTAGTGTAGTATAGGGGAGGTGATAATGCTAGTGTAGAGGTTAATGTATAGGGGAGGTGATAATGTTAGTGTAGAGGTTAATGTATAGGAGAGTGTTAGTGTAGTATAGGGGAGGTGATAATGTTAGTGTAGAGGTTAATGTATAGGAGAGTGTTAGTGTAGTATAGGGGAGGTGATAATGTTAGTGTAGATGTTAATGTATAGGAGAGTGTTAGTGTAGGGGAGGTGATAATGTTAGTGTAGAGGTTAATGTATAGAAGAGTGTTAGTGTAGTATAGGGGAGGTGATAATGTTAGTGTAGAGGTTAATGTATAGGGGAGTGTTAGTGTAGTATAGGGGAGGTGATAATGTTAGTGTAGAGGTTAATGTATAGGAGAGTGTTAGTGTAGTATAGGGGAGGTGATAATGTTAGTGTAGAGGTTAATGTATAGGAGAGGTGATAATGTTAGTGTAGAGGTTAATGTATAGGAGAGGTGATAATGTTAGTGGAGAGGTGATAATGTTAGTGTAGAGGTTAATGTATAGGAGAGTGTTAGTGTAGTATAGGGGAGGTGATAATGTTAGTGTAGAGGTTAATGTATAGGAGAGTGTTAGTGTAGTATAGGGGAGGTGATAATGTTAGTGTAGAGGTTAATGTATAGGAGAGGTGATAATGTTAGTGTAGAGGTTAATGTATAGGAGAGTGTTAGTGTAGTATAGGGGAGGTGATAATGTTAGTGTAGATGTTAATGTATAGGAGAGTGTTAGTGTAGGGGAGGTGATAATGTTAGTGTAGAGGTTAATGTATAGGGGAGGTGATAATGTTAGTGTAGAGGTTAATGTATAGGGGAGGTGATAATGTTAGTGTAGAGGTTAATGTATAGGAGAGTGTTAGTGTAGTATAGGGGAGGTGATAATGTTAGTGTAGAGGTTAATGTATAGGAGAGTGTTAGTGTAGTATAGGGGAGGTGATAATGTTAGTGTAGAGGTTAATGTATAGGAGAGTGTTAGTGTAGTATAGGGGAGGTGATAATGTTAGTGGAGAGGTGATAATGTTAGTGTAGAGGTTAATGTATAGGAGAGTGTTAGTGTAGTATAGGGGAGGTGATAATGCTAGTGTAGAGGTTAATGTTTGGTGATAGCGTTAGTGAAATATGGCGATGAAAGGAACGTTTCATTGAGAAATTGTATTTAGTACATTTAGTAGATATTCCCCCAAAAAACATACATCTATTTTTCCTGTCTGTTATCTCTGGTGGTATATGGAAAGGCAGCTTAGAAAGGCTGCAGATCTGCCATCTGCAGCCTTTGCAAGTCCTCCCCTTTTCCCCCAAACAAGACTTTTAATCTGTGCTATGGAGTCTATCAATCAGAGGCTTTTCACGGAGTGTGTGTGCAAACAAATGTGGATTTCCTGTTGTTAATAAGCTCTATTACAGCTCATTGAGAAGGGGGAAACATGTGTGCTGCTTCTATTAGCTGTGTGGAGCTAGTTTAAGAGGTATCAGCCCCAATTATAAAAGTGCTGATTTCTATGGCAAGTGACACGTTTATAAACTGTCATGAAAATTACAGTTTCCAGGCACATAGAACACCTAGCAAGCTATAGTGCTTTAAATGTGTGGAGTGTGCCTTTAATATTTAGTGTAGTGAAGGGGATAATGTACAGAGGTTAATGGGACACTAGACATTCAGAAGGGTGGTAACTTAGGTTGTTAGAAGGGCACGTAATGTACTCCTAATGCTATAGTCTTCCTTTGTATATTGTATGTGTGTTGCAACAGTACCTGAAATCACCAGAAGCTATCATCCGAGACAGTAACTGTTATTAAAATGGCAGCAGGTGATATGTAGTCTGTCCTACTATTATTAGGATCCCCAGACTGCATGGAGGCGATCTGTGCATTATTACCCATTCATTACAGCATCATCATTCGTGCGGTACGGGATTCTAAAACATGCTCTATCTTGATAGGTAGATAGAAATATCCTAAAATGTCATCAACCAAGCCTAGACACTATAAATCCTTCTGCTTATCATCCACTAGAAGAGGGATTTAAGAGCACTCATTGAAATATAACAGTAGAATTTGGCTCTGTCTGTGCAGCAAATCTGCGGTCTGGGGCTCCAAGTAAATTGATAAACTGTCCTAAAGAAAACATTCCCAAACTCTTTGCTTTTGTATGTTTTGTGAAGTCTCCTTTTCCTGGTTCTGTCAAAGCTGTCAAACCAATTTCCTCCATTCTGCATGGTGAAACCACAAAACTAGATTACAAAAATTGAATACACATGTTAATTGTGGCTTTTGCGTTCTAGTTCAGAGTAAATAGATTAGTGAACATTTTAAAGGTTTCTGGGGTCGTTTAGAAGTTGCTCATAGTCTCAATTCTTAACTTTTTTTTTTTTTTTTTTGGAAGAGCAGAAGTAAGTCATAATTTGCAAATTCTATGCTTTGAAAATATCTAAACATCCCATATCTCTCCTATTAAATCCTATTTTCTTCTTATCCTATTTTAACATGAGAACATGCTGCTCCCCAAATGGCCAATGTTTTGGGGTTTCTAGGATCTGTTCTTCATGTAGCCCTCACTCTGTCCAAGCTTGTAGTAATAAAATGACATTATATCCCAAAGTCCAGTGAGCTGAATGTGATTTCCCCCGGTGTGTATGTCGTGAGCTGCTGCTGGTTTCCACTCTTTTCTTGTGACATTGATTCACACAGTAATGACCGTGTCTTGTAGTGAAAGTGTGGGTTTCTGGAAACGATAAAGTGTCAATATAGGGCCCCAATGTTCAAGTGCAAGGTAAAGCGAAACATTCTCCATCCTTATTCACATGGGAGATGTCAATATTTTATATGTATTCGAAGTCACCTAATTGAGAGAATGCAGCATTCCTGGTGTGTTCCTCTGGCATGGATATTATTAGGCCTTTTCTTCTACCTGCTTTATTTGGCATAGATCAAATTAATTTACAGGTATATCTATGGACACCTTAAGATGCACTAATTGTAACTTATTCAAACTAATAACATATAGTAACCCCAGTCATGTGCCTCAGTAAATATGTGAGCATTCACTTGTATTATGGAAGCAGACACCCTCAAAATAAAGGCTGTTTGATGATGACTCTGTTATATTCTCTCGCTCAGCTCCCGTCTGACGCATTCACATAGAAATTTATATTTCAGACTGGATTTAACTGGACAATGAGTTTACATCCATTGTTGATAATACAGTTTAAAAAATCCTTGACATATAACTTTTACAATAAGCTGTAATGACACACTGAGCTGAACTAATACACTGGGCTGTATTAATACAATGAGCTGTAATGGTACAATAAGCTCAGCTGTAATGACACACTGAGCTGAACTAATACACTGGGCTGTATTAATACAATGAGCTGTAATGGTACAATAAGCTCAGCTGTAATGACACACTGAGCTGAACTAATACACTGGGCTGTATTAATACAAAAGCTGTAATGGTACAATAAGCTGTAATGACACACTGAGCTGAACTAATACACTGGGCTGTATTAATACAATGAGCTGTAATGGTACAATAAGCTGTAATGACACACTGAGCTGAACTAATACACTGGGCTGTTTTAATACAATGAGCTGTAATGGTACAGTGGGCTGTCATAATACAATGAAATGTAATGATACAATAAGCTGTTATGATACACTGAGCTGTAATTATACAATGAGCTGAGCTGTACTGATACACTGAGCTGTAATCATACAATAAGCTGTTATGATACACTGAGCTGTAATCATACAATGAGCTGTACTGATACACTGAGCTGTAATTATACAATGAGCTGTAATGTTACACTGAGCTGTACGTATACAATGAACTCTGATACACTGTATTAATACAGTGAGCTGTAATGGTACAGTGGGCTGTCATAATACAATAAGCTGTAATGATACAATAAGCTGTAATGATACAATAAGCTGTAATGATACAATAAGCTGTTATGATACACTGAGCTGTACTGATACAATGAGATGTAATCATACAATGAGCTGTACTGATACACTGAGCTGTAATCATACAATGAGCTGTACTGACACACTGAGCTGTAATGTTACACTGAGCTGTACGTATACAATGAACTTTTTAACCTCTGAACCGATTGCCCTGATTTTTGAGTATGTGTATATTTCAAGCATGCTGATTCTGAAAATGTATGTATATTTTGGAAGTTATTAATATTTTGTAAAAACTGTATTTCTCTGCCTGTGATAATTATATTACCCATTGTGTTTAGTAATCATATCACAGGCAGAGGGGAGGATTTTGTGTGGGAGTGTCTGTGTGTATTGTACGGATTGATTGGTTGTATTTAAAAACCCTGTGGGCAGTACTATGTTGGTGGATTGTGAATAAAAGAGGCTGTATGTGCAAGTACAGTCAGTTCTGCTTGACCTCATAACGAAGTGTCGTCTCGTTATTGTGGGACTTGGATTGTATGCTGATTGCCAGGAGTGTAAGCTGATTGTATGCTTTTCCTGTTCAGCAGTTTACAGCATTCATATGCTTGAGAGCATTCGTATGTTGCTCCGGTTCGGTGGTTGTGGTGTCTGCTGCAGTGCTTGGAGTCCTCAGGAAGCGCTAGAAGCATCCTTCAATGGAGGTACCCAGTCGGGGTGCTCGTCGATCCGTTACAAGGACAATTACAAGAAAACTTACAGGAACGATAGGTTGAAAAGGATCCTACTCAAACGAGCTTACAGACTATAGTAGGTGGGGTGTAAAACACATTAGGACAGGAAATAGCAATCAAATAAGGTGGGAGTAGAGCAGAGGTGGAGGAGAGAGTAGTGTGCTGCCCTTTAGGAGAGAGCAAGAGACAGGCAGAGGTTACTCTGGGAGGCCATACGCTTTCCTAAAGAGATGGGTTTTAAGCAGGGCCGGTGCAAGGATTTTTGGGTACATAGGCGAAGATGAATTTTTCCGTCCCCCCCCTCTAAAATTAACATCTTCACCTATGTGCCTCCTAACCAGCTCCTCCCTCTTCCCCGTCCCTTAGTGTTCCTCTCCCCTCCCCCCTCTTTTCCCTGTCCCTTGGTTTTTCTCTCCCCTCCCCTCTCTGTCCCTTGGTGCACCCCCCACTCTCTTAGCGGTCACACTCCCCTTCCTGGTGTGCCTCCTACCTGTCTTGTAGCGTTGCGGAGCAGACCCTCTACAGGAGCTTCAGTTTTCTGTACCTGGCTGGACTGACAGGAAGTGCTCTCTCAGTGAGCACCTCCTCTCAGTCTGTGTCAGGATCGGGACAGGGATCCAACACGCAGAGTACAAAGAGTGGAAAGGTACGTATACCGGGCCTTAGAATGGCCGGACTAACGTACCGAGAGTAAAGAATAGTCAGAGACAAGCCGAGGTCGAGGGAACGAGAAGACAGATAAGCGAGAGACAAGCCGGGTCAAGGGATAACAGAGAAACAGGGTAGTACAACGAGCCGAGTCAAAACCAAAAGAGCAAACTAGAATACCAGAGCACTGAGTGACTAGACAAGCTAGAACCACGACAGGGCAATGAGCTGAAGTAAGGAGTAAGCTTAAATACCCTGGCTCTGGATGGAAATCACGCCTCTGACAAGTACCGATTGGATATCGGACACTTGAGTGACAGATTGCTCGTGCTAGCGTCATGACGTCACGTATTGAGCGTCCTGCTAGAAAAGGACGTGGATTCCTCGCGGCCGGTGTTTAAGTGACTGGATGAACCGCGAGGAACGGAGGAAACAGCTCGCCTGGACGGATACACCACCAAGTCTCTACCTCCCTTAGAGGTAGAGGCCTCAGGTACCCTGACAGTACCCCCCCTCTCAGATACGCCCACCGGGCGGAATGAACCGGGGCGAGATGGGAAGCGGAGGTGAAATGCTCTGCGAAGGCGAGAAGCATGGACGTCCTCCTGAGGTACCCAACTCCTCTCCTCAGGACCATATCCCCTCCAGTTGACCAGATATTGCAATTTTCCCCTTGAAATTCTGGAGTCAATGATGGAGCTGACCTCGTACTCCTCCCGACCCTCCACCTGAACAGGACGAGGCGAGGGGACCTTAGAGGAGAATTTGTTGCAAATGAGGGGTTTCAACAAGGAGACATGAAAAGAGTTAGGAATGCGTAAGGCAGGTGGCAGAGCAAGGCGATACGCAACCGGATTGATACGAGTGAGAACCCTGTAAGGGCCTATGTAGCGAGGAGCAAATTTCATGGACGGAACTTTTAGGCGAATATTCTTAGTACTCAACCATACCCTATCCCCAGGAACAAAAACAGGAGCCGCTCTTCTATGTTTGTCAGCGTGTTTCTTGAACAGCGAGGAACTATGTAATAGAATTTGTCGAGTCTGATCCCATAATTTCTTCAGGTTGGCGACATGATCATCAACCGACGGTATCCCCTGAGAAGAGGAAACCGAAGGAAAAATCGAAGGATGAAAGCCATAGTTCATGAAGAAAGGGCTAGAGCGAGTTGAATCGCAAACAAGGTTATTGTGTGCGAACTCCGCCCAAGGAATCAGACCGACCCAATCGTCCTGGTGTTCGGAAACAAAGCAACGCAGATACTGTTCGATCTTTTGATTAGTACGTTCAGCAGCTCCGTTAGACTGAGGGTGATAGGCAGAGGAAAAGTTCAATTTGATGCCCATTTGAGAACAAAAGGATCTCCAGAAACGTGAGACAAATTGAGAACCTCTATCAGAAACAATCTCTGAAGGAATCCCATGTAGGCGAAAAACTTCTCTCGCAAAAATCTCCGCCAATTCAGGAGAAGTCGGAAGTTTAGGTAATGGTACGAAATGGGCCATCTTAGTAAATCTATCCACCACCGTGAGAATAACAGTCTGTCTTTTGGAAGCAGGCAAATCAACGATAAAGTCTATGGACAAACAGGACCAAGGTTTCTCAGGAATGTCCAAGGGGTGTAATAGGCCACATGGGGATGCATGAGGTAGTTTAGTCTTGGCACAAGTCTCACAAGCTGCGACGAACTCCTCAATATCCTTTCGAAGTGAAGGCCACCAGAAATCCTTGGATATCAGAGAGTATGTCTTGCGAATACCAGGATGACCAGCTATTTTACTTTCATGAAAACATTGTAAGAGCTCCAGTTGAAGTTCAGGAGGAACAAAGTTTCTTCCCTCAGGAGTGTTTCCGGGAGCTAGATGTTGTGACTTCAAGATCTGGTCAAGTAGCGGAGAATGAATTTTGAGACTGGTATTAGCAATAATATTGCATTTGGGTACAATGGAAGACAAAAGTGGTTCAACTGAAGCAGAGGGTTCATATTGGCGAGATAGCGCATCGGCTTTAGAATTCTTTGACCCAGGTCTGTAAGTCAGAACGTAATTGAAATGGGTAAGAAACAACGACCAACGAGCCTGCCTGGAGGACAGACGCTTGGCCTCTCCGATATAGGACAAGTTCTTGTGGTCTGTCAGGATGGTAACAGGATGTAATGTACCTTCCAATAAATGTCTCCATTCTTTCAAAGCCTTGATAACCGCTAGTAATTCTCTGTCACCAATGTCATACCTGCTTTCAGTACCGGTCAATTTTTTAGAGAAAAATCCACATGGATGTAATGGTTTATCAACACCCAACCTTTGAGATAGAACAGCACCTAAACCAGTCTCTGATGCGTCTACCTCGAGCAAAAAAGGCAGAGAAGTGTCAGGGTGAACTAAAATGGGAGCGGAAGCGAAAAGCTCCTTGAGAGTCTTGAACGCAAGGAGAGCTTCAGTAGTCCAATTCTTAGTGTCAGCCCCCTGTTTGGTCATGTTAGTGATCGGTGCAATAATGGAAGAATAGCCCTTAATAAAGCGCCTATAATAATTGGAAAAACCAATAAATCTCTGTATGGCTTTAAGACCTGTGGGTAAAGGCCACTCTAGAATGGATTGGAGCTTATCCGGATCCATCTTAAATCCCTCCCCAGAGATCACATAGCCGAGAAAGGTTACCTGGGTTTGATCAAAGCTACATTTCTCCAACTTGCAGTACAAGCCATGCTGGAGAAGCTTGTGCAAAACCCTCCTGACTTGCTTGTGATGAATCTCAATGTCACTAGAATGAATGAGTATATCATCTAGGTATACAATGACGCACTCTTGCTGAAATTCCCTAAGAACCTCATTAATCAGATCTTGGAATACCGCTGGCGCATTGCATAACCCAAAAGGCATGACAGTATATTCATAGTGGCCATATCGAGTATTGAATGCCGTCATCCACTCATGTCCCTGCTGGATTCTCACCAAGTTATATGCCCCTCTGAGGTCTAACTTGGTGAAAATTGTAGAGCCCTTCAAACGATCGAAGAGTTCGGTGATCAAGGGAATCGGGTATGCATTTTTAATGGTTATCTTATTCAAGCCTCGATAATCAATACAAGGTCTCAAAGAACCATCTTTCTTTTTAACAAAAAAAAATCCAGCCCCGGCAGGGGAGGAGGACCTCCTGATGAATCCCTTGTCTAAGTTCTCGTGAATATATTCCTCTAGGACTGAGTTCTCCTTTATAGATAATGGGTATACATGACCTCTGGGAGGCATGGTACCAGGGAGTAGGTTAATTTTGCAATCAAAGGACCTGTGTGGGGGTAAGGTATCGGCTTTCTTTTTGTCAAATACTGCCTTTAAATCTAGATACTGAGGCGGAATTTGTGTCTCTGTAGGATTGTCAGAGGTATTCGATGTATTAGTTAATCCAAGAGGTAAGACCTTCCGCAAGCATTTTTCTTGACAATTCTCTCCCCACGAAACTATCTCCCCTGATTCCCAATTAATAATAGGGTTGTGTCTCCTCAGCCAGGAGTACCCCAGGACTATGGGAATAGACGGAGAAGAAATGAGCATTAAGGATATATCCTCTTTATGCAGGATGCCAACAGTCAAGTTAATCGGTATGGTCTCATGGAAAATAACAGGCTCAAGTAACGGTCTACCATCGATGGCCTCGACAGCCAGAGGTGTCTCTTTTAACTGGGATGGAATAGCATGCTTGGCAGCAAAACCCTGATCTATAAAGCTCTCAGCAGCTCCAGAATCGATTAGTGCCATAGTCTTAACTACTCCCTTCTCCCACTTTAAAGAAACGGGTAACACAAGCCTGAGCTCCTTGTAGTTGTGAATAGAGGACAAAGTAGAAACACCCAAGGCCTGTCCTCTAGAGGAACTTAGGTGCGAGCGTTTCCCGAACGATTGGGACAATTTAGGCGTAAATGACCCCTGACTCCACAATACATACATAAACCCTCCCTTCTCCTGTACTGTCTCTCCCTTTCAGTGAGATGAGTACTGCCTATCTGCATAGGTTCAGGAATACGTAAGTCCTCGAACTCAGAGATTTGAAAGGTAGGCGCTAGTTTAAAGGAGGGTCTACGGGTCCTATCTCGAGTGTTCTGCCTCTCTCTTAAGCGTTCATCAATACGAGATATAAAAGAAATTAAATCCTCCAAATTTTCAGGGAGTTCTCTAGTAGCGACCTCGTCAAGAATTACATCTGATAACCCATTCAAAAACACATCTATATAAGCCTGTTCGTTCCACTTAACTTCTGCCGCCAGGGATCTGAACTCTAGTGCATAATCCACAAGTGTTCGATTGTCCTGTTTAAGGCGCAACATTAATCTAGCTGCATTGACCTTTCTGCCAGGAGGGTCAAAAGTTCTTCTAAACGCAGCTACAAAGGCATTATAATTATAGACTAGTGGGTTATCATTCTCCCATAAAGGATTGGCCCATCTCAAAGCTTTTTCAATGAGCAGAGTAATAATAAATCCAACCTTTGCTCTATCTGTAGGATAAGAGCGGGGTTGTAATTCGAAATGGATGCTAATCTGGTTTAGAAAGCCACGACACTTCTCCGGTGACCCGCCATAACGTACTGGTGGGGTAATACGGGAAGAAGCACCTACAGTGGCTACCTCTAGACCTGAGACTGCAGGAGAGATAGAAGGAGTACGTGTCTCCTCAGGTGGATTACTAGCACGAGACAAAAGTGCCTGTAGTGCCAAAGCCATCTGATCCATCCTATGTTCCATGGCGTCAAACCTGGGATCCGAAGAACCAAGCTGACTGTTTGTACCTGCAGGATCCATTGGCCCTGTCGTAATGTCAGGATCGGGACAGGGATCCAACACGCAGAGTACAAAGAGTGGAAAGGTACGTATACCGGGCCTTAGAATGGCCGGACTAACGTACCGAGAGTAAAGAATAGTCAGAGACAAGCCGAGGTCGAGGGAACGAGAAGACAGATAAGCGAGAGACAAGCCGGGTCAAGGGATAACAGAGAAACAGGGTAGTACAACGAGCCGAGTCAAAACCAAAAGAGCAAACTAGAATACCAGAGCACTGAGTGACTAGACAAGCTAGAACCACGACAGGGCAATGAGCTGAAGTAAGGAGTAAACTTAAATACCCTGGCTCTGGATGGAAATCACGCCTCTGACAAGTACCGATTGGATATCGGACACTTGAGTGACAGATTGCTCGTGCTAGCGTCATGACGTCACGTATTGAGCGTCCTGCTAGAAAAGGACGTGGATTCCTCGCGGCCGGTGTTTAAGTGACTGGATGAACCGCGAGGAACGGAGGAAACAGCTCGCCTGGACGGATACACCACCAAGTCTCTACCTCCCTTAGAGGTAGAGGCCTCAGGTACCCTGACAGTCTGGCCGGGTACAGGAAACAGAAGCTCATGTACTGCGCTCCGCTCCGCCACGCTACACTCAGTGGTGTATACACACTAACAGCCACACACACTCAACGACAAACACACAGACGTCACTGACAGACACAGACTCACTGATCTGACACACACTCATTCATTCATTGACAGACACACACTCAATCACAAACATACTCTCACTGATTTGACAGACACTCACAAACACACACACAGACACACACATGCATACAATCATTCACAGACACATACACACACTCACATACACAGACACACACACTCACAGACACACACACACACAGAAACACTCACAGACAAACACATACACAGACACACACTCACAAACAAACACAGACACACACTCACAGAAAAACATACACACACAAAGACACATACACACACACACACACACACTGACAGACACATACACATACACACACACTCACAGACACACACACTCACACACACACTTACACATACACTTTCAGACACACACTCACAGACAAACACATACACAGACACACACACATTTAGACAAACTCACACATACACTTTCAGACACAGACACACACTTTCAGACACACACACAAACTCACACATACACTTTCAGACACACACACTTTCAGACACACACTCACAGACAAACACATACACAGACACACACACACACACACATTTAGACAAACACACACTCACACATACACTTTCAGACACAGACACACACACTCACAGACACACACTCACACATACACACACACTCACACATACACTTTCAGACACACACACTCACAGACACACACACACTCAGACACACACACACACACACACTCACACATACACTTTCAGACACACACAATTAAATATTAATATCCACCCAGCCTCCCTACCTGGAGAGCTGGTGTGGATGTGTCCCTGGGGTCCAGTGGGGCTTCCGTGCGGCTGGCGGCAGCGTTCTAATGAGAGGCGGTGAGGGAGCTCTAACCTGTCTGCTCTGCTCCCTCGCGGGCTGTCTGCTGATGCCGCGGGAGCCGGAAGATGACGTCATCTTCCGGCTCCCGCAGCATCAGCACACGGCGCACGAGGGAGCAGAGCAGACAGGTTAGAGCTCCCTCGCCGCCTCTCATTAGAACGCTGCCGCCAGCCGGGGGTCCAGGAGGTGACCTGGCAGGAGGGAGCGCTTCCCTCCTGCCGGTCACTGAAATCTGGCGCCCCCAGAGCCGGTGCGCCCTAAGGCGGCCGCCTGTGCCGCCTTATGGACGCGCCGGCCCTGGTTTTAAGGCACTTATTAAACGATTGAAGACTAGGGGAGAGTCTGATGCCTTACAATATTCAATTCATTGTGAGGTATCATTTCTGTAGTTATACTAATACATACATACATACAAGTGTGTTCCAGATCTGTGTATCTACATACAAACTGTGCTGTTGTCGATTCTGGATGGAGTTTACTTGTGATGGAGATAGATGTTTCTCTTAAGAAGCCTGGCTAAATGACGCAGTCCTTTCTATCTCGAACAGTAATAATGAAGTGAAAGTGTCATTATTGACTGATTAGCAGAAGAAGGTTTTACCAGTTAGAGACATTTTATACAGCCTACCCCAAGGTACAAACCGATCTTATTGCTGCCACATATTGCTCCTAATGGTTAAAGGAATTAAGTAATCAGTTCAGCAAAGGGCTGAAATAAAGACCATGAGTTTTGCAGGAATACGGGCTCTCAGCGAATTATCTCCGATACATTGTATCTGGAAGTAATTACGAAGGAGCCTTTTTCTTTCCTGCTCTCTTTGCACAGAAAGACCCATCTCATTTATCTTAATGAAGCGTGTGGATGTGCGGGAATCTTTCAAATCTCCCCCGTTTACAGTAAAAGGATGGCTGCCGGTAACGGTCTCCCTCCCCCTTATTTCTGTGCATTAAATAACATGTTAAAGTACGCTGTGCAATCCCTTTCTATGTGGGTCATGCACTGTGTAACTTCACGTTTTTTAATATCTCTTGTAGGTTCTTCATGCCCAAAAAGGAAATAAAAAACACATTTTAATAAATGAAATAGCCCTGACATTGAACTTTTCTTTACATAAATCAACTGAAAACAACAATGTGAATAGATTAATAACCAATCTGTAACAGCTCTAGCTGTAATTATCTTTTAAAGATCTGTCAGTGTTTCAGTGTGGAGGCAGCCATCTTGGAATTATTTTTTTTACAACAGTTGGGCAGAGTTTGGATGGATGGGACTGGAGGCCAATAACCAATTGCGAGGCTCCGATAGCTCCCAGCATTTTACGGTAATGGTTCTTCTGTGCCCAATTTGCCTCAGGAAACGAAAATATTATCTACAAAGGAGAACTGTCACTTCTGGAATTTGAACCATTCAATAAATTATAGAAAAACACCTATAATCATGAGATTCTTCATTTTCATTTATGTAAAAAATGTGGCAGATGGTCATAATCCAGTTTAGACTAGGCAAAACCAGGCAAACATTGCAAATAGAAAAATAAAGTTCAATTTCTCCTCTTCTCTGTATGCTCACTCTATGCTGACCGCCAGGAGCCAAGGGCAGAGCTCATGCCGATGATTGACTGGGAGCCAAGATGGAAGCCCGAGTTGCAGGCTAAAGGGTGTACATATCAATATTTAATTTTATTTTTTATACCTCACATCCACATATTTGTTAAATATAGAGATAATTAAACATAGTAGAACTTCAGGGAGGTAATAGTTACACTTAAAGACGTTTCTGTCCTTTTATGTAGAAAAAAAAGCACAGAGTGGATTTAATTACATCTACCTTGCACTCATTATCTTTAAGATTACTATATGATGGTCCATGTACCATTTCTGATGAAAGTGCCTCTTTGACGAAATTTTCTATTAGATTGAGCCGTCTGTTTCATATCTATTTGTTTAAACCTCTGTGTTTTGTGATGGTTGTTTGCACGTAATTAAATTCTTTACCAATTCTGTTTACAGTTCTCCTGCAAACACATCACTTGAATTGTTTTGTCTTCTTTCTTCTTAGGAAACCGAAAGGTAACTCTCCATTTGCTGTGGGTTAAGCAATAACTGTCATGATCCAGGATCAGATCCTGCCTTTGGTTCATAGGAGTTTTATTCGTGCCCCAGCTGGAGAGAGAGCAGTTAATTAGTCTTTACTATAGAAGAACGATCCCCAGTAACATGGCATTCCTTGCAAAAGTGTCATGAAGGCCACCTGATGTAGCTGTGTGGTCAGATAGCAAACCACATGGTTTAGGTTTGGAGGGGCACTTGTGAAATCATCGTGAGTGGCTTGGTGGGGTTGTATCTGATTTTTACTTTTTTAAGTTGTCTAAGTAAGTTAGGTAATTTAAATGTGTTATTGTTTTAAAGAAACACTCCAATATTAAAAATAAATATATTTAATTTGAAAGTTGGAGTGTTCCTTTTTTATGTTAGATTTAGCCCCTTCTTTTTATTTATAAAATTAAATAAACTCCCCTTTTTCCATTGCCAAGACTCCTTAACGTAAAGTCCCAGCATCCTTTGCTCTGAGCAGAACTGAAGCTGAACACACAGAGCTTTAAAATCTACTCTGTCCCATATCCCCCTCCCCATTAAGGCACCTTCAAATCTACCTGCATGCTTGTCTTGTGTGGGAGATAGTGACTGTCACATTACTAATCTCTGCAATGGGTTAAACAGCTCTCGCATTGACTTCATTGCAAGCTGTCTCATTGTTTCTGTATAGATCTAACTGCCTTTTATAAGAAAGCAGACATTTGGCTCATGCATATGCTCTGAGCCACTCTCATACATTTGTAAGGGAGAGCACTTAATCGCTTACAATGGGTCGGTCAAGTGCCGGTTAATATTGTGGGCTTATATAAAAATATATCGTCCCTTTTTTCTTCATTTTCTCTGGGCTCTACTTCTATTTTTTTGACCAGATCAACATCTCAAATGCTAAATTCTGCAAAAAATGGGGAGTTATTTCCTGTCTGAGGTGTCTCTTTATTTTTTGTATGTTTAAACCATTCTAGCCTGTTTTCTATTTTTGACTAATTTTAGGCGATAGGCAAAAATGCTCTAAACAAAATGGATGCAACAGTGTAATAGTATAATTCCCAAGCAATGAGCAAAGTACTATGTTATTAGCAGTGATTATAAAACTAGTGAACAATTAAGAAAGGGAAAAAAAAACAACATACATATAGAACGTGTTGTTTTTTTTTCTTATTGTATTGATTTCATGCAAACAATTTGTTTTACAGGTCTTTCATTGTACTGTGCTAGTATATACATTTTGATTTACAGTTGATTGATGTAATAGCTGCATAAAAAATATGCCATCAAAAAGTTAATTTGACTCATTGTTCCAATTAAAAAAACATCCTGTTACAATTCTAGCAAAAGAAGAATGATGGTGGCAGGGGAGACCACAAGCTATTTTGTGGTAACTCAACCCATGGTTTTTTTTGCATCTAATTTTACATTAAAACCACAGACCAAAGGTTACACTATAGTCATACCAGCAGATCCAGTGACGCGGAACCAGCAGCGCAGTCTGCATGCAGGTCAGAAGGGTAGAGATGGGCGTAAACCCTTTATGTGGTGGTTAATTTGCCAACTGGAAACGAGTATTTGGAAAAACTGTTCGTGATAACGGGTGTTGGAAAAAGCACAACTATTGTAATTTAGTTTGTATAAACAAAGTAAATGCTATTTGGCGCCATGTTCGTACCGCTCAGAAATAGATTTCCATCGCAGCTGTTGAATAAAATATAAATGTAACCAGTGAAGCCAAGAAAGTGGCAAGTGGGGATACTGTGAAGCTTTCCAGTACCGCTCATTTTAACTCAGAAAATGCCAGATAAGGCTGAATGACCTGTCCACTCAAACACCATCGGCATGCAAAGTGCGGAAAGAAAAAACCCTCAAAGAATACATCTTCTGAATAATCATGGGAAGTATAAAAAAATACAGCAAAACTAGACATCAACTGAAAATTTACTCATTTTAAATTATATTTATAAAAAAAAAACAACTGTTAAAGGGACACTATAGTCACCAAAACAACTTTAATGAAGCAATTTTGGTATATATATCATGCCCCATGCAGTCTCACTGCTCAATTTTCTGCCATTTAGGAGTTAAACCATTTTGTTTATGCAGTTGTAGGCACACCTCCCTGTATGTGACTTGCACAGCCTTCCTTAACACTTCCTGTAAAGAGTCATCTAATGTTTACACTTCCTTTATTGGGACTTCTGTTTAATTTTGAATTTCTGTTAATGACCTGCTATACCCTGCAGGAGCCTCCTGTATGTATTTAAAGTTTAAACTACAGAGCAGGAGATAAAGACCTTTTAAAATTAGTTACATCTGATTTAAAATGAAACCAGTTTGTTTTCTCACAGGCTGTGCTTGTCACGGCCAGGGGATGTGTGACTAGGGCTCCATAAACAGAATAAGTGGGGTTTATGGCCGTGAATTGGACAGTGAAACTTTAGAGGCATGCTTCATAGCTAAAGTTGTTTTGGTGACTAGTGTCCCTTTAAGCAATGATTGAATTACTTTCTTATAAGCTGGGTAGACTCAAAGAATAGACAGAACAGGAAGTTCTGAGTGGGGTCCCTAGCTGGACCTCAAATGCTAATCCTAGAATTTTCGGACTGCCAATGGCTAGCAGTAAATCAGGAACATTTTGCCCAAAAATAGAATGGAGACCAAGCTGAATATTGATAGACTTTCTTTCCTTTTTTCTTTTTCTTGACTAGGTTTCTCTTTTTGCAGCTATGTCCTGTTTGTGAGGATGGGTGCTCTGTGCAGCCCCATGCTCTCTTCATATCTATAGTCTTTATAATTATGAAGATGACATAGCAAAAAAGGGCTAAGAAAAGGCTGAACAAAAATAATATTGAAATAACTTTTTGACTATATATATATATATATGTATATATATGCCTGCAATTTGCTAGTACTATGTGTAAATTAAATTAAAATCATGCACAACAATTAATTGCTAAGAAGTTAGGAGACCAATATATTATCAATATAACTGTGCTAACACTTGTCTGTTTAAAGTGTCCCTGCTCTTCCATATGGAGAGAGGAATATATTTGTGATATCTTTACCCTACAATTCTCAAAGCCTGTCTATTGGTAAGCAGGCTCTTCTAGAAGTCTTAGAATGTCTCTCTGAATGTCGCTTGTGAGAGTCAGTAGATCTTTAACCACTAAGTGACCAAACCGGTTTTCAATTTTCTTACCGTTAAGGACCAGGGCTGTTTTGCATTTCTGGGATGTTTGTGTTTAGCTGTAATTTTCCTCTTACTGATTTACTGTACCCACACATATTATATACCGTTTTTCTCGCCATTAAATTGTCTTCCTAAAGATACCATTATTTTCATCATATCATATAATGTACTATAAAAAAAAAAAAAAATAAGCTGAAAAAAATAAGAAAACACTAAATCTAATTTTGACCCCCAAAATCTGTTGCACATCTAAAACCGCCTATGATAAATAGTTTCTAAATTTTGTCCTGAGTTTAGAAATTCACAAATGTTAACATGTTAGTTTTTTTGTGTGTGCAAGTTATAGGGCAATAAGTACAAGTAGCACTTTGCTATTTCCAAACAATATTTTTTTTTTCAAAATTAACGCAAGTTACATTGTAACACTGATATCTGTCAGGAATCCCTGAATAACCCTTCACATGTATATATTTTAAAAGAAGACAACCTAAGGTATTTTCGTACATTCATTTTACCACCAATCTATGCCAAATAAAAAAAAAAAAAAATTGGTGATTTTTTTTTGACACACATAGCAATTTAAGAATACATGTACTGAGAACTTTAAGGGTTATTGCCAAATAACACCCCAGTATGTGTTCAGCAACATCTCCTGAGTACTCCATGTATAGGTGTGTCGGGTTCTTGATGTTGATACACTATGTCAAAGAGTTCCATGGGGAAAATTAATTGGGAAACCCTGCCCTAGGGTATTTCAAATTCTACCACCAGTCTTTGTCAAACGTTTAGGTAGTTATTTTTTTGTGTTATTTTTCTCTCACATTGTACTTTAGGCATGGATTCTCAGTTCCTGTTATGTGTTACTGACAAAGAACACCCCAATATGTGTTCAGCAACATCTCCCGAGTACAACAGTCCCCCCCAATGTAGAGATTTTATCGGTTTTTGCAAACTTACAGGGGTCAAATGTAAGGCTTTCCTCTTTTCCATGTTTGCACATTGAAATTTACCAAATTGTTTTGCTCGGCCAATGTTGCCTTTGAGACCATATAGCAGCCCAGGAATGAAATTAACCCCATCATGGCATACCATTTGTAAAAGTAGACAACCCACGGTATTCAAAATGGGGTATGTCCAGTCTTTTTTAGTAGCCACTTAATCACAAACCCCTGCCGAAATTAGCATTTCTATTTCGTTTTTTTGCATTTTTCACACATAAATTGCCATTTCACCAATGATATTATCAGTGTAATACATTTTACTGCTCTAAAACACTCATATTTGTGTAGAGTAATGTCTCACGAGTACAACAGTACCCCTCAAGTACAGGTTTTATGGTGATTTGTAAAGTTACAGGGTCAAACATAAGATTTGCCAGTTTCTGTTTTTGTAAATTGCTATTTGCTATGATGCCTTTGACACGGTATGGCAGCCCAGAAATGAAAATTAACCCCACCATGGCATACCATGGTCTGTAGGTCTGTGTTGCCTTTTGAGACCATATGATAGCTCAGGAATGTGAAATAACCCCATCATGGCATACCATTTTCAAATGAATACAACCCAGGGTATTCAAAATGGGGTATTTCAAGTCTTTTGTAGTAGCCACTTAGTCACAAACGCAGGCTAAATTTAGCGGTTTTATTTGTTTTTTTTTACAAATGTGGTTGTTTTTAAATTATATATATATATATATGTTACAGGTGCCTCATTCCAGGGCCCTATTTAGCCTTGCAGAGAGTCCCAGGAAGGATGTATTTCCCAAGTAAGTGGATTAATCTCATAAGAGCAAGCATTAGGCCGCTAGGATAGGACCTGCCAACAATGGGGTACATTGACGGTGTGGCAGGCTCATGCAATATATGATCATATAATGTAACTAAACCCCCATTATATTTTGCCTAGGTGAGGTGTTTTTAAATAGAACTACTACAATCTCTAAGATTTGAAATCATTGTTTAGTGAATAAGCGAGTGCGCTGGATTCTGTATGCATAATAATGTATGCATGTTCAGGTGAGTGCAGCCCTCTTGGTTTTGTGTGTGTGTGTGTGTATATATATATATATTACACACACACACACACACACACACACACACACAACGTGTGTATGCATGTGCGTGTGTGTGTGTGTGTATATATATATATATATATATACACACACACGCACACTTTTATTTCCTATATATGTATAATATATTGTAATTAAAGCATTTTATAATATATTATACATATATAATGCATATATATATATGATTTCATTATAAGTGTATTTTGAGATATGTGTATCTCAAAATACACTTATAATAAAATTATATATGTATAATATATTATAAAATGCTTTAAATATTTTAGAATATATTATACTTGTATAATATATTTATTTATGTATGTATTTATTTTTTTAGCAGCCTGGGGGACTGCCTGACAGCTCAGACAGTCCCTCTGCTGGCAGCTCCATTGTATTCTATTGCAGCAATGTGATCATGGTGACCACATGGCACTAGAGGGCCAGCTGTTGCGCCGGCAATCCCCCCTGACCGTGATTGCCGCGGATCGCCGGTCCAGGTAAGTTCAGGGCTCCTATTTGCCACAGACTTACTAGGTACGTCCGCGGTCCATAACAACCATTTTTTGTCAGACGTACCTAGTATGTCCGCGGTCGTTAAGGGGATATGCATTTCTAACATCATTCTAAATGTATTTTTATTTAAATATATGTATATTAATATCAAAATACAGTTAGAACAAATGTAAACTGGTATATAATTTGTTTTAAATTTCATTTTTTTTTCCAATTTATTTATTGATTATTTTAATTTTTATATATATATATATATATATATATATATATATATATATATAGATTAATATTAAAATACACTTTAATAATGATTTATGTATGTGTATATAAAAGTACTTACCTCATATATTTTTTATTATTTTATTTAATTTTTACATTTTTTTTAATAACTTTTAAAACTCTTAAAAGTTTTTTTCAGACGTTAAGGGGACTGCCTGAGAGCTCAGGCAGCCCTTATCAGGCACTGCACAAGTCGGCTCTTCCGGCCATGTGATTGCGAGGACTCCGTGATCACATGGCTCGAGAGGGCCGGATCGGGCAGAGGGGGTCTGCCTGGGAGCGAGGATCGCCAGCGATCAGGTAAGTGTGGATTTACTAGTATCGGACGTACCAGGTACGAATGAGGTTGTTAACATCCGTTTTTTGTCGGACGTACCTGGTACGTCCGTGGTCGGGAAGGGGTTCAAGTATATTTGTTTTGTCACGATAACATTCTGAGACACTGAAAAATATCTAGGTAAAACATTTTTATTATATTTTAAAATAAAGACATAGACATAGACATATAACAGGAACACCTCAATTGTTTTCCAGTTTTTTTTCTTATTATTATACTAGTTTTTAAAAGAAGTATTTTGGATACAACAGTTGGCTTACAGTTTAACCATCTGTAAAAACTGCTGAAACTATTTTTGTTGTTAAAGGCTCCTGTCCATGTAAGCGAGCTGTGTTAGGTTCTTAGTAAATTAGTTTTCTTAGAAAGATTGATACTGTTATTGCTTTGTTATGCCATCAACAAGAATTGCATGTATTTTCTGAGAAACTCTGAGCAAATTCTATAAAAATCTGTAAAATGAAAAGACGTGGGCAGTGACCTTTTTTAGAATAAAATATAGCAAAAAATATGTGGGTGTGGTATGAAACCCACCCTCAGACGATACCGCAACTCCAAGTAAAATGTCTTAAATGTCAGGTGAAATAATCCTGAGATCAAGGCCTTGATAGGGTTAATTCCGGTGCTGGGCTCTCCCACATATGTAGCAAGTAACACAAAACGCAGTCTGCACTCGGGAGTAAACCCTTATAATCCACAGAAATAATGAAAAAGTGCACATTTATTGATATAACAATTGCAGTGATGTATGGCAGAAAATAGTCATGCACCACACCAAAAAGCTGACTATAAGAGCAGGAATATTGAGTAATGCAAACAGCATATGATAATCACAAGATGGAGATACAGATATCCAGGCAAGGACAACACACTTGCAAAAAAAAAAAGGAATATTTAGAGAATGAGATATTAAGTCATTGTGATACCTGCTGCTGCCAGACGTGAGAGAGACCACCTACACTGCCACCCACAAAAAGGTAAGAGTGAGTACCCTGAGCACCAGGGGGGTGCGAAACGTGTCCAGGGAACTCACTCTTACCTTTTTTTGTGGGTGGCGGTGTAGGTGGTCTTTCTCAAGTCTGGCAGCAGCAGGTATCACAATTACTTAATATCTCATTCTCTAAATATTCCTATTTTTTGCAAGTGTGTTATCCTTGCCTGGATATCTGTATCTCCATCTTGTGATTATCATATGCTGTTTGCATTACTCAATATTCCTGCTCTTATAGTCAGCTTTTTGGTGTGCTGCCATGACTATTTTCTGCCATACATCGCTGCAATTTTTATATCAATAAATGTGCACTTTTTCATTATTTCTGTGGATTATAAGGGTTTATTCCTGAGTGCGGACTTGATTTCGTTGTGTGACTTTTTAAAAATTCTCTGTGTTATTGGAATTTTGAATAGCTGAGCTGAAACAACAACTATGTGGATTACCTTACTAGCGAGATGTACAAACGTGTTCCATAGGCGAATCCACAATAAAAATTGTTCTCAAATCCATTTAACACTACCATATAGCTTCAGATTTCTTACTGCCCCAACAAGCGTTCCAAATTGTATTCAAATAGAACTGGAGAAGAGGCACACCATAGATTCACAGGGTTATTCATTAACATGAGAATTCAAGGTGAATCCAAAGTAAATTATTTAACGTCAAATTCTCACATTTTTCTACATTTAGCTACTCTTGCCTTAAAGAACCACTCAATGAAGTGGTCTGGGTGCCAGGTCCCCCAGGTTTTAACCCCGCAGCTGCAAACATAGCGATTTCAGAGAAACTACAATGTTTACATTGCAGGGTTAATCCAGCCTCTAGTGGCTGTCTTCCTGACAGCCGCTAGAGGCGCTTCCGCGACGCTCAATGTGAAAATCGCATTGAGCACGCCGAACGTCCATAGGAAAGCTTTGAGTAATGCTTTACTATGGGCGGTTTGAATACAATTGACTTATTA
This sequence comes from Pelobates fuscus, assembly GCF_036172605.1. NCBI lineage: Eukaryota > Metazoa > Chordata > Amphibia > Anura > Pelobatidae > Pelobates > Pelobates fuscus. Next base: position 12,663,659 of record NC_086319.1, read on the forward strand.
CGCAGGGAGACAATTGACTTATTACGCAGGGAGAGAATTTACTTATTACACAAGGAATGCATTGTTGATGTGCAAAGGAACCTGGCTTCAAAGGAATCGTGGCTTCCAGACCCGCACAGCCAACTCTGTTGTCATGTACTTGGTGGACAGTGACTCTGGCCCTTGGTGTATCATTGCTTTTTAGTATTCGCCTGGTTTTCTCAATATTGTATCTGACATTTGGAGTTTTCCCTTAGTGAATAACCCTGGGTGAGAACTCTGTAAATCTAATTTAAGACCAAAGTAGCCAAACTGGAAAATCCTCAAAGTGAGCTATGCTTTAAACTTCCCAAATTCACAGTTTAGTGAATAATTCCCATTGTAATATTTATAAGGTATTTGCTTAATATCTGGCCTTTTAATTCTACATTTTTCTTTTCAGCGCCTACATCTTCCTGTTTTTGCACATATTTGACATATGACTGCTCTCAGAAACTCAGGAATGGAAAGATGTAGTAATTTAATGCAGATTTCCACCAACGTAACTAAGGGGTTTATTCACTAAACATTTAACTAATATATGAATCTTCCAGTGTCGCCATTTACCAGTCTCTAGTTTGGCCTAGGGTGCTGCTTAATTCATTGCATATTGTAAATTAAACTATTTTTGTGTTTCTTTGTAGTGGCAAATGTAATATTATTTCTTTGAGAGTACCCTGTGTCTGCATTTTCCTTTTCCTAACATCATAATTTTAAAGGAAAATTAATCTGCATAAAGTTACTGTTTAAAATAAATAACTATATAAATATTAAAAGTTGAACATGTTTTTTTTTCCCTTTCTTTCTTTTCAAGAAAGTCTAATGTTTACTTTTAGATACATTTGGCTGTGTCCCTAGTATAAACGAAAATGTCCCTCTTTCATAAAACAGGAAATCTGTCTCTAGTATAAAGATTTGTTTATTTTATTATCTGCAAAAAAAATGTGGCATTTGCTATATTCATAAACACACATGCTACGGGAGGGTTTGTCAATGAAGCATTAAGGAAGTATGGTAACTGTAGCGGTCTGAGAGCTTATTCTATAATCTACACCCACGATAGACTCTACCTTTGGGCAAGATCTGTCTTCTTAATAAACCTGTCCGGTTGATTACGAGGTTTATAAATACAAATAAAATTTGTGGAGCATTAAATTATCCACTGATGCTGCAGCCTGTAGGAGAGTTGGGTGGGAGGAAAGGAGAGATATCAAATCGAGAACATTGTGTAGAAGGGCTGTGTGTTTTAAATCATGGGGCATCCAAACAACATTCTGACAGATGGACAGCAGAATACTCCTTTTCAACCTTCGGGAATGTTTTTATTTATTTGCCAAAATAACTATAAAATATTGTGGAATATGTTGGCCAATAAAACCATTATAAGAATTTAAACAATAATTATCAGTGTAAATGGAAGACTGTGTGTCATTGAATATCCTGATGAAAAAGGATTTTAAACTACAAATAAAATATCAGGACCCTACAGACCAGTGGGTGCTTGCATTTTTCATGCATTATATAAATAAAAAGGTTTAGAAAAATGTAAGAGTCACCTTTATAATTTCAGCATTTACTGCAAATCCCCAAGCTTTACAACATCTGCAGAGAGCCCAGATCAGGAAGTGTCTCAGTTAATCAACATATGAACCAACAAAAAAGTTATAATTGTAGATTATGCTAGCTTTAGTGTACCTATAATCTTAATTTTATTAATGACAGGAGGCGAGTATTTGCTTAAGTCTCTCTTTACTAGAACTCCACAGCAGCACAGAAAAACAACCAATCAGAAAAAAGTTAGGTACTATAAAACTCCCCTCCCCATGCATCATTTCCTCTTTCACGCTGCGACAAAAACAGAAAAAAAAAAAGGCAGAAAACATAATGGGGAAGAAACAAAGTCCTAGATACAATGAATACAACGATGTCCACCATCCGAGAAGAACTGTCAAATCAGATAGCGTTGATGGACTGTAAACTGAAACGAGAGAAAAACAGAATCGAACAAGTTGATTATCCAATGAAATGTACTCTGAATAAACATGTAGGTACCCAATGCAGCAACCAAATTTACCCTAATATGTAGATATCCCAACCCTACTTATGAAAAACAGACAAAAGAAACAAGTGACCGGTAGCAGAGACAACAAGCAGAGTTGCATACGTACCTGATTAATCTAACTATGAAATGAAACAAGGGAGGGATAAGAATGGGTGGGAAATACTCGCCTCCTGTCATTAATAAAATTAAGATTATAGGTACACTAAAGCTAGCATAATCTACAATTTTATAACCTGACAGGAGGCTTCGTATTTGCTGTTTTAACGCTCAGTCAACAAATCCAACGCTGTTTGTTTCGCTGGTACCTATTCCGGGAGATATCAGAGCAACCCTAAATGGACTTACCAACTGCGATAAATGACAGTAGACGGATCAATGAAAATGCCAGTTGGCGAAGCATACCAAATATGGAAAAAACACCATCCGCTGATAGATCCATTGTACGTGGGGTTGCCACCTGTTTCTTAGCAGTCGGTCCATGAGCTGCCAAGCTGACCTTTTAGCCATTGTCCTGTAGTTGTAAAATGTCGAAGGTCATTTGCGGACTTAGGGCCGCGAGAAAGAACTGCCACTGTGTCTCAACTCTTGATGTGGCCTTGCAAGTAGATCTCCAATCATGAGGAATGCGCCTAAGTCCACCACCACTTCCATAATAGAACCGAGTAGCATCGTTCGTTCCCTCCTGGCCTTCCCGGTGAGATGTCTCATTCAAGAATAAATTTATTATGCAGGCAAGAGTGTGGTTAAACTAGCCGTATCCTTTTTTGTGAAAGAGAAAAAATTACAAAAGGACTTCCAGTCAGGGTCCCAAACAGAACTTGTGGTGGAACAGTGGTAGACTATTCTTGGAACAGGAATCCCCGAAATATTCAAAGAGATGGGAAAACGGAAACCGGAGTTGAGATTCCCATCCAGATACGTCATTGTTTAAGTGAGATAAGAAGTACGGATCCAAATGCGATTGGGACCTGCCTAATCACGAAGAGTCCTCACGTGCTCTAGTGAGAGAGTGAAACAATCTGATTACCCATAGTACGATCCTGATACATGCTCGACCTGCCAAAATTTGTGTAGGGGCTCCTGGTCTAAACGCCACCTACAAGATTTGACAAATTTAATGCTCCTCAAGGTCCCTGTACCCCTGATTGTCCGGGCATGTATTTCCCAGAGTAGGCCCTAGGTCAAGAGACCCAGGAATGTGAATTGATAACCGAAGTTATGGTCTCCCTGTAGAGGGATACCACCCTTCTTAGCTTGGAGTCCCGCGAACACACAGCGCTCTCAAATACGCAGGCAAGGCATAAGGTCCCATCGCTCACGACAGGTGACTCCAGAGAGCAGATAAACAAAAAAAACAAGGGTTTAGCTTCAACCATCTGAATCATGTGTTGTCCCAATTGAGAAAATCGGGAGCCCTATCTGAGCCTGCTACACATCCCGAGCCGTACTCCAGCATTAGGTCGCGACCCGACTTCGACGTCCGTGTAGGAGTCGGGGTTCCTCCATAGAGTCTCGTAGGTCTCCTTGAAGGTAGTTGAAAAAGGCGGGTTAGCGAGAACCCAAACCAAGATGGCTCCCGTGATGGATATAGAGTATAGACAGAGGGCCCTCCATCTCCGAACCATGTGCTCCAGATGTGTTCAGAGGAGTAGGGGTAGTCCTGTCATCTTATCCCAAGATTGTAATGACCAGGGAACTCTATTCAATCGGGGTTTCCGGTCTTTCCACGTGGTCCATGCGCACGGTGTACCTGCGGACCGGGTAGTGAGCCTTCCTTAGTTTCGCCACCCGAGCAAGGCAGCGCCCGTTTGCTCCCTGAAGGTCTCAGTATCTCATGTCATCTAGATACGGGAAAAACTGTCTGTTCAGTTTGTTCGCAATGGCCTGGATATCTAATACAGAAAACAATAGTCTGTTTTATATAGCGCAGAATACACCACAAACTGCACTCTTGTAATACTAGAGGCTCATCTGTCAGCCGTACCGTCTCCAGGAGTGTGTGTAAATAAGCGGGAGCCACCCCCGATATACCTCTGTGAGTATTTCTTGCGTGTGGTACAGTGGTTCGGATCCAGTAGATCCATTACAGGAGGTGACAAAGAGGGATCCAGTCTAACTATGTATATCCTGCATGATCAGGCAGCCTACTATAAGGAAAACGGTAGCATGGTCGTTGAGACTAATTGAGTGCAGGAGGGGCGCCCGTCTATGCAGTCATCTTCGTCCTGTACAGGTACAAGCCTGTGTGATTAACAAATGGACGGCACCGTAGTGCGTTGAGTGTATGAGAGAGCCGCGCCCTCTAATAATGTGACCTGAACTCCGTGACAGCGTCCGGCTCATAGTCTGAGCGGGCCGCACCCATTAATAGCCAAATAGCAGAGTCTACATCCATGACCGGTTCCCTCTACGAGAATGTGTCACTCAAACATGTCGTCTGTATCCAACTCAGTATCGACTGAGGTTGAGGGAGGGCCGTGCCCTCTAATAACAAATCAGTGTCCGGCTCCATCTATGAGAGGGGTTCGTGAAAATATAATATTCTCAGATCAAGGTGATGGGAGCCGCACCCTCTTGTAATCCAAACTCAGGGTGAGACTCAGGGTGACCAACTGCAGGGGTATACCATTTACTAATATCAGCAGAAAACTGAGATCCTGAGGCGGGTCTCTCTCTGACCATGAGATCTTTCTCTGAATCGCTCAACTGTGATGGAATCAACTGTTAATAAACCAGACCGATGGAAGATGGCATAGTATACACCCTCGGGCCGTGTCCATCCTTAATAACAGAAAAGGATGGTGAGAGGATGCAACCTTCGGAAACAATGATGGAAACTACCAACTGACCACCCGGATCCCGTGCGTGCGCGCAGGGTCCAGGATGACCGTCGGTAGCCTGAGGAAAGCTGGAGACGTTCTCCGCAATCCACGAGCGCCCGGGAGGTCGGAGGAGGTCGTCAGGCCTCTCGACGACCCGAGCGATAGGACAATTGGAAGGTACAAAAAACAATAAAACGGTAAATACGTACCTCGGAGAGAAGGTAAATAGCAGATCGGAACAGCAAGCCAAGTAAACCCAACCGAAAGGGTCAGGAGCTAAACATGACGTAGGACTATCTAACCATACCTAAGAAGGATACCGGAAGACAGCCAGAAGGTTAGTTGTTGAAGGCAATGCAACCGTGCACCCTTGTTGGCGTCAGAGCACTGGTCCCTGCTTGTGCGAAATACTCTTTAGAGATGTGCCGCCGCTGGGATGGTGTAAACCGTGGAGGCGTGCCCGGGGATCCTCCTAAAGAACCTTGCCCCTCAGGGTCTGAGGTTTAGGGCCTTCACCCTACCAATCATAGTTAGGTGCCCGTATACTGGTGTCCTCTTGGATAGTAAGGCAGCAGTGCTTGCCTGGACACCCACCTATCCCCATGTCAATAGTGAGTACTGGGCTCTTCTCAGTGATATCCTCCCATGCCTGCGGCCAAAAGGGATTTCGGGCCCTGATAGTTCAGGGCAAACAAAGGGCACAGATAGAGCTGGCTAGTAATAAGGGCACGGACATAGTAGGCCAATCAAATGGGCACAGACATAGCAGGCCAATCAATGAGGCACAGACATAGCAGGCCAATCAATGGGGCACAGACATAGCAGGCTAATCAATGGGGCACAGACATAGCAGGCTAATCAATGGGGCACAGACATAGCAGGCTAATCAATGGGGCACAGACATAGCAGGCCAATCAATGGGGCACAGACCAATCAAATAGGCACAGACATAGTAGGCCAATCAAAAGGGCACATACAAAGCAGGCCAATCAATGGGGCACGAACCTAGCAGGTCATACCCCGGCGTTGTATTCCGATAGTAGCAGGGGGTCAATCTGTGTAGAGCCCCCTATATGTGCAATGAAAACCTGGGAACCTAGGGTGAAAAAACTCCAATATGCAAACCCCCCTAGGCAGAGGCAATGTGCCTACAGATATACAGGAAACTGTTAGACCTTAATGCTTGTGGCCAAAAATAAGGATATCCTGTTGCAGGAAACTCAGCAGTACAGGGTGTATTGCCTACAGGCTGTTCTCTAGCCCTTGTAGAAATATAGAAGTATAAATATATAATATATAAGCTTGTATCACATAATTGCTATATATCTCTACACCCTGACTATAGATGGGGGAGGAGAAAGCCCCTCCACAGACCTCCACCAAGAACGGTAGTGGCGGGGAAGGAGCTGCGCGTGGGCACACCCTTCCCCCCCCCCCGCCCGGACACACGCGGTCCGCAGGCGGAGGCAGCCGCAGTGAAGCCGCTACGTGGAGGAAGCGATCCGTCCGCGATTACCCCTGCGACCGTGTAGAACACACAGGACCCACGTGGTCCGCGGGCGGGGACGGCTGCAGCGAAGCAGCCATGTGGGAAAGAAGATCCGGCTGCCGGGTGCTCGTGCTCGCTCGCGAGCACCCCGGCAGCTGGAAAAAACACACTGGGCTGTCGGAGATGAACTCCGCGGTCCCAGATCTCGGGGAACAGAGGAGGCAAATGCTTTGGTCAGCCTCCTGAAGACCCCGAGCGGCACACCAACCGCCAGTAATAAAACAAAGGCGGATAACACACAGAAACTGAAATATACAGAGTAGGAAAAAACGGACAGGGAGAGGCCAACAATTATAGAGGAAGAAGCAGTGATGATCTGAACTACAGACACTGAAGAAAAATCCCACAAGGCCTATAACATACTGCATTTACAGGAAAAGAATGCCATAAGGATAAAACATACCGTATATACTCGAGTATAAGCCGAGTTTTTCAGCACATTTTTTGTGCTGAAAAAACCCAACTCGGCTTATACTCGAGTCACTGTCTGTATTATGGCAATTTGCATTGCCATAATACAGACAGGGGGCTGTGGGGCTGCAGAGATCTTACTTACCTCTCCTGCAGCTCCTGTCAGCTCCCTTCTCCTCCGCGGCGGTCCGTTCAGCACCTCGGTCAGCTCCCAGTGTAAATCTCGCGAGAGCCGCGGGGTCATAGTGCGGCCCTCGGGAGACTTACAGTGTGAGCTGACAGAGAAGCTGCACGGACCTGCGCGGAGGAGAAGGGAGCTGACAGGAGCTGCAGGAGAGGTAAGTGCTCCCTGCCAGCCCCCCTCTCCCCCCACTGAACTACCAATGCCACTGGACCACCAGGGAAGGAGAGCCCCCCTCCCTGGCCAGCTAGGAAGCAGGGAGGGGGGACGAAAATAAAATAATAATAATAAAATAAAATAAAAAATAATAATTATAATAATAATTCAATATAAGAAAAAATAATAATAAAAAAATTATTAAACTAATTAAAAATAATAATAATAAAATTGCCCACCCCCCACCAAGGCTCTGCAACACACACACACACACACACACACACACACACACACACTGCATTCATACACACACACTGCATTCATACACACACACTGCATTCATACACACACACACACTGCATTCATACACACTGCACTCCCACACACGCTGCACTCACACACGCTGCATTCATACACACACACACTGCATTCATTATATACACACACTGTAAATAAATATTCAATTAATATAATTTTTATAGGATCTAATTTTATTTAGAAATTTACCAGTAGCTGCTGCATTTCCCACCCTAGTCTTATACTCGAGTCAATAAGTTTTCCCAGTTTTTTGGGGTAAAATTAGGGGCCTCTGCTTATATTCGGGTCGGCTTATACTCGAGTATATACGGTACTGCATTATAAAAATAAAATGCCATAAGGATAAAACATACTGCATTATTAAAATAAAATGCCATAAGGATAAAACATACTGCATTATAAAAATGAAATGCCATAAGGAAAAAATATACTGTATTATAAAAAGAAAAAAAGTCCCATAAGGATAAAACAGTATTGCATTTACATGAATAAAATCCCACATGGATAGAACATACTGCATAATAAGAATAGAATCCCATAAGGATATAACATACTGTATAATAAGAATAGAATCCCATAAGGATTATAACAATACTGAATATAAGCAATAAAATCCCAAAGCCACCCACTATAAGCAGGAGGCAGTGGTACTCTGACCTGTACTGACTGCAGAGCAGCAAAGAAAGAGGAAATGATGCATGGGGAGGGGAGTTTTATAGTACCTAACTTTTTTCTGATTGGTTGTTTTTCTGTGCTGCTGTGGAGTTCTAGTAAAGAGAGACTTAAGCAAATACGAAGCCTCCTGTCATGTTATAAAATTAGCATCTGAACAATAACAACATTTCAGCTGAAATAGAACTGTGTTACCACTGCCCTAAACATAACACACCAAGAAAGCCAAACAAATGAAAATGTAAAACAAATCCCCAAAACCGTAACAAAGTAAATTGTGCACTATAACATAATAAAAATCAATATGGGGGGCGGAGCTTACACCGCAACGGAGCGGTCACATCTCCTGGAGCTCCGGCTCTCACAAATCTAAACTATACCCTATACGAGGGAACCGGGTCTCACAGAACCCACATACTGCACTACCAACAACAGGCAGACTATGGGCCGAAAAACTAAAAAAGTGAAGGCGGACAAAGGCTCCCTCGGAAGGGATATTGGAGACATGCTGCGGAACGCGCAACAGGCCACATGGTCCAAAATGGCGCCGACAGATGACTTCTCCTCATATTCCTCGGAGGACTACACCGCAGAGCTAATGGAAGGAGCCTCCTTCAGACCTGCACCGGACCGCAACAAAAAGCCAGCCGGGGACCCGGTCACCGCGGACCAAATAAAAATAATGCTGGCGGAGCTACAAAAGGACCTGGCGGCGGACATGGCCTACTTTAAAGAGGCCGTAGAAGGAGCTGCGGCTAAAATTGTCCAACTTGAAGCCCACTCGAGTACACAGGACTCCAGACTCACAAAGCTAGAACAAAGAGTGCTGGATCTAGAAGCACGGCAAAACACCACTACTGACCGGCTGGATGCCGTAGAGGACCTGAGAAGAAGATATAATGTTAAAATCCGGGGAATACCAGACACGGTCACTCTTCCGGAACTACCCCATTATATTAGATGCTTCCTCGGGACCCTACTACCCCTTAAACAGGTTAAATCCATAAAGCTGGATGGACTCTTCCGCATTCCGAAGCCAGCACGGACTCCTGCAAACGCAACTGCGGATTTAATACTACGCTTCCAGACGCTGACGGATAAAACTTCCCTCCTGACCGCAATAAAGGGGAAAACTCCCTTGCTGTTTGAGGACGCAAAACTAAAACTCTTCCCGGACCTCACCAGGAGTACACTTACCTGGAGGAAATCACTACAGCCACTTCTACAGCACCTCCGGACCAGAGAGACCCCCTACCGCTGGAGAACACCGCGAGCAGTGTCCTTCACCCATGACGGGACCACCCACAAGGCCCAAAGCTATGAAGAATTAGAATCTATCCTGGCGGCAGCAGGAATCCTACAAGCAGCACCAATACACGGAGGAGGACTGTCCAGGCTGAACCCTGCGACTATTCCGGAATTCATTCCGAGGGAGTCTCAGAGAACATCGCCTGCCAGGGGCACAACCTGAAATGCGATAAGGCACCCGACTCAGGAGAACAACCTGCTCCGTTGCCCATGATGAACATAGCCAACACACCTTGGAACTGCTATACCCTACACTGAGACTGATGTTACTGTTTTACTTTTTTTTTTTTTTTTTTTACTTTTATGTTGCAAATCAGGCTGACTGCCTGTATCACTCAACTTACTCTCCTACTTTACGATAACCTCCCCCTTGAAGGGGCTCTACTGACAGCTAAACAGTACTAACACACACAATATGACAACCACACGCACAAGACACGAGAAATACTTATGCAAAGATAGGGGCCTCCACGCTACGAGACCAACGCTAGATTGTCACTTACCTCGCACACCCACCGTACATTCAACCTCCCCCCATGCCAGCACACAGGCGACTGTAACGGATCGCCTGGCACCCCGACTGGGTACCTCCGTTGAAGGATGCTCCTAGCGTTTCCTGAGGACTCCAAGCACTCTGGCAGACACCACAATCACCAAACCGGAGAAGCATATGAATCCTCTCAAGCCTCTGAATGCTGTAGACAGTTGAATAGGAACCATACGAATAGGTTTTCAATCCTAGCAGTCAAACTGGAACAGCATGCAATAAATCCTTCCCCCAATAATGAGACGACACTTCACTGTGAGGGTAAAACAGGAACTTTGGACTGGCTCATCCAGCCTGGCTTTTATTTCCATCTCACACATACAGGCCACACCCAGGGGGAGGCATAAAATGACCAATAGTGTCACGGGTGCAACCCACACATCCCCTCCCCTTAGTGTGACACATAATCCCATTATGCATACAGTTTAAAATATACTTTTTACACAACTTTCATAACTCTAAAACCATACATCACATTCACATAAAAATACATATCCACAATCAATCCATTCAGGGGAACAACATATTAAAAAATGGCATGGATCAGACCAGGGGTTCAAAAGTTACTAAAAGTATCTTTTGTCCCTTACTAGCCGCATGGCAAACCGTTTTAGACAGATTTTACCTAGGCCTCTATCTGGAGACAAAGAGGAAAGTAATCCAATTATCCAGGGCTAGAAGCAGACTCCATTAACCACATGGTTACAGAAAGACCTAAAACACTTTAAAATACAGAAAGTTACTTTTTATCCATAACACACAGACATTTCACATATCCCCAGATAGCTGGGATCTGAGCACACAAAACTACCGAATAGTGCGCAGATCCTATTCACACAGTACAATTGCCATGGAGCTAAAGTCTTTCCCATAGTCTTTCATTATATTAATAGGCTCCATGGTATAGCTATCTGGGGTATCACCGCTCACACAGGGCCATAATCACTGAATAAAAGTCCATACGTTTTCAGGGGCCATAGTCTTAAAGGGTATTGTTACCCAAAGTCTCAATATGTCCCCAGACAGTTCTTAAAGGGCCAGCAGCAGTACAATAAAATACCATTCCCTGTGCTTAAAGGGCCAGCAGTCGCACAATAAAATACAATATGCCCCAAATAACCCAGGGGCCATAGTCAGCAGGTAGGAGGCGGGCAAACAGGCTTCTCCAGGGCCCAGTGGCGAGGTTGGTTTCGCCACAGCGACCTTACTCCAACGCTCACACACCCGTCTGACAGGCAGGGGGAGACACCCTAGGTGACATACTCACGAGGAACATAGCCGAGACCACACACCCACATAGGGTAAAAGTGTCGACCTTCACGACTGCTTAACTAAATATAACTACAAAATGTGTACTGTCTAATGATGCTACCTATGTTTTTGATTGTTGACATTTCAGCGGATGAGAGCTGTTGTGGCATTGTCTGCTACCGTGTTTACTATGTGCACAAGGAAATAAAGAATTTAAAAAAAAAAATCAATATGTACATTTTTGTCAGGGTACCTGAAGCCTCTACCTCCGAAAGAGGTAGAGACTTAGTAGTTTACTCCTCCAGCAGGTCGGCTTCCTCCATCCCTCGCGGCTCCCCTAGACACTCTCACGCCGGCCGCGAGGGATCCGTCTCATTTTATGACGTCACGCACGCTGCCCGACGTCATGACATCAGTCCGGACCGATCTGTCACTCAAGTGACTGGAAGCCACTCAGGACTCGTCGGAGGCGGGCATACTCACTGTAACCAGGGTATTTAAACCTGTTTCTCCCATTCACTCATTGCCCTGTCGTGGTTCTAGCCTGTCTAGTCACACAGTGCTCTGGCGATTTCAGTTATTCCTTTGGTTTCGACCCGGCTAGTTTGACTTACTCTGTTTCCCTCTGGTATCCTTGACCCGGCTTGTTTCTCGCTCACCTGTCCTCTCGTTCCCTCGACCTCGGCTTGTTTCTGACCATTCTCTTTACTCCCCGTACGTTAGTCCGGCCATTCTAAGGTCCGGTATACGTACCCTGTCATGTTTGTACTTTGCGTGTTGGATCCCTGTCCCGATCCTGACATTACGACAGGGCCAATGGATCCTGCAGGTACAAACAGTCAGGTTGGTCCCTCTGATTCCAGGTTTGACGCCATGGAACACAGAATGGACCAGATGGCACTAGCACTGCAGGCGCTATTATCTCGTGCCAATAACCCACCTGAGGAGATCCGTACTACTTCCATCTCTCCTGTAAGTTCTGGTCTAGAGGTAGCCACTGTAGGTGCCTCTTCCCGTATTACCCCACCTGTACGTTATGGTGGTTCACCGGAGAAGTGTCGTGGTTTTTTGAACCAGATTAGTATCCACTTCGAACTACAACCTCGCTCCTATCCCACAGATAGGGCGAAAGTTGGATTTATTATCACCCTACTCATTGAGAAAGCTCTGAGATGGGCCAACCCACTATGGGAGAATGATAACCCATTGGTATATAATTATAATGCCTTTGTAGCTGCATTTAGAAGAACTTTTGACCCCCCTGGTAGGAAGGTTAATGCAGCCAGATTACTGTTGCGCCTGAGACAGGAGAACCGAACACTTGTGGATTATGCACTAGAGTTCAGGTCTCTGGCGGCAGAAGTCAAGTGGAATGAGCAGGCTTATATAGATGTATTTTTGAACGGGCTATCAGATATTATCCTTGATGAGGTTGCTACTAGGGAGCTTCCTGAGAATTTAGAGGACTTAATTTCGTTCATTTCTCGTATTGATGAGCGTTTAAGAGAGAGACAGAATACTAGAGATAGGAACTTCAGACCTGCCTTTAAATTAGCCCCTACATTTCAAAGTCCTGATTCCAATACCTCACTGTATCCTGAACCTATGCAGAGAGGCAATACTCGCCTCTCTGAAGAGGAGAGGCAGTACAGGAGAAGGGAGGGTTTATGTATGTATTGTGGAGCCAGAGGTAATTTGCGTCTGAATTGTACTCGTTCGGGAAACGCCCGCACCTAAGTTTCTATAGAGGACAGGTGTTTCTATTTTGTCCTCTACGCATAATTATAAAGATCACAGGCTTCTGCTACCAATTTCTTTAACGTGGGAGAAGGGAATGCTAAAGACCATGGCCTTGATAGATTCCGGAGCTGCTGAGAATTTTATCGACCAAGTCTTTGCTACTAAACACACTATCCCATCCCAATTAAGGGATACACCCTTGGCCGTTGAGGCCATAGATGGTAGACCTTTACTTGAGCCTGTTATCTCTCGTGAGACTATACCCATTAACTTAACTATTGGTATCTTACACGAGGAGAACTTATCACTTATGCTCATTTCATCTCCTTCTGTTAGTCCTGGGCTACCCATGGTTAAAGAGACATAACCCTATTATCGATTGGGAATTAGGGGAGATAATCTCATGGGGCCAGGGTTGTCAGGAGAGGTGTTTACGCAGGGTGTCTCCATTGGCTATGATTAACACACCAGATAGTTCTACCCAGTCTACAGGGAGACAGATACCTCCTCTGTACATAGACTTAAAAGCAGTGTTCGATAAGAAGAACGCTGATTCACTACCCCCACACAGGACCTTTGATTGTAAAATTAATCTTTTGCCCGGCACCATGCCCCCCAGGGGTAATGTATATCCTCTATCCATTAAAGAGAATTCTGTTTTAGAGGAATATATTCAGGAGAATTTAGACAAGGGATTCATTAGGAGATCCTCTTCTCCCGCCGGGGCTGGATTTTTTTTTGTTAAAAAGAAGGATGGCTCACTCAGACCATGTATTGATTACCGAGGTTTGAATAAAATAACCATTAGGAATGCCTATCCGATCCCCTTGATTACCGAGCTCTTTGATCGGCTAAAAGGTTCTAAGATTTTCACCAAGTTGGACCTCAGAGGGGCATATAACTTGGTGAGAATTCAACAAGGTCACGAGTGGAAGACGGCGTTTAATACCCACTACGGGCATTATGAGTACACGGTCATGCCTTTTGGTCTTTGTAACGCACCGGCAGTATTCCAGGATCTGATTAACGAAGTTCTTAGGGAATTTCAACAGGATTGTGTTATTGTATACCTGGATGACATTCTCATACACTCTAGAGAGATTGAGACCCACCATAGACAAGTCAGAAAGGTATTACACAAACTTCTACAACACGGCTTATACTGCAAATTGGAGAAATGCAGCTTTGACCAGACCCAGATAGATTTTCTTGGATACGTGATTTCTGGGGAAGGCTTTAAGATGGATCCTGACAAACTCCAGTCTATTCTAGATTGGCCATTGCCTAAGGGACTCAAGGCTATCCAGAGGTTTATTGGGTTCTCCAATTATTATAGGCGCTTCATTAAGGGTTACTCTTCTATTATTGCACCTATTACCAATATGACCAAACAAGGGGCCGATACTAAGACTTGGTCTACTGAAGCTCTCGTTGCTTTCAAAAATCTCAAAGAACTTTTTGCTTCTGCCCCAATATTAGTCCATCCTGATACGTCCTTGCCGTTCCTACTTGAGGTCGATGCCTCTGTGACAGGAGTAGGTGCCGTTCTCTCACAAAGGTTGGGGGTGGATAAACCGTTACATCCTTGTGGTTTTTTTTCCAAGAAACTTTCTGGGCCTGAGAGCAGGTATGACATCGGAGACAGGGAATTGTTAGCAGTCATTAAAGCCTTGAAAGAGTGGAGACATCTATTGGAGGGCACCTTACATCCGGTTACTATTTTGACGGACCACAAGAACTTGTCCTATATTGGGGAGGCTAAGCGTTTGTCCTCTAGGCAAGCTCGTTGGTCCTTATTCCTGACTCATTTCAATTATGTACTTACTTACAGACCTGGCTCTAAGAACTCTAAGGCCGATGCTTTGTCTCGACAATATGAACCTTTCACTGTATCTGAACCGATTCTTTCTTCTATAGTTCCTAAATGCAAGATTGTTGCTAATACGAATCTCAGGATTCATTCCCCGTTACTGGCCGAGATCATTAAGCTGCAACATTTAGCACCTAAACAGACTCCTGAGGGTCGACATTTCGTTCCCCCTACTCTTCAACTGGAGCTGTTGCAATGTTTCCATAACAGCAAGATGGCGGGACATCCTGGTATCCGCAAGACGTATGCTTTGATTTCTAAAGACTTCTGGTGGCCTGCTTTACGTAAAGATACTAAGGATTTCATCGCTGCGTGTGAAGTGTGTACTAAGACCAAACAACCTCATACGCTCCCAAGTGGATTCCTGCATCCCTTAGAGGTACCAGAGAAACCATGGTCTTGTTTGGCCCCTGTCCCGATCCTGACAATTTTCTGTCGATGGTTTACCATCTCTTGTCCATATGGCATTAAAAAAATAATCAAAACGTAGTAATGTATCATAATGTTAAAGCCAATTTTCATTAGAATATAGAAAAAGAGGAAACTACCGCAGGTAGTAAGTAATGTGATATTGCTTTAAGAACACGTGTGTGCCTAAGCGTACTTTGTATCCATAATTGCCCTCTAGACATCAACAGATCAACTATATTTTTGTGAATTTGTTTTGGGTGTATGTTATTTTCCGTTTTATTATATATTGCGTATATTGGAGTGCTTTGCCTGTTCTTTTTATAAACTGCCACTAGGTTCAGGTGATGGCTATCCTAAGCTGCAAGTAGAGTCATACAGGTTCCCAGCAGCAGATAGACAGGAGATATGATTAGCAATAAAAGAACCTGGTTTGATTCCAACAAAGTTATAGACATGCCCAGTCAATACTTGCATCCTTGGATCAAAGAATACAAATACACAGTATAGCAAATTTTAGACATAAACAAACATTTTAGACATCCATTTTAGACACAAACAAACTTTCATGCAGAATTACAAATATTCATTAATAATCGAACAATTACATGGTGCTTCGAGTGTTTCATTAATGAATATTCCTTACAGGTAGATATATTTACCTGATGCTAGAGCACTGTAAAGCTTGAATACATCAATATTTATTCCTACAGTATGTCACATCGACCTGCATTGATAATCGGTTGATGTCACAGTCAGCTTGCTTCAGAGTGAATTATATAGATTTCCATGCAGGGTGTAAGATACCTCGAAAAATATGTGCATTCAGTATATTTCTGGTAATTTTTTATACGATGTTTGAAGTTTGGTATTTGGCACAATGTGATAAATGTGGATTTATTGCCTCCCTACAGCAAGCAAACCTCTAAATGGGGTGAGAACCACTCCAACACTGTTCAGGATTTTATGGGTTAAATAGTTTAGTGCCAGGAATGTACATGGATGTAAGTTATCACCCTGTTCCGGAGCAAAGAGCGGCTTATTGGATTATTGATCACATGTGTGCACTCTATGTCCAGGCTCTTTGTGTGTGAACTTGTAACCCCACAGGGCATGCTGTGTTCTCATTCACCTGCCAGCGTTGAAAAGGTGTGGTGGGCCCCACACATCGGTCTGTGCGTAGAATATGCCAAGGGGATTTGAAGTGGCAGAAACCTGGCCAACGACTTTGATAAATTTCCTTCAGTATGTCTTACACTTTTCAACTCATTAGATTCCAAGACTGTTTTAACATTTGCTCTATTTGTTTAACCTTTTAATTCTTAAATAAATATTTAAGGTGAACGCTTCCCTTAAACCTAAACATGCTCTTTGTTAAACTTGGGAATTAGGCAAGGGTACTCCTGCTATCATAACCACTATAGTGGGCTGTGGTCAGGGCTGATGCTAGGGCCAGAGAGGCCTGGGTGCAGATTTTTATTTTTTTGGGGTGCTCCAGGTGGGCATGGTAAGCTTACCAATCCCTCTCCTACTAACAAATGTCCAGTCCAGACAAGCATGTTTCTATGGCAATGTATTCACCTCTCCATTAGAGGCTCTAGGGGGGGATTGAGGCATGAGTGGGGCTTATGTGCGGCCAGGCATAGAACAGGGCACACGGAACTGATAATAAATGACACATTTTAGACCCAAGGATTTTGGGGGATCCACTTTGGGCTCTAGCCCAAGTCAGTAACTGTGATAGCCACTGTAGAATTTTTCAGGACTACTTCTGCAACCAAGCTTTGGTGGAATTTGAAGTGTGCTTGAGATTATTGTTTTGTTGGAAGGTCCAATGACGCCCAAGCTTCAGCTTCCTCACAGACGGCATGACTTTTTCTCCTAGGATTACCTGATACTTCACACACTGAAAGTTTCCAGTGCCAAAGGATGCAAAGCAGCCCCAGAGCATTACTGCGCCGCCACCACGCTTAACTGTAGGCCGAGTGTTGTTTTCAGTGTATGCTTCATTCTTCTACCTCAAAGACATGCCACTTATCCATTAGGCCTAAAAGTTCAGATTTGTTTCATCCCTCCACAGAACAGGAGTTATTTATATGATTTTGAGCATATTGGAGCCGAATTTTCTTGTGTTATTTGGTCAGTTGCGGTGTACGTCGTGCTGACATGGAAACCTTCTGTGTTTAGTAAGTGCCTAACTGTATGTACAAATACAAAAAGAGAAGTCACTCCCATCACTACTGGGCCGGCTGCAAGGACTACAGTACACATCAGCCCCAATATATAGTAAAAACCAAAGAAAAGAAAAAAGTTACCTGCGCTCTCTCCTTAATCCCTATGTATATTTAGACAAATGTAGGTCATTTAGTTGCTCCAATGGCCATTGGAGGGAATGCCCGCCTGCCAACGTCAAGGCAGACCCCTCTAAGCGGGTCCTAACACTGACCCTTCAGCCTGCTTCCTTGAGCTTCTGGCAAAGATATCTCTAATGAGACAGAGAGGGGTATTTTTTATATACACCCCTATATACTTATTAACCCTTAATAGGGAACACATGGGATGGGCGGCAGCATTGTAACCAGGCTGTGTGATACAAAGTAAATACAAATACAAAATGAGAAGTCCTGCGCTCACTCCCATCACTACTGGGCCGGCTGCAAGGACTACAGTACACATCAGCCCCAATATATAGTAAAAACCAAAGAAAAGAAAAGTTACCCGCGCTCTCTCCTTAATCCCTATGTATATTTAGACTAACTGTATGTGCCTAACTGTGCTCACTGAAACCTTTGTGCCTTTTGATACCAAGTCTTGCTGCAGGTCTTTTGCAGTCACTTAAGGGTTTTATACAACCTGCCTTCTCAGAAATCTGGTTGCAGCCATTGATAGCTTCTTTTTTCCAGGTAGTGTAACCACTGTCCCTTCATCTTCAAACTATCAAATTATGCTTCCAATGGTGTCTCTAGGAACATTCAGTCCCTTCGCTATCTTGTTGTATCCTGCACCTTATTTGTGAAGGGCGATGATCTCTTCTCTTAACTTTGTTTACCATTCTTTTGACTTAGCCAGATTTCTAACATGCAGTCAAACATGGCACTCAACAAATCCCTAGCCAGTTCAGTTTTTTCAAGTGTTCCAGCGCAAACAACTAAAGAAGCCCTTGATTAGTTGCATCAGGTGTGCTTGAGACAGCATCTGTTTTGCATATTTGTGGCTCTGTCATCGCAAATATACATTTCTCCTATTGTTTATTTTCTCTTCCCCTTTCAGAATCTGTTCTTATTTTTCTTCATTTCAAATCTATTTCACTGTAAAACCCAAGATAAAGTAGGGACTACTTTGTGTTCTGTATTTTTCCTATACTTGACAAATGGTGGAACGTTATGCAAGCTTCACCTTTTGTTAGCTTGACAGACATGGCCATCTTTAATATTGATGGTACCCTGGGCAAGCATTGCTTGGGCCTCCCCTGCCACCCACTCCTTGACATACAATCATACCCCAATGCAGTGGCAGAACAAAAATAGAGAGGGCAAGAATCTTTCTGGGTCTCGCTATCTCAAGGGTAAATCCACATCTGTCATGCAACTCCAGCAATGCTTTGACAGCTGGGGCTCTACCATATTCCCATGCTTGCAGGGTTGTATTTAGCACTTAGAAGTGTTTCTGTGTTTGAATGTAGCATATTTTTGTGTCAAGTATGTTTGTGTGAATGCAGGGGTATGTTTGTATGTGGTGTTGGCTTTTGAATGCCAGCATGCATTTATGTGTAATGTTTGTTTTTGAACAAATTGGGCAGCTGCTTTGCGCCCCTCAGGAGTAACTGGGCCTGGGGCATCTGTCCCATTTGCCTCTTGTTAAAGATGGCCCTGATGATAGAGGCAGTGGAGCTTGCATTAAGCTCCACCCTTTTGTCACAATTGGCAGGAGTAGTAAAAATACATAAGACAAAAATAGTACTTTGTTCCATGTTTTAACCCCTTCACGACGGGTGACGGACGAGGTCCGTCATCCTGGGGATGCCCTTAACAACGGGTGACGGACCTTGTCCGTCACGCGGTAAAATTAACCCCAGATCGCCGCAATCGCGGCGATCGTGGGGTTAATGGTGCTCCGGTCTGCCTCTGCATTAGAGGCAGACCGGGAGCACCGGATCGGGCTGTCCCAGCTCATGTGCCCGCTCTGACAGCATGTCAGAGCGGGCACATGTGCTCTGTATACTCACCTCCGCCTCCCTGCACTTCCGGGTTCACTGTGAAGTGCAGGGAGACGGATCAGTGCTGATCCTGCCCCCTGGTGTAAAAAAAAAAGTAAAATTAAAATCCCCCCCCCTTTACCCATTTTAATAAAAAATTAACCCCTTCCCTGCCAATTGATCACTGACTACAGTGATCAATTGGCAGGGATTACATTTTAATATGATCTGATTTTTTTTTTTAACCCCTGAGGGTTAATTCTTTTTTTTTTAACCCTCAGGGGTTAAATTTATTTTATTAATTAATTTAAATATTTAAAAATGATAAATTTAGCTAGCTGGGGAGGGTGGAAGTTAGTGGGGAATTGGGGGATTTAGTGTTAGGCTAACTAGGGGTTAACGTTAAAAAAGTTTTAAAATAAGCTTTAAAAAGTTAAAA
Source organism: Pelobates fuscus (assembly GCF_036172605.1). NCBI lineage: Eukaryota > Metazoa > Chordata > Amphibia > Anura > Pelobatidae > Pelobates > Pelobates fuscus. The sequence goes on from NC_086319.1 coordinate 12,683,606, forward strand.
AATTAAGTAAAAAATAAGTTTTAATAACGTTTAAGTAAAAAAAAAAAAAAAATAAACCCTTTACCCAGTCCAAATAAAAAATAACCCCTTGCCTGCCAGTCTATCACTGCCTACAGTGATCAAAATACAGATCACAGTATTATACTGTGATCTAATTTTTTTTTAACCCCTGACGATTAACTTTTATTTATTTTTTAACCCTCAGGGGTTAAATTAATTTAATTAACTAATTTAAATATTGTATAATTAAATATTTTGCTAGCTGGGGTGGGTGGGAGTTATGGGAAAATGGGGAATTTACTGTTAGTGCTGCTTACTGCTAGTTAGGGGTTAACGGTAAAAGAAAAAGCTTAGAAAAATGTTAAATCTGTAAAAAAAAGTTTTACGAAAGTTTAGGAAACTTTTAAAAAATGAATAAGCAAAACAAAAGTTTAAAAAATAGTTTTAAAAAGTAAAAAAAGTTTTAAAAAGTAAAAAAATACATTTAATAACGCTCATTACCACTACACCTGGTACAAGCTAGCGGAAAAATGATCCCACGCTAAGGTTCAAAATATGCCTTTTGAAATACCCTGGGATGTCTTCTTTAAGAAATGGTATGGCTTTATGGGGTATTTGGATTATATAGCCTGGTAAAATACTCTAAAATGGGACATGGGCACAGCGTAAAAATTTAAAGTTTGAAAAAAATGGAATGGCTGTGTCCCAAATGTGCCCCTCCGATGTCCACATATACCTGGCAAAGGTACATACGGGGGTATTTTTGTACTCAGCCGACATAGCTGAGCAACATATAAAGTATTATAGAGTGGTGGTACACATAAGGTTTGCAAAATATATAGTGCAAACTCACTTTGTGTGTCAAAAAGGCAGAACAAACGCTTATTACCACTACACCTGGTACAAGCTAGCGGAAAAATTATCCCACGCTAAGGTTCAAAATATGCCTTTTGAAATACCCTGGGGTGTCTACTTTAAGAAATGGTAGGCCTTTGTGGGGTAGTTTGAATTTAAAACTTACGAAGATGCTTGGAAATTGCACATAGGTCCAGCGTCAAAATTTCAAAGTTCTGTAAAAACTGATATGGCTTGGTCTCCAATATGCCACTGTAGCTTCACAAAATAGTGCCAAAGACATTCATTGGGGATGTCTTTTTACTCAGAAGACTTAGCTGAGCATAATTTGAAGGTTTTGAACTTAGTGGCACATATGAAATATACAAAATGCCCAGCAAAAATGCAATCCGTATGTCAAAAAATGCACAAAATTATTTTTTACCACATACTTTGGCATATATTGGTGAATAAATGGGGGCATGCTAAGGCACAATATGCACCTTATGATATACCCTGGAGTGTCTACTTTTACAAATGGTAGGCCTTTGTGGGGTTTTTTTTGAACAGTCAAACTGTTATAATACCCCAAATGGAAGCATAGGCTCATTAAATCCGTCTCTCAAAATTCAACTGTGAATACTGAAAAGGACAGGTCTCCTGTATGGCACTGTAGCTTCACGAAATAGTGCCATAGACATACAATGGGGGTGTCCTTTTACTCAGAAGACTTAGCTGAGCATAATTTGGGGGGTTTGAACTTAGTGGCACATATGAAATATACAAAATGCCCAGCAAAAATGCAATCCGTCCTAACTGCCAAGGCAAGCAGACGCAAGACCCGAGAGCTCCGAGCAAAAACGGAGAAATTACCCCAGAAAACGACTATTAAAATCCCTAAAACACCGCTGACCACGGCCCGGAACACCCTAAACCACCATGGGTCGCAAAAACAAGAAGCTAGCACTCGACAAACCAGCCCCAGGACTCACAATTGGGGAAATGTGGCGACAGGCAAGCGGCCCGAGCGGACCCAAAATGGCGGCTCTCCACGGAGGCTGCACTGACTTCTCAGAGGATTACTCGGAGGAAGAAGATTATGAATATCTCCTCAACACAGAACCACAACCAAAGGCAAAATCCAGCAGACCCAAGAAAAGCCCCGATGCCGAACTGGTGACTACTGGGGTACTGAAGTCCCTGCTGACTGAACTACGGAAAAATATTCTGGCAGATGTCACAGCAATGCGGGGAGAGCTGCAAGGCCTGACAGGCCGCATCACAGCGCTGGAGGAATCCTCCCAAGAACAGCAGCGCGCCATAAACCAACTGCAGAACGACATGCGGGATCTGCGCCGCCAAAATGAGCTGTATGAGCGACGCTTCGCGGCCCAGGAGGACACTAGACGAAGATTCAACATAAAGGTCAGGGGGCTTACGGAGGGTTTACCGGAGAAAGACTTACCGCGCACGATCAAGCGCATGCTAACCGCAATTCTACCCCCAGACCAAGCCAATGCTATCACGCCCATAAATATCTTCCGAATCCCGAAACCCGCTGGGGCCCCTGACACGGCCACTAAAGACACCATACTCACCTTTGGTACCGGGTCAGACAAAGCAAAGGTCCTCTCAGCGATCCGGGGTAAAGCCCCCATACAGTTCGAAAATGCACATCTGACCTTCTACGCCGACCTGTCTAGCGGAACCCTGGCATGGCGCAGGTCACTTCGGCCCCTCACCACCACACTCCAGCGCAATAATGTGCCATATCGCTGGCGATCCTCACACATGCTCCTAGTGCAATGCGGGGAAACTACACACCAAATCCACAGCATGCAAGAGGCAGAGGCTCTCCTCCAAAACATGGGACTGTCACCAGACATACCCCCCCAAGAGGGACCCCGGGCCCGCGCCAACCCGACTCACAACTGGGACCCGGCAAGAAGTGCCCCGTTCAGACCGCGGAGCACCACACCGATAAATTACGCCTCGGTCACCACGTAAATGGGACTGAATCCCAGTTCAACCCTCAACAATCCCAACACATGCCCACACTGTCATACCGAGAAATGGAGTACCCCACCGGATCACCTCTAATGCCTCTTGATACATCGACTAGCGAGACCAACACCCAGGACCTTGAGGACTCTTTCCTTCTCTCATGCCCTAACAAGGCCTGAGCCTTGGTTGCCCCGGGAGACTCTGAAACTACAATTATCTTGCCAAAGATGGGCCACCCACAGCGTTATGTACATAGTTTGTGCCCATTTCAATGGCACCTAATCTACACACCCAGCTTCACACACTCCTCAGTCACACAGTCACCATTTGCTTAGGCCTGCTCTATCTAGCAGTGGCGTGGAGGAATTCCGGATGTCATGGCATGCGCTTGGCAGTAAAGCGCAGTTGCATACCTACACCCTAAACCACGCTGACTCTACTTTCCAACTGTCATGCACGACACACAGAAAACCGTTGTACCCTCTTTAGAAGGGTTCGTGTACCACTCTAGCAATGCTATTGAATTTCTGTTTCCTATATATAAGCAATGTTAATCTAGCAACATGAAATGTTAGGGATCTTAAGTAATATGTACATGTGTATGGCGTGCCCCCACTAAGGTTGGGCAGTTACACTACCAGGTTTGCTCACAGCACAGCTATAGCACCGTTCTTCCCTATAATTTTAATTTGAGTCTTACACCAAATGTTTAAGCCTGATTTAAAATAGTCAACTGCAGTCAGGCACCTATTTGGCATGCCCTGCAGAAGCCTGCGAACAGCAACAAATCCAGGGATGCAAGTATCACAGACTGCCTTGGGACTCAGGGTAGGAGGCCAGCATTCGGACTGAGGTTCCCCAGGGAAGATAACCTGCCAACACTAGGCATTGGTTAGCAGGGATGAGCCCCCTAATGCAAGCTTCGCAGTACCTCACAGTTTTTACTTCTTCCCTTGTTTCTCATCCTCCCGGTATTGCAAGGACTCTCAAACACCCATACTGAGAGAAATCGTTACATAGCATAGTCAGAAGTTCTCAGCTAAACCGGCAGGATTACTATACTTAGAAATGAGACAGATTGCCAGGAATCTAGGCACCAACTGTATATTTCCAATATTATAGCAAGCATTACTTTCTTTACGCACGTTGGAATGCTGTCTAACCTTGTTACTCAATCTTATCCTCTTTAATGTTTTGCCTCCTAGTGCAAGTTGTCACTAAAAGTATATTTTGTCACACAAGTAGGGTCCTCGGACCAGCCTCAGTAGACACCGCTGCATATAAGCGTTGCACTCAGTGATTTTTTGTTATTGAATGACCTGAGCAACTCGACTCATAGGTTCAGGATTGCTTGCAACAGGCGTATAAATGTACCTTCTGAAAGCAGATACCTGGACCGTTATCCTACGTTTAATTATGATTTAGGCGTTTATCTTTTCTTTAATTTTTTGTATTATTTTTTATAATGTGCACTGACTTATATAGGCGCTTTTAGACCGTAAGCTGAATATGTCTGTACATGTCTCAACTACTGGGCCCTATCTTTTTATTTTTCTTTATTATCTCTCCCTATAAGCGAGGATATGCAATAGAAATGTTCACCAGTAACTACTCTTACGAAGCGAAGATGTAACTCATTATAATTAAGGCGAATAACCTACGTGTACCTAGCCTGCTTTATTAATATAAAAAATGTGTATGTTCCCCACGCAAAGCCTACCAAACCCCACACACCCAAGACCAACGACAACAAGAAAACCTGATACCACAAACAACTCACCTACGCCAACGACAAAAGGGAAAATCCCAATAACAAACCAAAGAAACCACATGTAGACCCCTACGCCCCACCAAAACCCCCCACACTAAACCCCCAAAGCCAAGACCTGACAAACTCGACCCAAACCTCAACAACCGACACCCGCAACACAGAGGTACCGAACAAACGGAATACATGACGAGTTCAAAGTACAGACATACCTCTAGACACAAGCGATACACCGTCAAGACAGGGCATCCTTCCCCCAACCCCTTTTTACTTCTGTACCCCATACCAACCCTTAGCAGAAACAGGATTGCAAGCTAATAGGAAAACGACAGACTAAAACAGTCACGCACAATTACTAAAAATGTTTTGGCAGAATCCCCACTTGCATGTGGACAGCCAACGCACAGCTTATGTAACTTGATGATGCCGCAACTCTGTACTGTTAACTAATCCCCTCTACTTCCTTTCTGTACCCCTACCCTGAAAAAATATATATCAAAAACTCAAAAATAAAGAATTTAAAAAAAAAAAAAATGTGTATGTTCCATCTCAGTGCTATATTACAGTTACCTAATCTGTATGTTCAAAATGTTGGAATATGCTGTTGTGGCATTGCTGACAAGCGGTTTGTTATTCATGCACAGTAAAAATAAAGAATTAAAAAAAAAAAAAAAATGCAATCCGTATGTAAAAAATGCACACAATTATTTTTTACCACATACTTTGGCATGTAATGGTAAAAAAATGGGGGCATGTTAAGGCACAATATGCACCTTATGAGATACCCTGGAGTGTCTACTTTTACAAATGGTAGGCCTTTGTGGGGGTTTTTGAACAGTCAAACTGTTATAATACCCCAAATGGAAGCATAGGCTCATTATATCCGTCTCTCAAAATTCTACTGTGAATACTGAAAAGGACAGGTCTCCTATATGGCACTGTAGCTTCACAAAATAGTGCCAAAGACATACAATGGGGGTACCGTTGTACTCAGCAGAAGTAACTGAACACATAATAAAACTTTGTACAGGAATAGCACACAACAACTTTACAAAATACACATGAGAAGTTCTTTGTTATACGTTTGTGTGCGAAAACCCCCCAAAAACACAATTTTACTCCAATATTTAGCAGAGGTTGGCGGTAAAATGGCTACGTAGAAAGTGTCAAAACAACCTTAGGTAAATAGCCTGTGATGTCTACTTTATATAAATATATACTTTTGTGTGGCAATTTTGTTTTATTTTATGGCTATTAGGCTTACAAGACAAACATACCAAATTCTAAAATCGCTCCATATTAAAATTTTATTTTACTCCTTGTGCTTTGTGACCTGTAACTACCAAAAAAAACTTAAAATCCCAGACACATTATATATTCTGTAAATCAGAACAAATAAATGAATTTATTTTTAATTACTTTCCTTAACCTGCACTAATTATGCACACATTATGATTGCAAAAACTGTAAAAAAAAACAATATTTTTCATTTTTTTTGCATTTTTCTGTATTTTTTTTATAATAAGTAAGCATTTATATATTTATATGTTATATCAAATTAAAGCCCTTTCTGTCCTTTAAAAAACAGTATATAATATGTGTCGGTGCAATAAATGAGAGAGATGCAAATTGCAGTTGAACGCAAACAGCAAGAAAATGCAAAAATTGCTTGTGTCATTAAGCGTAAGTCAAGCTTCTGAAGCTCTGTCCTTAAGGGGTTAAAGAGAAAAAGATCAGAATTTAGGAAAAGAACAGATTCTCAAAGGGGAAGTCAAGATGAAACAATAGGAGAAAGGTAAGTTTGAGGTGAGAGAGCCACTTCGTGAGCAAACTCATATACTAGTCAGACTATTTTATTGTACATGTCCTAGCACTGCTTGCCAATATCCAGTAGTCAGCAGCGTACTGCTCTCTGCATTGTTATGTGAGAGGGAAAGCGTCTACAGCCTGTCTGAGACACACTTCTCTAATAGAAGAACATTAGAAGCCCAGCCATGACGGGAGAAATAGAGAAGATCAATGTGCCCTGAAATCTTCTATTAGTTATTTTTTTATTTATCGATTTTTATTTTTTATTTTTTTATTGTTGCCATAAAATTATTTTTACAAAGTTAACTTTTCCCAAGATAACAGTTAAGCCAAGAAATAGAAAATGATAAATGAACGCCTCTTGTTGTACAATTTCGATCTGCAGGTTTTTTTTGTCTCCGCTGAAGTAATGTATTTTAAGCAAATGACTTGACAAGACCCAACACAATTATCCATGAAGTCTATATTCTAAAACCGCGGTGCATAAATCCTATGGAATTGGCAGGCTTGCCATGAACACAGTCCAGGCCTGAGCCAGCATAATGGATGAATTATATGTCACAGCTACAAAGGTTTCTTTTAGGTCAGACTTGAAAGCCTCCTCGTTTTGGAGTGCAGGAGTCTTTTACATCAGGCGTCTTATTGCTGCTTGGGTCAAAGAGTGACCTACAGTTCCCAAGGTTTTCGGCTATTTAACCTTCATTAAGTTAAATATTTGTTTCCAATGTGTCACCTTTTAACTGTCTGCTGCTGCTTTGCTGAAATCATTAATAATAGTCACAGAACACATGCAGGTTTCATAAGACCCATTGTAAGGCATTAGCTCTCATTGTTAAATAATCTTTTCAAATTTTTGGGGATACCAATAAGTTACAGCATCTCCAGTTGAAATGGCTAATTCATGGGGTTAACAGGTTTGGCAATGTCTTCTGAGTTTGATATGTTATGGAACTTGCCATGCTAAATGGGGAAGATCCTGTATTTAAAGAGCTCCTTATTTTATCTTTCCAAAATATAGCAAGTGAATAGACTATCAGATGTCTATTGCTGGCCAGACAACAACTCTCAGAAATCTACCCTCCTCCCCTTCCCCATAGGAGTGAGGCTGTACTCCCCCCTTTTTATTTTACAGGTCCTATTTTAATGGTCTGGCCCTTTCTAGCAACTGGGCAGCAATGGCAGGTGGGGGCATAAACTCCTTTATAGTAATATGTGGGTCTTATTGACCCCATAGGCCTTTTAATTTATATATATATTTTTTTAACTTGTTTTAATGTGGCAGCTGCTAGCAATTGCTGGTCAGCATCCTCATAAATGTGCCCTAGTGCTGCTGAGGGCTTTTGACTATTAGCCCACTGGTTGATAGCACTGCCAGTGTCCGAATAGTGTTAAAGATGATCAATTCTCTAGCAAAAAAGTAAGTGAACAATAATTTGCAAATGTGCATTCTGCCTGATTTTATTCAGTTACACATTTCATTTATAAAGGCCTTCCCTAAATAAAGAATTAAAAAAAAAAAAAGAATAACAAACCCTCATCACTTGTCACCTTTGGGCAGTGGGTAGAATATGCATGTGCTAAATCAAGGGTAAGAAATGCATGTTATGGCTTGTGCTTTGCATTTTTGGTTCTTTAGAAGTGGGGTAAAATTGAGATCCCAAAACACGGCAACACTTCTGTTTCAGCTATAGTCCCTATTGTCCCCCACACACCAATGATCACAGGTTGAAGTGGACTGATACAGGAAATCCAGTTCACCTTACATTTTATTAATGTCAGTGTTCCCACTGAAATTAACGTTCATAGTCTGAGTTACCTGTATATTGCATTTGGCCTACGCTAATCAACTATAACATTATAGTGTAGCTCTCATGCATCTAGCCATCGACTACAATGCTTCTGAACATGTCCTGTGGTATCTGGCACCAAGACATTAGGAGCAACTAGTTTAAGTCAAGTAAATTGCGAGGTCCTGTTCCTCAAACTATTCCTGAACAATGCTTTCAGAGTGGAAGGGTGCATTGTCCTGCTGAAAGAGGCCATGGCCACCAGGGAACACCATTGCCATGCAGGGATGTACATGGTCTGCAGGAAGAGAGCAAGAGAAATGTAGGTACTTGGTACATCTCAAACTAACATCCATATGAATGTCAGGACCCAGCAGAACATTGCCTAGCGCATAGCACTGCCTTCGCCAGCCTGTCTTCTTCCCATAGTGCATCCTGCTATTATCTCTTCTCCAAGTAAAAGACCCACATGCACCCGGCCATCCACCTGATCTAAAAGAAAACGTAATTCATCATACCAGGCAACCTTCTCCCATTGCTCCATGTTCCAATTCTGATGTTTATGTCCCCATTGAAGGTGCTTTCGGTGGTGGATTGGGGTTATCATGGACACTCTGACTGGTCTGCAGCTATGCTGCCCCATTAGTAGCAATCTGCCATGCACTGTGTGTTCTGACACCTTTTCTAACGTGGCTAGCATTATGTTATTCAACAATTTGAGCTACAGTAGCTCTTCTTTTGCTCCTCCCATGCATCATTTAGCCTTGGGTGCCCATGAACCTGATGCCGGTTCACTGGTTATCCTTCCTTTTACTACTTTTGGCAGATGCTTACCAAAAGACTTGCTATTATGGAGATGTTCTGACCCAGTCGTCAAGCCATCACTGTTTAGCCCCTGTCATAGTAATTCAGATCTTTCCGCTTGCTATTTTTCCTGCTTCCAACGCATGTAATTCAAGAACTGACTGTTCACTTGCTGGCTAATATATCTCACCCCTTGACTGGTGCCATTGTAACGATATAATCAATGTTATTAACTTCACCTGTCAGTGGTTTTGATGTTCTGGATGATTAGTGTATATCGACATTATCTTCTCTTTCTCTCTTATGTTATATTGTATAGTTTAAGTTTCTATCTATGGGAACTTTTTCCTGACCATGCCCCCATGCTCCACGGCCACTGAGGATCTGCATTCAGCCAGTATCTCTGATGGTATTATCTTCGAATATGTGCATTTTCTAAAGGCCATATATGCTGCTATGCATGTAAAACTCTTTAGAGGCTTCACAATATTTGGCTTTGAAAAACAATATTCTAATTGCCTGTCAAACTTTTTTTTGTCTTGGATTTCCCATCAGAAACATCCGTTGATGGGAACAATGAGATTGGTAGAGAAATGGGGCAATCTGTCTCAACAACTAGTACATAATGGTCAGTTCAGTTTTATTGCTAGATGAATTATGTCGACCCCAATTGCCTTTCGTCCACAGTGAGGTGTATTTTTGCCCTGTCTTGCTTGTAATAGAATTCATTATTTTATTTCATGTTTTACCGCCAGTTGATTCATGTCATTCTGTTGATCATCTTATGTTTTCTCCTTTCTTGAAAAAATAATTCATATATAATCAAATGTTTGCCTGTTTAAAAGCCGTCGAGGAGTACTTAGCTCTGCTTTTTTCTTTTTAAAGAAAACTTGTTCATGCTCAGAAAGGGAAAAAAAACGGTGACTAAATAGTTTGGGGGGGCATCTCGTTCATGTTTTTTGTTTTTGTGCAAATCATTATCTGTTGATGCTTTAAAATGGTAAATATATAACAAAAACCTTCTCCCTTCTATGTAAAAAAAGACAATATAAGAGTTCTCGCTCCCCCTCTCTCCCCACCACTACCGCACAATTGACCAGTGCTTGGGCCTTGGAAGAAAGAGGGTGAAACCAATGTATTGACATTGATGTCACCATGGAGACCGCTCTTTGGAAAAGCATGGTCTGCCATTGTTGAGTTGGATAAAAAGCACTTTCCTTTAGCACAAATTGTCCCTCTTTCTGCGGTCACCATCCCGTGAGATGGTTTTGGGAAGATTTAGTGAGTAGCTTGGGAAGAAAGTTTCGAGTTTTGTAAATTATGCAGTGGCAATAATTTTTTGATATATGTTCTTGGAACCTCTTGCATTTATTAGAATAAATATGATTATTAGACATTTTGGACATGCAACAAAGGTGCAAAATGTGAAATTGTCACTTTTAATTCTCAATCCACTACTAAATACACAGAATGTCAAAAAATATTTGTGCCCTCTTGTGTCTTCCTGGTTCCTTGCTTGCTATTAAAAAAAACTTTCCCTAGCCAAAATGTGATTCATCTTGCTCTCTCTGTGTCCTATAGAACCCACTATACTTGGGCTATTGTGTCTCTCACTACAGCAATATTTCCTGCACCCTAACAAGGCAGCTTTGATACTGTAAACTGGAGCAAAGTTCTACATTTGTTGCTTTTAAAATACTTTTTATAATGTGTTTTCTCTTGCAACAACAAAAAAAAAAACCACATATTGCAATATTAATATTAATTGCATATTTACTTAGGTGTAAGTTATTTAACGAACTTGAGTTTCACTGGTTTTGTTTACACCTCTTTTTCCTAACTCTTATAATGTGTGACCTCCTATTACCTCTTTCATCTGGTCTTTGGCAATTGTTGACCTCCCTGAGTCTATTTCACTTGTCCTTGTTATTGGCTATTTTCCCAGGACTCCTTTCACTTGCCAGATTTCTGGTCACTTTGAGCTAATTCCACGTTTCTTTGTGACATGTCCAATTGCCCTTTCACCTGGTCCAAGTGTGATGTCCCAGAACCCTTGTCTAAAATCCCAGAACCATTTTCATCTGATTTTTAATTGCGCGTTGCTTACTAGAACCTTGGCCTTGATGCAGATGGACACTCCTGGTCCATTCATCTGCTTTTTAGTGACAGATTCCTATTTAGAACTCTTTGTGCTGTTGACGTTTGACCCTCTAGAAGCCCTTTCAATTGACTCTTGGTATTTGCAGATCTCCCTCCACATCTCCATCCACCTGGCTTTTGACACTATGTGACTTCCCTGGTCCCCTTTTACTTGATGTTTGTATTTGTAAGTGCATTCTGAATCGTGTTATTACCTGTGAATTGCTAAAAGAATTTCTCTTCTTTATCACTTAATGGTAATAACCTCTCACAATCCATATTTCAAACAAATTGTCCCGACCAGTGACCATATTAGCCCCTTAAGGACAGATGACGGAAATATTCCGTCACGATTCCCTTCTATTCCAGAAGTTGTGTCCGTAAGAGGTTAAAACATTTTGCCTTTCTTGGATGATTACCACAAGCTGTAATATATACGGTAAGTTGCTTACCAATCTAAGATGGTGAAAACACCCATAAGGCAATGCTTCAGCATACTCCTCCCTCTCTATCTAGCCCACCTTTATAATCCTCATTTATGATTCTGCCTCCCATGAGAAAGGTGCTGAAGATCTGAATTAAGGAGGATTTTTTTTATTGTTTAGCAGCCTGAAGTAGACTGTGTGCTCTATCCTGTATGTCTCACTTGTTGACCAAGGAGTATATGGGCTTGAGCATGTTTCCCTAATGGGTTTGCCTGTACCCTGTGCTAGGCAACATGTTGGGTCTGCTACTCTCCTGGTTTGTCCAATGATGCCTCCTCTCAAAGGGTTTTGGATTGATGCCCATTGGGCACTGCTGTGTTTATCATTTCTGGTAAAAGATTGAGGGGAGGGTGCCACCACAGCGAAGTGCCAGATTATGTGCATCTGGAGTCTAAATCTAAACCTGGTGGTCAGGGAACTACAATACAGTCCTTTTGAGCCGTTGCGTTCATTGGATTTGTAATCATTATGCTGATAGGTCTTGTTTCTTTTGGCAACATCTTCTGCCAGGAGGGTTTCTAAACTTTTCTTATGGAAGACCTCTTTTTTGGCTTTTTATAAGGACTACATAGTTATGAGCACTGAGAATCATTTTAGCCAAAAGTGTTCCCTCTTTCGTCCTTCAACTGCAAATGACAACAACAGATTACATGCCAAATGTTGCTTGTGCGCTAGTATAATGTTGGGTCCAATAGGCCCTTTTGTTCTGTTCAGTTCTTCCTTGGTTGTTACATTTTCTGAAGATTGTTTGGGTCAAAAAACTTGAGCCATCATTATTACCAGTTGACTCAGATCCATGATCTGGAAGGCTTATGCCCTGGCTAACAAGCAGGGTAACTGCTCTTTCCACTCAGGTGGTGCCTAGCCTTGTGGGCCTTTTGCCATAACCCTTCCTTGAAACTTGGTAATCTTTGCACACAGTTTCCAAATGTAATCCTTTTGATATTTTTGTGCCTGATTCTGTTCTTACTCTAGGGCCTACCTCTATTTGAATAAAAAAGGGCAATACATAAATCCTGGACTGTTGGTGGTCTATGAGGACAGGGTTGGGGACCACTGCTCTAGGCTCCTATTTAGCCATTGTCTCTACACACCCTGTATTTTGATTGGTATCATGTCCTTCTTTGCTTGTGTGTAAGATCCAGTATGTCATGAATCGTGGGCTTGTAACTGTACTATGACAAGGTGGACAGTAAGGTGGGGTCGAATGTGGGTTTGACTAAATTTTGTTTTTACAGACTCTGTCTTAAGACTAGAGGCTAGAATAGGATTGAATATGACGTGTCTTCAAAGAGTTCATTTTGAGTTCTACCTTTGAAAGGACAGTAACATGTGCAAATCGCAGTATCGGTAGACGGTGGTTTCTGAAATACCATAATTAGTGCAGAAGTTTGTAACAGTTTGTAAAAGCAGAGTATTGAATGGCATATGCGATATTACACCGTCCGTGTCTCTAGTTCAAATGCATCAGTGTGGGAAACAAAGGGTCTTAATTGCACTTGCCAATCTTTGTTTAGATTTTACCACCTTGATTTCTGCACTCTTAAGCATTTGTTTCCTCACAGCATGATTTAAAAATGTCCACATAGTCCATTATGAGTACGTTAGAATTTTGGCAATATTGTCCCTTTAATAACAAGATATCTCCATGTATAACCTCAAAAGATCTGAAAGGCCTGTTTATTGTAAACTTGAAAGTGAGCGGGTTGTTTTTGAGAAATGTGCTTGGCACAGTAAAAAGGCTGAACTAGTCAGCCTCACAAGACAAGGTGCCCCCTCCTACTCAGACCCACAAATCTTCTCTTCTTGACTCTTGACAAGATAAAGTTGCGCAGTTTGACACATGCCTGTGTTGTAATCCTCCAGACAAGACCCATGTGCTTTCTCTGGCAACCATGCTGTGCAGGAGTATCCTGTGAAGTGTTAGACAACAATTGCATCTGCAGGGGATGCTGATCCTGTAAGCGCGCATGTTTTATTTTGAAATTGAAAACACGTGTCTCTGCTTTGCAAACCTGCACTTGTTTGCTTTGTGACATGGTCACAGTTTGCTCGTCTGTCCTGTAAGCCCAGCACATGGTGCCCTGGACGTCTACCACTTAGTTTACTCAATGGCAATGCCAAAATAAATGGATGTCCGGGGGTTGGAAATCAATTCAGGGCATGATCCGACAAAGAATAAAAATATATAAAATTACTCTTCAAAAACATTGCCATTATTGAATAGGCAATTTAGAGACATTAATATATAAACAGTTCATCTCTCTGCTACCAAAGATTCCTTCCTACTCTTTCATTTTATTTTCCGTCCTAGCATCCCTCCATTGTTCTTCTATTGTGACATTTTAATTTCTACCTTGAACTTAGGTATAAAACTGAGGTCAGTTGGGCCTAGATTTAGACTTGGCACTTGCACGATAGAATCTTCCACTTCTGAGTACTTCCGAAGTGGAGGGCAATTGCTGTCTGTGGCACTTTGGGTCAAACCGTTTGAAAATAATTTAATTCCTTAAGGTAAGACACCACCCAGGTCCTCCAGGTACCATAACAACTCAATTTGGATGAAGTTGTAATGGTGCCTGAAGATGCAAAAATTTTACATATTTGAACAGATGTACTCCCAAAAGTACATAAGGACCTTAACAACCCACCCGGTGCGACCAATAGTTGCAGGGACTGACTCCGTTTTTCAAACTTTATCCATTTTTTTTAGATTCACTGTGTCCCACATTAGGGATACAACAGATTTTTTTGACCAAATTACGTGGTTTTGATGATACACAGAGTGTTACATTTTTGTGCATTATGGACGTGAGCCGCCTGTACCCCTCCATACCTTATGAGTGGATGTCAAGCGGCATTTGCTAAAACTTGGCATTGATGAAGTGCAACTTGAATTCGCAATCACTCTGCTTAGGAAGGTGTTGTATGAGAACTACTTCTTATACTAGGATATCTTCTACAAACAACACCAAGGCACGACGATGGGGTCGAATGTGGCCCCATTGTATGACAACCAGTTTATGGCTTGTTTTGAAAAGGATAACATTTATACCCATCCTATGTTACAGTTTGGAAAATTGTGGTTATGTTTTATTGACAATGTATTTTTTCTATAGAGTGGACCACTAGAGAGTTTGTTGGATTTTTGGGGCACTGTTAATCAACTTCTCCCCACCATTAAATTTACTATCAAGTACAGCCCTACACAGGTCCACTTCTTGGATGTGAACATCACAAGAATATCAGATGGTTTCCAATTTTATGTATTTTCTAAGCCCACAGATAGGAATGCATATCTTCATTTTTCATAATTCCATCTGCCCAAATTAAAGGAGGGGTTACCCTACGTTTGAGGAGGATCATCTCAGATGATCAGGTTTTTGAACAAAGGGTGAATGGAATGATGGAGAGATTTAGGGATAGGGGATATCCTTTGGAAGTGTTTGCGAAAGCTAGAGAGGGTTTCTCAATGCAATGTACAGGAGAGGGGCCGAGTTGAAACTGAGAGACAAACCAAATTAATCCCCTTGGTATATACTTATTCCTGTCAGGGTGGTGGTCCGGTGCCCGGGACCCAGACACTGTCCGGGCGGCGGTGCGTGGACCGGGACCCAGTATGCCTGATGTTGAGAGTAGGAGTCACAGTATGGAGGTGGATTAGCAGGGTCTGGTGCAGGGTAACCGCACGCCCCCTGGTGTTGAGCACCAGCGTTTGTGCAGCCACATACCAAGACCCTGAATCAGCTTATGAGGATCCCAGGCAAGAATTAAGCAGACCTCCCAGAGCTGAATAGGGAGACTCTACAGCAAGAATGTATCCAGTACTAGAAACAAGGCGAGGCTAGGTAAGGCACCAAACATGGAAACAAGACAAAACTAGGAGAACCCAAAACCAGAGCAGGATAGTAAGCTAAACCCAGAACATATACACAAGACATGAGGAAAACATGAACATAACATGGGCATGACTGGACAGGACTGTACATGGACTGGGTATACAAACTAAAACAAGACAAGATAAGATAGGCAAAACAAGAGGAGAAAAAAACAAGTACTACATATGGAAATCATGGGGATTTAGTTACATTATATGATCATACATTGCATAAGCCCGCCAACAACGCCAATGTACCCCATACCTGGCAGGTCCCACACTGCCTAATGTATGCTTAAACAACCAAAATACATATATAGCACTTACCTGCAAGAAAGGGCAGAAGCCTTGAGCAGCTGCCTGCAGGACACTGAACAAAAGGAATGATGGAAAACAAACGGGTGTCGCAAATAAAACAAACATTTAAATGAATCCAAGAGACTGGGAAATCCAGGGACGGAATATAAGGATGAACCCAGAAATCCCAGCATAAAGAAAACCAGACATAGAATAGAAAACCAAAAACACAAGAAAAACAAAACAAGAATTGTAAAAAGAGTACTGGATACCAGAAGCCAAAGCCAGACATCTCCGCAGAACAGAGCAAGATGTGACAATTCCACAAAATCTCGTTGTATTACACAAATTATTAAGAAGCACTGGCATGTGTTAAGCGAGGATACGGAATTACGGAACATCTTTGGAATTATTCCTATCATGGCACATAATAACTCGAGGAACCTCAGACAAGGTTTAATACATGCCAGGGCTAACACTGATAATGCAAGGACAGACGAAAGGGATGTATAGGTGTGGGAGGTGTGTGAACTGTAATAATGTCATAAAGACAAATTCATTCACACACCCCAGGCTTGGTTATAAGATTGATATAGGAATGTACATCAATTGTGAGTCAGAATTTGTCTTTTTTTTTTTTTTTTTTTTTTTATTAAATGCCCTTGTGGCAAAGGTTATGTGTGGCAAACCACGAGACACCTGATCATGAGAATAGGGGAACATAAGAGCGCAATTAGAAATCAAGTGGTTACTTAATTGGTGGCACAATGGTTACTTCATCGGTGGCACAACATTTTAACAAAGCGGGACATCGAGTCTCACACTTACAGTTCTTGGGCATAGAGCTCGTTAAAGTCCCACCGAGGGGAGGCAACAAACTTAGAATTCTGTGCCAAAGAGAGATGTATTGTATATATAGGTTGAAAACCTTGCATCCAAATGGCATGAACGAGGATAGGGATTTTACTTGCTTTAGATAAAGTATTTTATTGTGCTTGGACCATTTATTTATATCTTCCTATTTAGTTCTTATTTGTATTATATTTTTTAGTTTTTCATGCACAAGATGGGTAATAATGTTCAGCAAGAATAGGATTGTTAGGGCGGCCCGTTGATGCATCCTATCGAGGATTCGACACTTTTACATCGGATGATTTATTATTTATATTTACATTTATATTTTTCTTTTATGTTTTTTATTTTTTTTAATTTACATTCTCACACGTAAGAATACAGGGCTAGCTATGACGTGCCCTATAGCTGAGGGCCTGACAATGTTTTTTTGCTTATTTGGTATATATTATGGATATGTGGATATTCACATCTATGGATCTCGGGGGATTTTTTTCCCCCGGGACCCATCGGTCTGATATCCCATCTTCTTTATTCTTATATATTATTTAGTCTACATCTTTTTTTCTTTTATTCTTTGTTCTTTATATTTTATTTTTGCTTTTCTATTATATTTTTTGTGGGGTTTTTTATTTTATATATGTACATATTTTTTCACAAAATACTGTACCTGTGTATGGAATACATCAAATGTTTATTGTTGATTTGGTGATATATACCATGGATTTCTGTACATTTGTAACAAGGGAATAGATCTTGTAAATTTGACAATGTGGTGTAAGGTACTGTAAATACTTATATACATTGTATTGTGGATTCTAATGCATCTTGAGTTCTGGAATATGTCAAAGGTAAATCTTATAAAGAGATGATTTTTCACATACTATATATATCGTTTTTTTACTTCTAGTTATCATTAGCTAGGTTTACTTTATCAACTTAATATTCTAGACATCTATCTATTATATAACCCTTTTTTATTAGATCATGTAACTTTGCATTGTTATCAGTAAGACCCTTTTTAGATTTTTATTTACTCTTTATCCTGTTTAGTTTGTGTAGGATTACATTGGGATTGGGAATAGGAGCTGTGAGCTCCACAGGCTGATTAATTAGTGGTATAATATTGGCTGTTATGCTAATGTGGGGACCGAATGGCTTTTCTCCCTTTTATTAAAGGAGCACTATAGGGTCAGGAACGCAAACATGTATTCCTGACCCTATAGGGTTAAAACCACCATCTAGCCACTCTGGTCCCCTCAAGCCTTCCTAAATATAGTAAAATCTTACTTGTATTCAAGTCTGGAGCTACTTGCTTTGTCCCTGTTTTGACCTGCCCGCTGTCTGCTGACATCAGCAGAAGTGGTAGCCTGATCCAATCACAATGCTTCCCCATAGAGCTGAGACTGACAAAGAGGCAGATCAGGGGCAGAGCCAGCATGATTCAAATACAGCCGTGGCCAATCAGCATCTCCTCATAGAGATGAATTGAATCAATGAATCTCTCTGAGGAAAGTTCAGTGTCTGTATGCAGAGGATGGAGACACTGAATGTTTCGATGCATTTTAGGCAGCCATGATCCAGGAAGGATCTCTAACAGCCATCTGAGGAGTGGCCAGTGAAGTTATCACTAGGCTGTAATGTAAACACTGCATTTTCTTTGAAAAGACAGTGTTTACAGCAAAAAGCCTGAAGGTAAGGATTCTACTCACCAGAACAAATTCAATAAGCTGTAGTTGTTCTGGTGGCTATAGTGTCCCTTTAATTTTGGCTGTAATATTCCCCTGTATCTTCCGATGTGATGATGTATTATGCCACATGTGACTAGACACGTGACCGCACGCGTACGTAATGATGTCATTGAACGTTAGAATGTTGTGACATCACGCAAACCCGGAAGTAGGGTCCGGAGGTCTATGGATGTGCTGTTTTATTGGTCTGCAAACTTAATGTGTCCCCTTACTCAGCTGATGACAATTGGGTTTAATGAACTTGAGGTGGGTTTGGGATATATAAGTGGGGAAACTTGGATCCGTTAGTGAGAGGTCACCCTGAGGAAGGCTTAAGGGCCAAAACGTCGGAGCTGTCATTTCTCCTGCTCTAGGTTAGTATGCCATATTATATAGGTGTGAGTATTTATTCTTAGCACTTTAGATTACTCTTAAGTGGTGATAGGGTGATTGCACATTTGCACTGTATAATGCACTTTTCTCTTCTGTTGAATTCATTACTATATTGTATGAATAAAAACGTTTTTATGTGCAAATTCTGGTGTGCTTTGGGTTCATTTACTGTTTTCTATGCTGTAATACCTTATGATTACAGAGTAATGATGTCAGAGCTATGCTGTAATACCTTATAATTAGAGAGTAAGGATGTCAGAGCTATGCTGTAATACCTTATAATTAGACAGTAATGATGTCAGAGCTATGCTGTAATACCTTATAATTAGAGAGTAATGATGTCAGAGCTATGCTGTAATACCTTACAATTAGAGAGTAATGATGTCAGAGCTATGCTGTAATACATTATAATTAGAGAGTAATGATGTTAGAACTATGCTGTAATACCTTCTAATTACAAAGCGAAAACATGGGTTTACATCAGGGAGATCATGCCAAACTCATCTTATTGATTTTTTTGATTGGGTAACTAAGAATATAGATCAGGGTGGTGCAGTAGACATTGCTTACCTAGTTTTTAGTAAGGCTTTTGACACTGTTGCACATAGAAGGCTTATCAATAAACTGCAATCTTTAAGTTTGGATTCCAATATTGTTGAATGGGTAAGGCAGTGGCTGAGTGACAGGCAACAGAGGGTTGTAGTCAATGGAGTATATTCGAAGCTTGGGCTTGTCACCAGTGGGGTACCTTAGGGATCTGTACTTGGACCCATTCTCTTTAATATTTGTATTAGTGATATTGCAGAAGGTCTTGATGGTAAGGTATGTCTTTTTGCTAATGATACTAAGATATGTAACAGGGTTGATGTTCCAGGAGGGATAAGCCAAATGGCAAATGATTTAGGTAAACTAGAAAAATGGTCAGAGTTGTGGCAACTGACATTTAATGTGGATAAGTGCAAGATAATGCATCTTGGACGTAAAAACCCAGTACAGAATATTTGATAGAGTCCTAACCTCAACATCTGAGGAAAGGGATTTAGGGGTGATTATTTCTGATGACTTAAAGGTAGGCAGACAATGTAATAGAGCAGCAGGAAATGCTAGCAGAATGCTTGGTTGTATAGGGAGAGGTATTAGCAGTAGAAAGAGGGAAGTGCTCATGCCATTGTACAGAACACTGGTGAGACCTCACTTGGAGTATTGTACGCAGTACTGGAGACCGTATCTTCAGAAGGATATTGATACCTTAGAAGGCTTAGAGAGAGTTCAGAGAAGGGCTACTAAACTGGTTCATGGATTGCAGGATAAAACTTATCAGGAAAGGTTAAAGGATCTGAACATGTATAGCTTGGAGGAAAGACAAGACAGGGGGGATATGATGGAAACATTTAAATACATAAAGGGAATCAACACAGTAAAGGAGGAGACTATATTTATATTTAAAAGAGGAAAAACTACCACAACAAGAGGACATAGACTTAAATTAGAGGTACAAAGGTTTAAAAATAATATCAGGAAGTATTACTTTACTGAGAGGGTAGTGGATGCATGGAATAGCCTTCCAGCTGAAGTGGTAGAGGTGAACACAGTAAAGGAGTTTAAGCATGCGTGGGATAGGCAAAAGGCTATCCTAACTATAAGATAAGGCCAGGGACTAATGAAAGTATTTGGGCAGACTAGATGGGCCGAATGGTTCTTATCTGCCTTCACATTCTATGTTTCTATGTAACTGGAGAGTAATGATGTCAGAACAATGCTACAATACCTTATAATTTGAGAGTGATGATGTCAGAGCTGGGCTGTAATACCTTATAGAGAGTAATGATGTCAGAGCTATGCTGTAATACCCTGTCATTAGAGAGTAATGATGTCAGAGCTATGCTATAACACCTTATAATTAGAGAGTAATGATGTCAGAACAATGCTACAATACCTTATAATTTGAGAGTGATGATGTCAGAGCTGGGCTGTAATACCTTATAGAGAGTAATGATGTCAGAGCTATGCTGTAATACCCTGTCATTAGAGAGTAATGATGTCAGAGCTATGCTGTAATACCTTATAATTAGATAGTAATGATGTCAGAGCTATGCTGTAATACCTTATAATTGGAGAGTAATGATGTCAGAGCTATGCTGTAATACATTATAATAAGAGAGCAATGATGTCAGTTACGCTGTAATACATTATAATTAGAGAGTAATGATGTCAGAGGTATGCTGTAATACATTATAATTAGAGAGTAATGATGTCAGAGCTATGCTGTAATACATTATAATTAGAGAGTAATTATGTCTCTTTCTTTGCAGAAGGAATGAACTGTATGAACAAAGATCATGGATGTGCCCATATCTGCCGGGAGTCTGCCAAAGCTGCGGTAGCCTGCGAGTGTAGACCGGGTTTTGATCTTGCCAAAAACCAGAGGGATTGCACATGTAGGTAGTTTTTAAAAAAGAAAATAATTTAAATTTAATGGAGACAATAATGGAGAAAAGATTTTTGTATGTACACTTCCTATCCTGCCCCTGCCCATGCCAAAGTGTTATTAACCCTGTCTTTGCCATGACTAAAGACAGCTAAGCCTTCTATTAAATACACCCTTATTTGCAAGCTCAGGAAATGAAGGATACATGTCCTGTTTATAGATTTTAATTGATGTTTTAATCAACTACAGGGAGTGCAGAATTATTAGGCAAGTTGTATTTTTGAGGATTAATTTTATTATTGAACAACAACCATGTTCTCAATGAACCCAAAAAACTCATTAATATCAAAGCTGAATATTTTTGGAAGTAGTTTTTTAGTTTGTTTTTAGTTAGAGCTATTTTAGGGGGATATCTGTGTGTGCAGGTGACTATTACTGTGCATAATTATTAGGCAACTTAACAAAAAACAAATATATACCCATTTCAATTATTTATTTTTACCAGTGAAACCAATATAACATCTCAACATTCACAAATATAAATTTCTTACATTCAAAAACATAACAAAAACAAATCAGTGACCAATATAGCCACCTTTCTTTGCAAGGACACTCAAAAGCCTGCCATCCATGGATTCTGTCAGTGTTTTGATCTGTTCACCATCAACATTGCGTGCAGCAGCAACCACAGCCTCCCAGACACTGTTCAGAGAGGTGTACTGTTTTCCCTCCTTGTAAATCTCACATTTGATGATGGACCACAGGTTCTCAATGGGGTTCAGATCAGGTGAACAAGGAGGCCATGTCATTAGATTTTCTTCTTTTATACCCTTTCTTGCCAGCCACTCTGTGGAGTACTTGGACGCGTGTGATGGAGCATTGTCCTGCATGAAAATCATGTTTTTCTTGAAGGATGCAGACTTCTTCCTGTACCACTGCTTGAAGAAGAGGTGTCTTCCAGAAACTGGGAGTTGAGCTTGACTCCATCCTCAACCCGAAAAGGCCCCACAAGCTCATCTTTGATGATACCAGCCCAAACCAGTACTCCACCTCCACCTTGCTGGCGTCTGAGTCGGACTGGAGCTCTCTGCCCTTTACCAATCCATCCATCTGGCCCATCAAGACTCACTCTCATTTCATCAGTCCATAAAACCTTAGAAAAATCAGTCTTGAGATATTTCTTGGCCCAGTCTTGACGTTTCAGCTTGTGTGTCTTGTTCAGTGGTGGTCGTCTTTCAGCCTTTCTTACCTTGGCCATGTCTCTGAGTATTACACACCTTGTGCTTTCGGGCACTCCAGTGATGTTGCAGCTCTGAAATATGGCCAAACTGGTGGCAAGTGGCATCTTGGCAGCTGCACGCTTGACTTTTCTCAGTTCATGGGCAGTTATTTTGCGCCTTGGTTTCTGCACACGCTTCTTGCGACCCTGTTGACTATTTTGAATGAAACGCTTGATTGTTCGATGATCACGCTTCAGAAGCTTTGCAATTTTAAGAGTGCTGCATCCCTCTGCACGATATCTCACTATTTTTGACTTTTCTGAGCCTGTCAAGTCCTTCTTTTGACCCATTTTGCCAAAGGAAAGGAAGTTGCCTAATAATTATGCACACCTGATATAGGGTGTTGATGTCATTAGACCACACCCCTTCTCATTACAGAGATGCACATCACCTAATATGCTTAATTGGTAGTAGGCTTTCGAGCCTATACAGCTTGGAGTAAGACAACATGCATAAAGAGGATGATGTGGTCAAAATACTAATTTGCCTAATAATTCTGCACACAGTGTATGGTCGATTTCTTCTATGACCACTTTGTTTCTGCCTCTTCAGCTGGCACAGAGGTCTAGTCAGAGATAATCTGATCACACAAAGTATATTGCAAATCAAAAGCGTTCAAAACCTCACAACTGAATTGACTATATCTTAACTCTAGATCAAGTTCACAACCTTTGCTAACCACTTCATAGCATACATTCTCCCAACACATATCACAAGAGGACTTCAAGCACTTAGTCTTATACTCTTGGACTTAACCAACAACTTATACTATTACCCAACTCAATGGCACTTCTTATATCCACTAAAGAACATCATTTATATTGTGTCTTATTTCTGTTTGTATTTTTACATGTGTTTTTGGCTTAACTAGTAACCTGTAATTATGGAAATGGTGGCTGTCAGCACGCGTGTGACGACACGGACACGGGCCCTGTGTGTGGGTGCCACCAGAAATACGCCTTGCACTCAGATGGTAGAACCTGCATTGGTAAGTGTGGCATCCGTCGGTAGATGTGTGTATTCTGTGTTTGAAAGTATAGACCTTGTGTGTGCTCAAATGTGAATGAGCCGCTAAGATTTGCAGCTTCTTTTTAAAATACACAAATCTAAAACTCCTAGGACCTAGTTTCTGTGCATTAAATCAGAGTTCATATGTCGTCAGATTTGTGGAGATGGCTTCCATGAAATAAGGTGAATTTCAAGTTTGTGGACAAAATATCTGAACTAAAATGAAATCTCAAAGTCAACTTTGCTTAGGCGTATCAGCCTAAAATCTGATCTGACTTTGAATTCCCAACAATCCAGACTTTTATTAAAAAGCCCAGATAGACATTTTCATAAGAAACAAATGTACTGCTCTCTAGAGACATGTTCATATAGTGTATACAGCTTAATGTCCTGGTATATCTGGCCAGTGCCTTCAGTGTTCACTTCTGCTTAGTAACTCAAAGTGCAGTCACTCAGACGGCCACTAGAGGTGCTTCTTATCTTAGTACTGCAGAGTGAGAAGCATTGGCGTTCAACATCTCCACACTCTGCATGGAGACAACAAATGCTCTTCATAGAGATGCATGCAATTAAACGGCACAGTAGTCTCCCAATGCTTTCTAATGTTAAAACATTGGATTGGCTGAGATAATCAAGATTAATGATCTCAGCCATGGAGGTGTGGCCAGCTCCCATGAGAAAATGAGAAAACGCCTATAATCTCAACAGAGAGGGGGGAGAAGATTTATTCCATCACTATAGTGTCAGGAATACATTTGTGTTCCTTTAAACCCATACATCACTTGAAGACTTACAATTGTAAAATAAAACTGTGATTCAGTTGACTTGACTGACAGGTGTACTAGGGTAATCTTTGGATAATTTTTTATGGTAGGCCATTATTAAACCGCTTACTCGGTCACATCACCTCTCAACATGGCCATAATATTCATGAAAAGCTAAAGGCAAAGAAGTGTATCTTTGAAATCAAAGGTATTCTAACACTGTGAAAACCAAAGACCACCAAAAAGAGTTTGCGGGAACTTCCAGTAGTAAATATGCCAAATATGTCTAAATTCTTCAAAAACTGAATTCCTGCCACAATATTTTCAACGTCAATATGTTTTTAAGTCAAATTAGGAAAAAATAAAATACAATTGTTGAAGGTTGGCAAACAGTAGCTGAAATAAATCCGAATTGCATTTCCTTGTTATATACTTTTCCAGTATATTTGCGTGAGACGACATGATTATCAGTGTAAGATCATGTTGATACTCTGCCAATACGTGCACCCATTGCAATTCCCTTTAGAGTTATTATCTGAGTAAAATATTTTAATGTATATCCATCTATGTATACAGAGAAATCCTATGGCAAAGTGTGGAGCAAACAAAACTATTTCATTGGTTTCCATTGTGATTGTTAATGTCCTGAAGCTTTTCTCCAGATAACTCCGATATGTTGCAGAGAGGTCCTCATGGAATATTATACTATTTTGAAAGCTGATGTTGTGTGTTGGCAGACTTGTTTATTTTATTAAAAGTGCATTCTTTTTTTTTTTAGTAATATCTAAAATATTTATATAATTATCAGCATTTTCTCCTTTTTTTTGCTCACATAGTAACAACACATGTAGCTAACTGGCATCTTAAAATAAATGTGAGCAATTTTATTGTAATATAAGAGGTACATTGAAACACTCCTGGGAAATGCAATGTTAATGTAACATTTGTTCAATAACAATCATTCATGTTTCAATTGTTTTCTGTATATTGTTTTTCCCCCCCAACCCCCTGTCTTAGATGATGAACTAAATTAAATCAGTTACACAAATAAATAATTACATCAAAATAACTTATTTTAATATGAAACTGTAGCTGCAGTTGTTTAGATTTCTAAATATACAAACTGGATTTCTGTTTATTCAATAATCTGATTGTACTTCTAATATAATTATGCTGTCCTTGTATAGTCTCTTTAATCGTGTTTTAGAACATGTTTGGCCAAGTAATGTATATAGAGTGTGGTGCTTTTTTTTGTAATTTATTTATTGAACATCCCTCCCCACATCTCACCCCCAATTAGAAAAGTCTTTCTGTGGTTTGACGTTTTTTTATCCTTTTCATTCTGATATATTCTGTTTTCTGGTGATGGTTCCTGATTGCCTGTCTTGTCTGGAAAAAAAAAAAACAACAACAAAACAGCAACTCAAAAATGATGTTAACGAAGAAAACAATACAACTTACAAAACAAAAATGATATATATATAAAAATTAAAACTAAAAAAGAGCCTCCTTTGCAGCCTGATCTCATCTAAAACTTGTCAAACGTCTTGTTCTTCAGAGATAGTCAGCCTCCCTCCCACTCCCTACTCCTTGCCGTCTTGTGCTGTGATTACAGTATCACTGCAAGTCTGCAACATCTCTGCAATGCTAGTACAATACCTCCTTCCCTTTTAATCTAATGCATTTGTCTGTTTGCCTAACTTTTTTTTATTTTGTTTGCTGCATGTGGATAAAAACAAAAGTTTTATCAACTACATTAGAACGCACCAATATGCATTGCACCTCCCTCCTTCCCGTATCTCTCCTCCCTAACCATTCCTTATTTACTTTTATTTTTTATACCTGTGTTGTGTTCTTTCTAGCTTTGCCTCAAGATCTACTAACCTACCTCTTTTCTCTTCCATTTAAATTAGAAATATTACTTTAAAATGTTCTTGTGCTTCTGGACGAAGCAGCAATATTTAAATACTTTATTCCATGAGCGTTCCCTTCACATCAGTGATTCCCTATTGACTGTTCGGGACATTCTCGCGGTCAATGGGAAACAGATCTCACGCTGCCTTTCAAGGGAAGCTCCCTCACCGTGAGGGGAAGGAACATGGGAGATCGCTGTCGGTATTTTAATGCTGTTTCCTGCAGAGCTCTGTTAGAATATTTATCATTTTATCACAATTGTCTTCATGTTTTACTAACCAGCTATAGTAAATTTCATATTCATCCTTTCTATGCTGCTTGAAACTTTCAAATATTCAATTTTTACACAGTAATATTTAAAAATAATAATAATTATAATAATAATTTTAAAAGTATCATTTTTTTTCCGCTGGGCTTCTTCTTGCTTCACTGCATGTTGACCAATTATTATAGTCTATATTTTGCGACATCTGAATGTCTACCTAAATGTGTTTCATAGACAAGCAGGCAACCAGCATTGCCCAAATTATCTTCCTATCTCTTTTTTTTCTTTTCATTTTTTATGTACTAGTTTTGTTTGTTTGCATGCTGTGTGTGTGCCTTCTATGTCACTGTTATTAAACGATCTGTCATAAATGTCTTAAATTCACCCATCACCGGACTCTGTTTTACTGACCTTGTACGTTCCCTCTGCTGATGTCTTCTCTATGATCCCTTCAGTTACTATTAGAATGTGTGTCCTTCACTTGTCCTGTACGTGCCCTCCTCGCCTTGTGTGTGTAGTTTAATAACACCATGTATAACCCCCACCTGATATCCCTTGGCCACTAATAATTTCTTCTGGGGGGTTTAACAGCGAATGAACACCCTGCATCAGATTTCATAGTGTCCTTGTTAGCTTCACTTGTACATGGACAGGAAACTGTCTCGGGCAGTAGAAGTTTGGGCTTTTGATTAACCAAATGCTCCATGTTTGTTTCCTTACTTGTGTTTTAGAAAAGGATGAGGCTGCAATTGAGAGTTCTGAGTACAATGCCACGTCAGTAACTGATGTGGACAAGCGGGTGAAACGGCGCCTTCTTATGGGTAAACATTTTCTTCCACTTCTTTGTTGTTGTGCTCGAGTGTATTTGTGTTTCTCTTTTCATTCTGTGTGTTTGGACAGTTCTTGCTAGGCGTTCACAGATTCTTTATAGATTATCTTTTTTTTATATTCTGAGTTAACATTTCTGCCCCTTGCAGCATCACCCATCCTAGAAAATTTTATTAAAGCCACAAATCTAATGTGCAGCTTGTAAGACAACGTTCTAAAAACGGAGACATGCCATCAGTTTTCATAGCGACTGCTCCACTCTTAGAACTTTTGCCCCAGAAATGCTCTTTGATAACCCCAAATAAACTCCAAATCTTAATAATCTAATTTGCATAAAGCGTTTGCTGGGAAAGCGGCTGAAATCTGATAAGCTGCAGTATTACTTTTTCTTTCCAGATGCTAAGAAAAACTTGTGTCCACTTTGGAATCTTAGAGAAAGTCAAAAAAGTCTGTTTTCCTCATATTACTAATTTTACAGAATCCACTCAAAAATCATCAAGGCTGTATACTATCCTCGGAATCGTAGAATATGCTTTGTTTTTTGTTTTTGTTTTTGTATTTGTATTTTTAATTTTTTTTACGATACGTCTGCACTTCTACATTTTACTTAACGTGTAAAGCTTTTTTTTTTTTTTTTTTTAATTAAGGCAAACGGTTATATGTGAGTTTATTAATTGTAAAGCTTATCCAACAATATTAAAATAAAGAGCTGTAAGAAAGGAGGAAGTATAGAGTGGAAGCTAATTAACATTTAGATTACTTAACAAAATGCAGCATCTCAAAAAAAAAATAATCCCAAAAGATCAAAGCCTCATGTAGCTAGCTAGATATTAATAAATAAATTTGCTAACATTTCAAAATGATTCAATAGTGTTAGAAAAACCTTTTAAATTATTTATATACAACATTTTCCATAGACTTCTGTAGATAAAACATTTGGAAAGTTTGCCTCCCAGTATTAAATGGTTTATTTACTAAAGGGAGACAAAAAAAGCAGGACTGGGAATATAGAAATATAGACTTATAAAATCTTTCCATTTTAGATATTTATACATTAAATTTAAAATTTACTTTGAATTCTCACCTCAGTAAGGGCAACAGAAATAGTGCTGGTATTTTTATGTAAATTCCATAATCCACTATTTCGAATTAAGAAATAAGTCATTACATTTTAAAGATACTTTTTAGTCGATATATCCCCAATGAAAACGTGCATGGTTTTAATTCAGCATTTTTTGTCAATGGGGGTATATCTAAAAACAGCTTGCAAAAGCTCCAGATCCTTTGCAAGCCCTCCCCTTCTAACCAACCCAGACTTTCTGTGGCTGTCCAATCACAGACCTCCTAATTCAGGTCAATGAGAAGTCTTTGTAAGGCAGGTGCTCTGGGTAATCGCTGCCTCTTGAGTTTAGCTCCACAGAGCTAACCAAACCAGGAAGTAACAAGGTGATAAATAACATTAGATTTAATTTGGTGATTTCTTACCAAATCAGAAAGCTCCTGAAGCATATTCGTCAGTCCTAATTCTGTCTTCACTTCCAAAGTGCTGAGCTAATCCCATAAATCCCATCCAGCAAAGACTTGAGGTATGTAATTCAGAACTTGGAAGCAGTTTAAAGTCATTTTAAAAAAACTTGTATTAAACTGCTGAGCAACATGTCCATAATGTTGACAATGGTCTTTCTCAACTGTTGAGGGTGGGGACACATTGGCTGTCGCTCTATGGCCTCCTCCCAATTTGATTGCATAAGTTGCATGCACCTAAGGTCGGCCCTGTTGGATTTTGTAGCGATGCATGTGATAGTGGTATCGGCTTACTAGAACAGCACATCCCAAAAGTTCAGATTTTGTCAGCAGCCCACTTGGATCAAAATTGGAAAATGTTTAAAACGGCTCTGTCACTTCTGGTGACTTTATGAGTCTTTCATAAAGATGTAATCTCTTTGAAACAGTCATTTTGACTGCTTTTAAACTTCATTGAAATATACAAACCAATCAAAAGATATCATAAGAAAAAGTATGGACTACATAGTTTCATGGAAATGCCTAATGTCTACAAAAGGGAAAAAAAACACTTTAAACACTTTTGTCAAATTTCCTGCAGAAAATGTAGTTTCCTGAAGGAAAGAGGCATATTTTTGTGTATTGCGTGAGTTGGTGTGTTAACGGGCCCATTGTCATAAACTTCAGTATCGTTACTTAGTTCATCAATGAGAATACAACAGTGACACAGACTCCTTTCTTATTTTCATATAAAGAAAGTAAACTGGGTATTCTGTGGGCTCTTCAAATAACCTATTTGACCCCAAAATGGTCATCGCCACCCAATGAATCCAACCATTTTTGAAAGGTTGGATTAGCCCGCAGTATTGTTATTATTATTATTGGTATTTATATAGCGCCAGCTTATTCTGCACCATCTAGAGGAGGTGGGGTATAAAACACAATAGGAAGGGTATTGAGGGAGACAGCAAATAGATATGGTGGGAAAGTAGCAGAACTGGAGGTGAGAGTGAAGTGTGGCCCTCTAGGAGAGAGCAAGAGGAAGGTTTGAGAGATAGAAGTTACTCTGTGAGGCCATAAGCAATCCTGAAAAGATGGGATTTGAGGGATTTCTTAAAGGATTGAAGACTAGGGGAGAGTCTGACAAGGGTAGGCAGGCTGTTCCAAAGGAAAGGAGCCGCCCGTGAGAAGTCTTGCAGGTGTGAATTTGCAGTAAGGGTGCGAGCAGCAGGCAAGAGAAGGCCACCAGTAGAGCGGAGAGACCAAGAGGGGGCATGCCTATGAATCAGTGAAGAAATGTAAGAGGGGCTAGAGTTGGTTAGAGCTTTAGAGGTAAGGGTTAGTATTTTAAATTGACACCTGTAGGGGGCAGGAAGCCATTGTAAGGATCGACAGAGGAGTGAGGTGTGAGAGGAGCGACAGGAGAAAAAGATCAGGCAGCAGCAGTGTAGGGGGGCAATATGGCTTCTGGGGATACCAATTAGGAGAGAATTACAGTAATCCATGCGAGACATTACTAGAGCATGAACAAGCTCCTTGGCAGCATCTTGTGTAAGAAAGGGGCATATGGGGGCTATGTTTTTAATCCACAAAAATACAAAAAATGAGGGCAGCGCGAACAATTTGCAAATGTGCACACCAAGTGCTACAAAAAGATTTATTACCAAGGACATAAGGTACAAATGTTTCGGGTTTTCCCCTTTATCAATGCATGTCCTTGGTGTGCACATTTGCAAATTGTTTGCGCTGCCCTAATTTTCTGTATTTTTGTGGATTAATTTACCCTGCTTGGAGCTGCAGAGGGAGGTGTCAGCAGCACCATAGGGAAAGTGTGTATCTTTATTTTCTCTGGGTACTGCAGTAACCCTTACCTCAGCTATATATTGGTAATGGTTTTAAGCTGGAATCGACCGGTTTTAGCAACAGACTGTACATGAGGTGCAAAGACGAGGCCAGGAAAAAAAATGACACCAGGACAGCGAGCTTGAGAGCATGAGGTAAGGCAGGTATCGTCAACCTGCAGGGAGAGTGAAAGAGGAGGATCGGTGTTCTGAGGAGGAAAAATAAGAAACTCAGTTTTAGAGAGATTGAGTTTCAGAAAGCAGGAGGACATACAATCAGAGATAGAAGAGAGGCAATTGGTGACACTTTGTAGGACAGCAGGGGAGAGGTCAGGGGAGGAGAAGTATATCTGGGTGTCGTAGGTGTACAGATGGTAGAGGAATCCATATGAATTAATGAGTTTGCCAAGAGAGGCAGTATAGAGAGAGAACAAAAGGGGACCAAGAACTGAACCTTGAGGAACTCCAACTGAGACACGACGAGGAGAGGAGGTGTTGGTGGAAAAAGAGACACTGAAGGTATGTTAGGAGAGATAGGAGGAGAACTATGAGAGGGCTGTGTCACAGAGACCAAGAGATTGATGAGAGGAAATGATAAGTGCGGCCACCTCCTGTTCAGTAGCTGGAGAGAAGTCTTGGAGGGTAGGGAGTGTATGGTCCAAGTGAGGTTTGAGGTAGAAAGGGGAGAGAATTAATTCCTTAACTTTTTATTCGTGTCAGTAAAGTGACATGCAAAGCTATCAGCTGAAAGATCAGTTTGTGGGGTGGCCAAAGCAGGGCAAAGAAGAGCGTTAAAAGTATTAAAGAGATGACTAGAGTTGCAGGAGATTGAACTAACAAGAGAATAAAAGTAGGACTGTTTTGCAAGCGTGCGGGCACTGCTGTGTGAACGCAAGACAAATTTATAGTGTAGAAAGACTGACAAGGTGCGTGACTTTCTCCAGCTGAATGGAAGCATCTCTGCAGGTAGTCCCACCATTAAAGTGCACCCTCGCCCCCATGGCAATCCTTGTGTATGAGTCATAAGATTCAGGAGACATTCTTGGTCTGGTTGGAAAGTGATGAAGCTTTCAGTAAGAAGGCTGAAGCAGCTTTGGCCTGGTGCTCTATTCAGGTTATCAGGGCTGGCCGTCATGAAGGCACTGTCTTGTATCTGAGCCGCATGCTTGAAGTTATCACAGCCTTTTACCTTATCGTATGGGGCGTTGCCAAATTAGAACCACATCAAGCATGTTTTATAAGATCTGGTTCATTACAAACCATTCCGTTACTGTGACAGACCAGTGCTAGATCTGAAATGTTTTACATTTACGACAGACACATGTTTAGGTTGTTTTGGGCCTCAGTAAATTCAATAGATAAACAGACTTTGATAGTTGTAAGACCGATATTAGATATATTCCCCATGTACTATTCTGTGTATCACATGCTATCCATCTATATCTGCCTTGTGCTACAGGAGCTGGGATTCCAGCCGTGCCCAATCCATTATCTTAATATCTGCTTATTGACCTCACATGTAATTGTAATCTGACCCAAGTAACAATCATTAAATATAAAAAATGAGCTGTAAACTTTCATTCACCTTATGCTGTATGTCAAATGTTGATATCATTTCACATTGTTCCATGCAAGATGATTATTCTGACGCTGCCCTGACAATCGCATTTAAAAGTCACCAGCCCCACTTACACGATTCTTCTAGGCATCTGTTCTTGATTAAATCAAATATTTCTAATGAGACCGATAAAAAGCAATGTGCCCTGTCAGTCCACCTAGTGCAAACTATCAGGACAGATTGTTATTTTATATCTTTTTTTACTATTATTATTTCCCTTTGAAACGTTCGCTTTAGGAATTTGGGGGGCCTCTGCAAGTGTAGATCTTGTTGTTTTTGGCTAGTGGCCCCAGCTGTCAGATGACCCGTGTAGGGGAACCTTTAATGGGATGCTCCATACATCTTGAGGGCCCCCGTGACTGGAGGCTTTGCAGTGCAAGTTCTGCGCCCTTTCTATTTTTTTTTCCACTAATTCTGCAGAATCGGGCATTTTATCTCTCCTTGCAAAACTCAAAAAATGCTGTGAGTTGACAGAACTTTTCCGTTCTGTTTGGATATATTTTACTTTTCCTGAGAATGTTTATGATCCCAAATTATTATTATTATTTCAATTTCTTTTAAAGGCCCCTACCCTGGAATATTTTATGTGCACTCTTCTCATCTTTCCATTTTGTACAACATTGTCTGTCCCTTGTGCCCAGCTTAGGGGTGGTCTCTATACCCTTGCATTATTAGCCATCGTTGTAATATAATTCTGCCAGCCCTCTATTCATGTAGATGGTGTGAACTTCACAGATGTTGGAAGATTTCTACAAAACCATTTTTTTACTCCACTTGTGCTATTGTGAGTTTAGGAGTAACATTGTTAATCTCATCGTACACGGAGTCTTGATGGAGTTAAGTAGTTCAGGGTTTATTGTTCCATAAAATAAAAATATTTTGTGTATAAGTTTAAGCATTACCAAACTGGATCAATCAGTCTCATTCTTAACTTGTTGGCCTTTTCTTCTAAAAAGAGACTCTATAGGCACCTAGGCCACTTCATGTCTATGAAATGGTCTGTTGCCATGTCCCCCCGGTTTGCCGTTCTGCAGGGTTAACCTGCCTCTAGAATCTAAAACTTCAAATGCATTAAGCGATGCATGAGTAAGCATGGAAACATGCAAATTTCACATAATTCATTAATTGTATGCAATGTTAGCACTTTTACAGTGCTTTTCGGACTCCATGTCAACGCATTTCATGCTGATATACACACTAGTTCTTAACGTAAGCATGGTTTTATAAGTTTGCAGTTTGAGTTTGCAACAAATCAAACAAGAGGTTCTCATTATTGTGATCATTATTGTGATGATTGTAGAAATTCTGGACAGAGTTTCTCGTCTGCTACGTCGTCACAGAAAGGGATACGTGACGCTTTATGAAGCCATGCATAAAAAGGCTTACTTACTTGTAAGTAACATCTTTTGCACTTTCAGGATAATTTAAGCTAGATTTGGTACATCATGTTTTGTGTATTTATTGGTACAGCTGACAAATGTGACCCACATAATAAACACAATTTACCCCAGAGATTCATGTACATTTCAAACAATTATATTGGGAGATGGATCTAGAATCATGATTTAAAGAACGCAATGTTATTTGCTATTGTGTCGTCTTTTATTAGGACATTGATTAAGATCTAATTCCAGTTTGAGAGAAAAGTAATGCTATAATACAGCCCGGTCTAAGAGGCTGCCTGTGCGTAATAGGTAAAGTAATTTGCCACCATGAGCCTTGTCTAACGTTAGTCATCCCTGACCTGTGGAGTACCCAGTGATGTGAGGTTTGTCCAGGTTTTTTAGAAGGATGATATGTTTTACCATCTGATCTATTTTCCACATTGTTCCTCCTCTTTGAAGAGGATTAAAGGTATAAGATAACCCTTTATTGGCTATTGTGTGCTCTGAGCAGTCAGTTTTTGTGCCCATGGCAGTGGCTGAATGAGTACGGGAACCTTCACGTTTTGTTCTATCAGCACATTTTTTGTTTATTGAAGTTGGTTTGCAACATGAAGCTTCTAAAAAGGAGCCGAACAAAGTGAAATGTTTAAATAGCTGGGAGGGAAACTGTAAAAAAGGAGAGTAAAAAAAGTTTAATCTCTAAGACCACTTCCTTTCTTTTTCCACCGTTTAAAGGGAAACTGCCCTTTTGTATAGTCCTATTTTTGTTTAAACACATTGCACACACACAACACTGAAACTGTGTGTTTTGGCCTGTTGTACCCATTCAAGCAAGTATTATGTGGGTTTCCATCTCCCCCCACCTTTTCAATATCTCCCTTTGAAGTGTTTCTTTTCTGTGCTTCAAGACAAAGGGATTTGCTCTCTAAGCCCTGAAATTTGGCTTCTGAGTTAAATCTCCAAAACTCGCTTCAACTCTTTCTTAACTTGGTCTCAGGTGGCAAGAAACAGCTCAATAAAATTACTATTGACAAACTTAAGCAAATGGGCATATTCACTAAACAGTAAATTGTAGTTTTATGATAACAGAATTGATTGCAAAATAAAGAGCTAAATAGAAGATATCCCACAATCCTGCTGTCATTACAGCTACCCTAGTTCCACCCAGGGGTAAAATTAGGAAACACTGGGACCTAGTGCAAGAATCAAAGAAGGACTCCTTGCTACTCCTAAGCAATACACTTGAGTGTGGGGTTTGGTTGAGTCTGATTGTGTTGGTTGGCTGAGTGTGATATGTTTTGGGAAGTTGGCAGAGTGCGATTTTGTGTATGTGTGTGGCTGGCTAAGTTTGACTGTATATGTGGTTTGGCTGTGTGTGATTTTGGAGTGATTGCCCCTGCTTGGGGTCTCTTCCCTAAGCATGGCAATCCCCTGTGCTGATGCCGCATGCTGGCTTCTCTGGCATCAGTGCACCCTAGCAAACACTTGCTGGGGGAGTAACACAATGACCGGGAGCACCTGTCACTCAAACTATGACATTAGATCCTGTGCAACTGACACACGTTTCTTATTGAAGATTGAATTGACAGGTAGGGAAGGGACAATATTTTTAAAGAGCTTTAAATTAAAATCTGTACATTTGCTAGAATTTCTGCTAGCATAATGCATAAATGGAAATGAATCCTCTTTAATATACATTTATTTTATATACACTTTACTAAAATACACATTTAATAATGCATGCATGTGTATATATACTGTATATGCAGATACATATAGACATAAATACACACAACTATGCATATTACTACAAATCACATGAATAGAGTAAAACTTTACACCCACTCACTGGCAGACACACACTAACAGATATACGTACATTGACATACTCTCACTGACCAACACATCCTCATTGATTTGACACTGATAGACACACACACATTCAATGACACACACTCTCACTGACAGACACACACTCACTGACAGACACACACTCACACACAGACTTATTGTTTCACACACTCACAAATTATTTTTATTTTTTTTAAATGTAAGTCCACCTGGTCTCCCTTCATTTGGGAGAGCTAGAGAGATCCTGTGTGGCTGCTGTGACTTTCACCTCCTGCTCTGCTCCCCTGTGCCCGCAGTGACCCAACATCGCTGCAAGGTAGCTAGGAAGCAGAGCGAGAAGAGCAGAGATCAGCGTACCCTCACCACAGGCAGGTTGGGGGCCAGGTTGTGACCCCTCAGGTTTTGCCACTGGTTTCAACTCTAGAACATTTCTTCTAATGGTCCAATGAGAAAATCAATAAATATGGCAACCCTTGTGTGAGATTAAAGTTCAATTTACAGAGCAGGAGAGTAAAAACGTTTTAAGTATAGTTACATTTTATACCATTTTTTTTCATGCAGGCTGTGTCAGTCACAGCCAGGGGAGGTGTGGCTAGGGCTAAAAGCGGAAACAAAATAAAAATCCTAAATCAAAGCTAATTTAGCAGTGTAACGTCAGTATGATCTATACACAAAAGCTGCTTCATTAAACTAAAGTTGTTTTGGTGACTATATTGTCCCTTTAATGTTAGAGTAGTGTTGGTCAGACTGTGCAGATGAAGTTTAAGTGTCATACTTTTCATTCTCGTTACCATAACCTCTTCTTAAATATTGCTGGATCAGTATTGAAGATGACAAACCCTCTCTACACAGGGAAATGATTTATTCTCTGTATCCGCTTCCTCTCTGCTACCAAGGTGCTTCAGACCCAGTTGACGAAGCTTGACTGGGGTCTCTGAGTATCTCTTCCACCAGACTAGAATGCAGCTTCCTCCTTCGAGGCAGGTATCTTCCCCCTTCCATTCCTCTCCCAGGAAGATATTGACACCTCAGCACACACTGTCTCTAATTAATTTACAAAGCCACTTGTGGCTCTCAGGCCTAGCTGTTTCTTAGCTTGTCACAGATCTGAAACTCTGTTACTGGGATCCTTAAACAAACCTAACTGGATAGTTCCTAATGTAATTAACACTCAGGACTAGCCCCTATCTACATTACATTAAGCCTATGGTGACACACTCAATTCAATATATATATATATATATATAGCCAAATCATATGGGGAAACCTACAGGCACTCATAAGAACACAATAGTATATTCATAAAGGGGTGGAGAAGACAATAGCTAACAAGAAATATCTCCCCTACCTGCAGAAACCATAATATGCAAATTACTGAGTCTTGATATTCAGGTAGTGCGCATAACAGCTGCAAGATCTTCACAACCAACAGATGGCGCTGTACAGGCTCTACAGCCAAATCCACCCAGTTGGTAGTGAAGATCAGCAGGACAGGAGAGCACACAAAGCATTTAACAATAATACACAGCCTGCACCTGTAATGGGCACAGGGTCACTTAAACATAAGAGTAATCCAGGCAGTGTCTGTCTTACGATCCTTGTTATGGTGACTACCGTCACATTCTCCTTGATACAAAATTTATTTAGAAAATTTCTGATTGCCATTTTTTTATTGAACCTGATGTCACTAAGCTCTATAATAATAATAATAATAATAATAATAATAATAATTTGTTTTTATTTTTTACTTAAAAAAATTGAGTTATGGCACAAAAATAATCTGATTTATAAAAAAAACTCCAATGCAGAGATTTTGATACATCTTTCAGGTATTCTGCATTCTAATTTCTGGAATGCTGGACTTTTCAAATGGCTACAGTCTCCATTTGATGAAATTAAAATACACCCAACTGGTAGTCGGTCTCTATATCCTTCTACCAGGGGATTGTTTTCCCACAGTTATTATTCTTCCCATTTATTGCAGATTCAGACCTGGCATCTCAGCAGCCAAACAGTGAATTTCTCTAAATCAACATTAATGCAGCCAGATTTTCTTCTATTTTACTTTATTTTTATATTTTAGACCTTTAGTGTTTAAGCCATGTCTGATTCAAATTGCCTATGGAATAGATGAAACAAAATGTTCTATAATACTCCACTCCTAAATCTCTAACTCTCAGAATTTCGAGCACACTGACCTTAAGGGATTTTGCCGTCTTCAGCACCAGAGACAATTTCCTTTCAAATCTTATCTATCGTCTATCGCTTTTCTTTTCAGTTTCTTTAGATATCTATCGCTTTTCTTTTCAGTTTCTTTAGATATCTATCGCTTTTCTTTTCAGTTTCTTTAGATATCATCGCTTTTCTTTTCACTTTCTTTAGATATCTATCGCTTTTCTTTTCACTTTC
The DNA here is from genome assembly GCF_036172605.1 of Pelobates fuscus. Taxonomy (NCBI): domain Eukaryota; kingdom Metazoa; phylum Chordata; class Amphibia; order Anura; family Pelobatidae; genus Pelobates; species Pelobates fuscus. Next base: position 12,721,479 of record NC_086319.1, read on the forward strand.
TTTAGATATCTTTGCATTTCTGGCTTTGATGACCACCTTAGCTTTTAGTGCCTCTCTATTATGAAACGAATATTAAGTCTAAAAAACATGTTTTACTTGTGTATTTGTCCAAGAAGGTTTTAGTTTTACATGGTATGGAGAACTTACCTATGGGCTGAATTGAACTGTTCTGTTATATGATAGTTCTGTTATATGATAAAATGGGTGCAATGTTTCTCCTCTGAAACAATGCTTTCCATGAAGAGATTAGATTGTATCCCCTTTGAAACGGTAGTTTATTTCTGAATATTGAGCGCTGCTGTAGGAATTGTGTGGATTCAACCTGAAATTGGACTTCTGGCCCTTTTTAGTCAAGGTATCCACGGATTAACACAGGGGCTAATGAGCTGCAGCTCCAGGCCCATGCTCATGGAATAGGCCCACTGAGTAAAAAAAAAAAAAAAAAAATATATATATATATATATATATATTTTTTTTTTTTTTTTTTATAAATACTCTGCACATGTTCTTGCTTAAGTATGGAAACTTAAGAGGGATGTAGAGGCAAAAAAAAACTTGTGTGGACTGGCTGACAAATGTCACCCCCTTCCTACACTCACTCTGTCACCACCTCCCACACTCTTCCACCTGTCAACCCCTCCCTCACACATAGACTCTGTCACCTGTCACTCCCTCCCTCACTCTGTCACCTCCTCACTTTGCCACCTGTCACCACCTCCCTCACACACTCTGTCACCTGTCACCCCCTCCGTCCGTCAGCTACCTGTCACCCCCTAACGCTTTCACCCCACCCCACACTGTGTCCTACCCATACTACATCCCTATCCCACCCCACACTATGTGCCCTACACACACACTACATCACTATCCTGTCCTACACACACTACATCCCTTTCCCACACCTCACTATATTCCCTACAAACACTACATAACCTACACAAATACACACTACATCCCATGGGACACATTACAACAGACAGACAGCACACACGCACACAGTGCATACATACAGGCAGCACACACGCACACAGTGCATACATACAGGCAGCAAACCTAAACACTCTACAACAGACAGCACACACGCACACAGTGCATACATGCAGGCAGCAAACCTAAACACATTATAACATACAAGCAGCACACACGCACACAGTGCATACATACAAGCAGCCCACACGCACACAGTGCATACATACAGGCAGCAAACCTAAACACTCTACAACATACAGACAGCACACACGCACACCGTGCATACATACAGGCAGCAAACCTAAACACATTATAACATACAGGCAACACACACGCACACATTGCATACATACAGGCAGCACACAACACACGTAGCAAGCACACACTGTGACAAAGGGAGAAACTATACTCAGGGTAATCTACTATACTTGGAATTTTTGCAAAATAAATCCAAATTGTAAAATTAAAAAAAGTTAGAGAATATTTCAAGATCAACTATTTTTGCCTTTTTTGTCCATTCAGATTTAATTTGTGAAAATACGTTTAGCAAATAACCCTGTCAATGTTCATGGCTCTAGGCAAGGGCCCACAATCTTTGTAATTGATATTATTTTGTGTCAGGACAAGCAGATTGTCATAACGGATAAGTATATTGGCTACTACTTTGTCCCTTGGACAAGTAGATTTTTTTTAAATATTGCACACCCCTGCACATACTAACGCTAAATACACGTATGCATTCACACTGACACTATATACAAAAAAAAACACATGAAGTCATCCAGACATGCACAAGTGCATTCACACAGACTCAAATTCAAACATGCATTGGTACACAGGCCTTCACACTGTACACAACCAAAGGAATGCCGTATTATATGAGAGTTATATTTAACATTTATTTAATGCACATATGTTTGGCCTTTAAAGTGCCTGGGATCTAATTTTGCCAGGGGGCCCCAAAGGCTCTCAGTCCGCCCCTGATGGTAGTCGAGGGTCGACCAGTGGAGACCGGGATAACCTTCACTGGTCCAGAGGGGGTAGAAGTGGGGCTAATCTGCACTGCAACTGTAGATCGGGGAAATCATCTGCCTTCCCCCAACTGTCGCCTGCAGGCCGCAATGCACCACCACGGCCACCCAAGCGCCTGTGAGCTCGAAGAAGGGATCTGTCCTCGTGGCCTCTGAAAAAGGACAGACTATCAGTGTCTCTGTGAATGGACGGATTATCAGTGTCTCTGTGAATGGACAGATTCTCGAGGTTTCTATGAATGGACAGATTCTCGAGGTTTCTATGAATGGACAGATTCTCGAGGTTTCTATGAATGGACAGATTCTCGGGGTCTATAAAAAGGGACAGATTATCAGAGTTTCTGTGAATGGACAAATTATCAGTGTCTCTATGAATAGACAGATTATCAGGGTCTCTATGAATGGACAGATTCTCTGGGTCTATAAAAATAAATATAATCGTTGGATCTCTGTAAATGGACAGATTCTTGTGGTCACTGTGAATGGACAGATTTGTGTGGTCACTGTGAATGGACAGATTCTTGGGGTCACTGTGAATGGACAGATTTGTGTGGTCACTGTGAATGGACAGATTTGTGGGGTCACTGTGAATGGACAGATTTGTGTGGTCACTGTGAATGGACAGATTTGTGGGGTCACTGTGAATGGACAGGTTCTTGGGGTCACTGTGAGTGGACAGGTTCTTGGGGTCTATGCTAATGGACAGATTTTTGGGGTCTATGCTAATGGACAGATTTTTGGGGTCTATGCTAATGGACAGATTTTTGGGGTCTATGCGAATGGACAGATTCTTGGGGTTTATGTGAATGGACAGATTTTTGGGGTCACTGTAAATGGACAGATTCTCAGGGTCACTGTGAATGGACAGATTCTTAGGGTCTCTATGAATTGACTGAGTATCAGGGTCACTGTGAATGGAAAGATTCTTGTGGTCTCTGGATAAATGGTCCAATTCAGATTTTTTCTCACAGATTGGAGTTTTATATTTTTCATTAAATTAGGAGTATCTGAGCCTCTGGATTATTGATATTTAAAGGGACACTATAGTCACCTGAACAACTTTAGCTTAATGAAGCGGTTTTGGTGTATAGAACATGCCCCTGCAGCCTCACTGCTCAATCCTCTGCCATTTAGGAGTTAAATCCCTTTGTTTATGAACCCTAGTCACACCTCCCTGCATGTGACTTGCACAGCCTTCCATAAACACTTCCTGTAAAGAGAGCCCTATTTAGGCTTTCTTTATTGCAAGTTCTGTTTAATTAAGATTTTCTTATCCCCTGCTATGTTAATAGCTTGCTAGACCCTGCAAGAGCCTCCTGTATGTGATTAAAGTTCAATTTAGAGATTGAGATACGATTATTTAAGGTAAATTACATCTGTTTGAAAGTGAAACCAGTTGTTTTTTTTCATGCAGGCTCTGTCAATCATAGCCAGGGGAGGTATGGCTAGGGCTGCATAAACAGAAACAAAGTGATTTAACTCCTAAATGACAGTGAATTGAGCAGTGAAATTGCAGGGGAATGATCTATACACTAAAACTGCTTTATTTAGCTAAAGTAATTTAGGGGACTATAGTGTTCCTTTAATTCCTTACTGGAGACACACCAGGCTGAAAATAGCCCATATTTTTATTATTTCTATAAATAATACAATTCAATTATGACTTATAAATGAATAATAAAATGACACCAACTGACCCCACAGCTTTCATGATGCCTGATAGGGGAACCATTTGATTGATAGTATTCCTAAGTCGTTGCATAGACTTGTTGCACTGTTCGCCCTGAGCAGGTGCATGTTTTAAAATCCTGTGGGCCAAAGCATTAGAAAAAAAACATACCCCTATGCCCCACTCATAACACCTGTCAAAGTTAAGCTCCCCAACATGCAAACTAAGGGGTTCAAAAGGCACACAAAGCCAGACGTATTACCGGTTCTTCGAATGGCCGGACTTAACGTGAAAAGGTACAAGAATGAGAATAGAAAGGATAGGAGACGGAAGAAAAAGCCAAGGGTCAAGGATGCCAGAAGTACGGATAACCAGAAAACAAGCCGAAATCAGATACCAAAACAGACAAACCAACAGAACACACTCTCTGGCTACAAGAGACCACTACACGTCGAGGTGATGAAAGAGGGAGGTAGAAATAGGGCTAAGTGAGAGCTAATAGGCTAGGGAACATAATAAGGCAGTAATTAAATAGAGTGCCAGTTCAAAGGGAAAAATGGTACTTCCCCTTTAAGAAGCCGGAGACAAGTCACACACCCCCTAGCTAGTAATAGCGCATGCATGCGCGCGCACCCGCGATGTTGGCTGGGCGTCTGCACAGCGTGGTAGGACAGGAAGGACGGCGGGACCGGAGCAGCACGGGCTGGGAGGAGGTATGACAACACCTGCTTGTAATGCTTACATACCCTATGTGTACCATACACTAAATAATATACAAGATGACATTCAAGGTATTACATTGGAAGTGTGCATTTTAAATCTACATTTATCTGCCTTATTTATGTGTATTATATTTATTTATTCCCCCCATCCTTAAAACGTGTTATATTGGTAGTGTTGAAAGCGGCAGAGCCTCATTTTAACATGCTGGATTCCTGCAGAAAATGACAAAATGTGGCCTTTCAATAGTTGACCCAAAGCCTAGCAGCCAGCCGTGACATGGGAGACAAGTGTTTTCATTGATAAAACTCAGAAATCACAGCAATTTCTGCTCAGGAAATTGTATTCTCTTCTTGTCCAGTAAAATATATTTTTTCCTATTTTAGTCATATTTTATAATTCTCATATCCTTTGTATCCTAACAGGGTTAACCTGCACTGTTCATCTTCTGCGAGGTCATGGAGGAGACATAGCATCCTCGCCAGTGGCGTACACATGACCCATGGGGCCCCGGTGCGAAAATTGATCCATGCCCCCCCCCCCCGCGCTTACTCTGCGCGGGCCGGGGCAGCAACACATGGCGGCGGGCACCGGGTTGCAGGGCTGCGACCGCGGTATGTACGCCAGTGCATGCAGATGCACACACACTTTAACAAGGCTAGCGGTATTCCCGAGCGTGACTCGGGGTTAATTTTCGCTGCCAGAAGCGGTAACCCCGAGTCACGGGGTAGATAACAGAGCTGGCAGCGGAGTCTCCTTACCTTCTCCTTGCGATCCAGCGATGTCCCCGCGCTGTGATTGCCGGTGAGAGCCCCAGCGGATGCCTCCATCTGACTTCCTGGTTCTGTCTCTGTGAGCCGCAGAGGCTCATGGGGGCGGAACTGGGCGGGTAATTCAAATGTTTCAATCATAAAAGTGACACACACACATAAAGTTAGGTGATACAGTGAAATCCTGTCAGATTACATTGTATCACCTCAGATTTGACACAGTATCACCTCAGATTTGAAATTTGATCATCCTACACTGCCCTGCCTGCCCTTTTTGCTGTAATTTCTGCCCATAAAATAATTTTTTTACCATGGCATCAAAGCGTCACTTTAGCATCTCCAAAGCGGGTTTGGATCAGATGAGTGACAGCGGCAGCGACACAGAGCCCCTCGCAGAATTGAGCGACTGCGATAGCGATTCGTGGCAAGATTCGTCATCCGACTCTGACAGTGACCAGAGAAGTGGCGACAGCGACGATTCTGCACCCGAGCTCAGTGATGTGCGCACTTGGTGCCTTATTGATTGCGGTATGGATGAGGTACCGCCGCCAAGATTTCCGTTTACTGGATCACCTGGGATGAAGGTAGACGTTGAGCACAATGATCCTTTGGCATACCTAAAATTATTTCTCACAGATGACGTAATTGAAAAGATTGTCACGGAGACAAATCGCTACGAGCAGCAATCAGCTACTCTGCATAGCAAGTTTTCCAGGAACAGAAAATGGGAACCGGTGACTAAAGAGGACATCTGGAAGTTTCTGGGGCTAATACTTCTTCAGGGGTGGTGGGGAAATCCCAGCAGAAATGGTACTGGACTACCAATAAATGGCTGGCAACCCCATTTTTTGGCACCATCATGTCCGAGTACCGATTTTCCCTCATAATGAAGAATTTGCACTTCACCAAAAACGAGGAATTTGACGAAGCCACACATCCAGCGGCAAAACTCAAGAAGATCTGGGAAGTATACCAAATGATCCTAAAAAAATTCCAGCAGGCCTATGTGCCAGATAGAGACATCAGCATTGATGAAAGTCTGATGGCTTACAAGGGACGCCTCAGCTGGATTCAATACATCGCATCCAAGAGAGCACGGTTTGGAATAAAATCCTATATGCTCTGCGAGTCTGCCACTGGCTATATATGGAATTCCGTCATATACACCGGTAAAGGAACACAATTTAACCCCAGGTACAGCGGCTATGGGATGGCAACGTCATCAGTCCTTACACTGCTTGAGCCATTGCTGAATCAGGGGTATTGTGTGACAACGGACAACTTTTACACATCGCCTGAGCTGTACGAGTTTCTGATAAAACACAAGACTGATGGATATGGAACCGTTAGGGCCAACCGACGTGACCTGCCATCTATGTTTGCCAAGAAAAAACTGAAAACAGGAGAAATGGTTTCCTGGCAGAAAGGAAAGATGATGGCAATGCGTTGGCGTGACAAAAACGACGTATGCCTAATGAGTACAGTGCATAACACCTCCACTGCCATGGTCCACACAAGAGGTGGGAAAGATGTCATGAAGCCACAACTTGTGATTGACTACAACAACACCATGGGAGGAGTCGATAGAGCTGATCAGGCGATGACATTTTATCCGGCTATGCGGAAACAACAAAAATAAATATTACAAAAAAATCTTCAGGCATCTACTGGAACAATGCCTCTGGAATGCCTATATACTGCACAGAGGAAAGAGTGACAAGCCTCTTGTTCATTCTGACTTTATCTGGAAGGTGGCGGAGCGGATTTTTGTAAACTACCAAACGGCATCAGTGGCCGTGAACAGATCTGGACGTCGTGCTGTTGACGTTGTCAACCCAGAACGCCTGACTGGTCGTCACTTTATGGATTACATCCCGCCAACCGCAAAAAAGGCAGCACCTACAAGGATGTGCATAGTTTGCTGCTCAAAGCAAGATAGCAATGGAAAAAAAATCCGAAAGGAAACCAGATTCCATTGCCCTGATTGTGATGTCGGTCTATGTGCAGTCCCATGTTTCAAAATTTACCACACCCAGGATGTTTACTGAATTTTCTTTGTTTGACAAATTTCATTATTTATTACATTATTGAATAAAATTATATTATTTATTAGATTATAATTCATGATTTTATGTTTCGAACTTTATCACATCTGAGAGTACTTTTGGTCAGGTTTAAGAAAGTAATTACTGGCCTACAATACATAACACCAAATTTCCATGCAAAAAAATGGTACCGCTTTTGGTACAAAATTCCTGACATAATCATACCGCCAGGGAGGTTAAAGGACCACTACAGACACCCAGATCACATCAGCTCAATGAAGTGGTCTGGGTGTCAGATCCCTCTAGTTTTAACCCTGCAGCTGAAAGCATAGCAGTTTCAGAGAAACTGTTATGTTTCACTGAGGGTTAATCCAGCCTCTAGTGGCTGTCTCACTGACAGCCGCTAGAGGCGCTTCCGCCATTTTAAGACACTGAACGTCCATAGGAAAGCATTGAGTAATGCTTTCCTATGGGCGGTTTGAATGCGTGCGCGGCTCTTGCCGTGCATGCACATTCAGAGCTGAGAGGCGGAGGGATCCCCAGCGCCATGGGAGTCCGGCGCTGGAGAAAGGTAAGTGCTGAAGACACACACACACACACACACTCTCACGAACAAATGCATACACACTAGCTAACAGACACACACATTTACTGACAGAGACGCACTCAGCGGCAGACATACATACACACTCACTTACAAAACATACACTCTCACTGACAAACACACACTCACTAACAGACATCAAACAGACTCACTAACACACACACACACACAAAGTAACAGACACACACAGTAACACACTCACTGACACTCACTAGCAGACACACACACTCTAACACAAACACCAACACTAACACACACACTAACACACACACACTCACACACACTAACACTCACACACACACTAACACACTCACTCACACACACTTACACTCACTCACACACACTTACACATGCTTTTTTTTTATTTTTATTTAATCCCCCCAGCCTCCCTACCTTTTGGAGTGCTGAGGGGATTCCCTGGGGTCCAGTGGTGCTGCTGGGCTCCTGGGCTCCTAGGCGGGCGGGCGGCCGGTCACTGGGCGGGCGGGCGGGCAGTCAGGCTGGCCGGTGCGCGAGGGAGCACTCTCCACTGAGTGCTTCCTCTTCAGCTCCCTCGCGCGCCGCGTAGGGATGCCGGCACCGGAAGATGACGTCATCTTCCGGCTCTGGTATCAGTGCGGTGCGCGAGGGAGCTGAAGAGGAAGCACTCAGGGGAGAGTGCTCCCTCGCGCACCGGCCAGCCTGACTGCCCGCCGGGTGTAAGCAGGGGAGGCCGGAGGTGGCCGGCTCCTGGGGCCCCCAGGAGAAGAGGCTGGCCCAGTGGGTACATACAGGGTCGCAGGGGCGGCCGCTGCGACCCTGGTATGTACGCCACTGAATCCTCCGGTGCTTTTCCTATGGCCTTCAATAGAGGAGGAAGTGTCTGTGATGGTTGTCAGACATTAAAGGTGGATGTAACCCTGCAATGTATACATTGGGTATTATAAATACAGCTGCAGTGTTTTACATTACAGGGTTAAAAGAATAGGGTCAGTGCACCCAGACCACTTCCCCGAGGTAAGTGGTCTGAGTGACCATATTGTCCCTTTAAGGAATTTGTAATTTATTTTTTTCTAAAAGAAAAGCAAAACTGCAAACTCCCTGCTAACAGCATGCCATCCTTTGCCAAAATCTATCCAAAGACATTCTGCACTCAGGAATGCTTCTGAATAGCAATAGAGATTAGCAAACCCTCTTTTTTAGGTCATTTGGCTAGGGCCAGCCAATAAGGTTTACACTTGTGTTTCGGGAAGCGTGAGGCACCCTCTCAGTTTTCTTTAATACTACCATGTGAAAAACACAAAACACACCAAGCCAGGGCAATTAGTCAGCAAGCGGCCAATAGTTTGGGTTAAGTTACTGAATTGCTGAATCTTTACCTATAAATGTTCCTAATACCTTGCTTTCCGAGTGTTCTAGAATGAAAAGAAGGAATTCCATAACAGCTTTAATTTAATATTTTTGAATGAGCTTTTCAAATGATTTTTTTTTTAAAACAAGTAAAATATCCAAACATATATCATAGATAAAAATGTATCAAAATCTTAAAATACTTTTCAAAATATTAAATTCTTTGAAAAGCTTATCCAAATTTAATAAATCATTTGAGAAGATTATTCGTAAATACTAAATTGAGCACAGTATTAGAAACTGCCTGGAATTGTTGGAGTCTGATTGGAAGCCAAGTGATGCCTGTCCGTTTAATGGCTCCTTCTCACGTTTCTCCTTTCAGATCTTCTTTTATATGATTGGCTGAGTGAACAAGGTACCTCTAGATTTTGCCTTCTTTCCTTCATTTAGGTAGAATATTTAATTTTTCTCAGTATTATTTTTATAGTATTTGATCAGTGATATTTAAGGAACACTATAGGGTCGGCAACACAATGTGTATTCCTAGCCCTATATTGTTAAAAACCTTGCCCCCGCTTAAATTACTAGAAAACTCACTGATCTACCTCCTTGGCTGACATCATCAGAATTGGTGATTTCAGCCAATTAAAATGCTTTCCCATACAAAAGCATTAAATTGGCTGAGATAGTAAACTCTGATGATGTCAGCCAAGGAGGTGGGCTGGTGCGGAGCCAAACGCCACCCTGGACAATCAGCATCTCCTCAAAGAGAGTTGAGAAAAGTTCAGTGTCTTCATGCAGAGGGTGGAGATGCTGAATGTCAGTGCTGCACATACCCAGAAAGCCCCTCTAGTGGCTGCATGAGGAGTGGCCACTAAAGGTGTTCCTACGCTGTAATGTAAAGGTGTTCCTAGGCTGAAAAGACAGTGTTTACTGCACAAAGCCTGCAGGGATTGGCTATAGACACCAGGACAACTACATTAAGCTGTAGTTGTTCTGGTGACTATAGTGTCCCTTTAACATTTAGTTTACTTGCCAGGCAACCTCAGCCAACTAAAGCAGGCATTATGAATGCCAAGATCCATATAGTGTTTTAGGAATATAGAGATTCCCCATCTTTTCCAGGGCACATATCACTTATACAAATTAATGGATACTTATGGAAAGTTGCATGATTTTGCTATTACATGACGAAAAGTCATGATTTTATTAACCCCTTAAGGACACATGACATGTGTGACATGTCATGATTCCCTTTTATTCCAGAAGTTTGGTCCTTAAGGGGTTAAAGACACGGAGGCGATTATTGCATATCCCTTTCTTTACTGTCCACCAATAGCAGCAAAGGATATAAACAGAATGAAAAAAAAACAATGAATATTCAGTGACATAGGCCCCTCCCTGCACAGGTCCCAGTATAATAGACAGCACTTGCCTTCCATTTCCCTCTTTCTGAAGATGCGACACTATACACAGAGATAAAACGAAAACGTAAAAACTTCAATCCAAGAAGATGATATAACATCAATTAACGTGGAAGTATAACTTGATGACTGCCAACCAAACAGTATTCGCAGGGAGAGATCGTTACATGCTGGAGCCAGACGGTCCACCGGAGTAGATTAGGCTGTGAAAATATAAAGAACAGGAACCCAAGGGTTAAATCGGTACTTGAGACCGGCATCCAGGCCAGACGGAGCAAGGCCCCACCAATATCTGCAGAGAAGCAATCAGAGAGACTCAAATAGACATAATTACAAAGTCAAATCCCTTCCAACACAGATCCCACTTACCGTACCAATCAAACGATACGTGTCACCTATATATATAAATAAACTGGGGGGGGGGGACAAACAAGTCATAACCTGAGTAGTATAAAAGTGGGTGGGACAATACTCGCCTCCGTGTCTTTAATAAAATCATGACTTTTCGTCATGTAATAGCAAAATCATGCAATTTTATGACAAGACACGGAGGCTCATATTGCAAGTTTAACCCCTTAAGGACCAAACTTCTGGAATAAAAGGGAATCATGACATGTCAGACATGTCATGTGTCCTTAAGGGGTTAAATCTGATCGACTACCGCCGCAAACGTATGAGGGACCGGTCTGAAGTAGAATTCCCGAAAAACCGATTCCCTTGACCAGTCGGCCATCTTCATGAGGTCCTCCAGGCGCGCGCCTGAAGCCATCATTGAAGATGCCGAGGCCCCCCTGATCGAACGGGCGCCGAAAATCGCAGTGTCAATACCGGCTTGAGAGAGTGGCCCAGGGATAGGCAACCTTCGGCACTCCAGATGCTGTGGACTACATCCCCCATAATGCTCTTACACTCATAATGCTGGCAAAGCATCATGGGAGGTGTAGTCCAAAACATCTGCAGTGCCGAACGTTGCCTATGCCTGGAGTAGCCATTTAACCCAGCGAGACAAAGTGGTGCTAGTTACGGGTCGAAACGGCGGACGGGTAGATGGAAATAGATGGGGGAAGGATGCGGAATGGTGTAGCTTGGTGCGCTCCTCATAAGCGCGTAGGCAAGCCACCGGGCACAGCGCCGGTGTAGTGGGGAAACTCGGATAAGCTACTGACCTGATAGACGTTTTGGTGCGTCTGCTGATATTGAAGGTCACTCCTTCTGGGGTGTATGATCTGGTGTTAAAGTCCAGTGCTCGGACATCCGAGACCCTCTTACAGGAGACGAGACAAAACAAACAGACCAGTTTGGCTGATAGTTGTCTGAAGGAGAGCGCGGAATTAGTGGGCCGAGAAGCGAGGAAGGATAACACCACCGATAAATCCAAGGTCACGGTGTAGCGCAGTCTGGGCGGCTGAGAGAGGAGAGAACCTTTAAGGAGTCTGCACACCAAGGGGTGCTGGCCCACCAGGCAGCCGTCGAAACCCTGGTGTGTAGAGGAGATGGCTGAGCAATATAGGTTGATGGTCCTGTATGCCTTACCTGATTCAAAGAGGGAAGTCAGGAACTGAAGGACCGCAGTTACAGAAGCTGAAACGGGTTCCAAGTCCCGAGCCAGGCACCAACCAGCCCAAGCTCGCCAAGCTGACCCATATGCCCGTCTAGTGCCGGGAGCCCATGCTGCTGCCAGTAGGCATCTAATAGTGTCCGAAACTCCCTGGACCTCCCAGGGTCCCCTGAAATCCGCCACGCTAGCAGCGGAAGGGAGCCCTCCAACCGGAGAGGATAGCAACACCCTATCGGGTCCAGTAGAAGTTCCTGGGAGGGTGATATGGGGATATTTATGGGATAATAATAGTAAACAGTTGAGAATTGCCCACTATTTCAATTCTCAGATCCCAAAGATCGTTATCATGTAAGTGAAATGTATTCCATATAAATAAAATCACAATTTGTTATAAAAATAGATACAATTTATTGTGACAATTTGAATAATAATAATAATATGTAACATGCAAGATAATAATCAATGAAAATTCAGCATAACATGAATATGCAATACAAATGGCAATACATTTTCCAACGGTTAACACAGCTTAGAATCTACAACATTAGCTGTCAAGAAGATTTATGGCGGGCTTCACAGAGACAAAGAAAAAGTTTTACACAGTTTGCAGCGTAAAGCCATAAAACTAGCTAACAGTTAGAATAACCCTTTCAATGCTGGCTAGACCTCTTAGGTAATTAAGATCTATTCTCATGTAATTTTAAATAAATAACATTTATACCAGCTCATTAGTCATTTCCTGGAACCATCCAATAAGAGTAATCTACCATGTTCTATAAGCATAATTTTAACTTGCCTAAACAGATATTTTATCTTATTTTAGAGCAAATCAATACACCTGGATAAATATCACGATATGCTAACATGTGATATGTCACATAAATACATAATTATTCATTTCTATCTGCATAATAGAAAGTTTATAAATATATACTTCTTAGTTAACTAAGATTTCTAAATATCGAAATCTGATCGTGATTTATCCAGTCATATATCATGCTATTAGAAAATTTTAATTAATTTTAATTAATTAAATGAAACCAGTATATTTACCAGTTAAAGAGATGTTCTCACCAGATGTTCTCAGGTAGCTAAGTGTCAAGGAATGTTTCTTTCTCGCTCTGACTCTGCTTTCTTCTTACTTAGCCTGCTTCCGACTATTCACTCTCTTGCTTTCTCTGCATCTGAATACCTCTGCATTCCCTTTGTCTTAACTTTTAAAGGAAAAATTCACTAGGTGATAGACCAATAGAAACATTGGAGGTGTGGTTACCTTCCAGATAACAATTTAAGTATTTGGTCTATAGAGGCAGTCTCGTCCCACTAAACATACCTATCCAGGAGTTAACTTTTCCTGGTGGCTATTTTGACGTCATTTACCTTATCTTTATAGTTGTCTATAGCTCAAGTTTTCTTTCAGTTCAAGAGTTTCTTCGAATTTTCTTCAGACTGTGTGTCTGGCAAATTCGGCTATAATTTCTAATATGACAGTTATAATACTAAATATGACCCTTAAATTACAATGGGACTCTTATACATTATCGAAAGTAAAATTACATTATTTAATCTTCTCTGTCACAAATGTCTGGGTTTATAATTGATTATATTCCATTAGCATTTAGCTAACAGTCTGTCCATCCCCTGTTCTCATTTCTTATCAACAGGTTTGTATATACTAAGCATTCCTTTAGCTCTGGCAAAGTGGTTAGTTTTACAGAAAGGATAGAAATCTTGTGTCTTTTGTTAGCTTGAAAATAACAAAATGGAGTCTGGTCTGTTCAGAGTGACAATATACACTTTTAATTTCTATCATAGCACAAAATGTCTGCCGATATAAATATCCTGACAGTGGCAATAGCCTGGGAAAGTCTACCGTCATCCCGAGAAATTGAGGGAACCATGATTGTGTTTCCCAGTTCGGCCTGGTATCTGCAAGAGTGTAGGAGGGTGCGAGGGATCATGGAGAACGGGGGAAAGGCATATAGGAGGTCCCCGCTCCAGACCTGCAGGAAGGCGTCCACTGCCTCCGCCGCCGGATCCGGCCTCCAGCTGCAGAATTGTGGGAGCTGGGTGTTGAGCCGGGAGGCGAATAGGTCTATAGCAAAAGGTCCCCAAAGAGATGATATACTGGAGAACACGTCCGTGTCCAATTTCTAGATATCGTGAGCCCCAGTCCGCCTGGACATTGTGTAGTCCTGGCAGGTATTCCGTCTGAACCACCAGGTCCCTGGCCAAGCAAAAATCCCAAAAGTATTTCGCCAACCTGGCCAGGACCGCAGACTGAGTACCGCCCAAGTGGTTGACATACCTCACCGCTGAAACATTGTCCATGCGTACGTCACCGCCCCCTGAATAGGCAATGTAGGGCCATAGCGAAACTCCTACATACCCATCACCTATATGACGCTTGGAGAACCACACACCCAACAGAGAGAATGTACACTCACTACTCAGCTGTGCATAACTCCTACTCGAAAATCGACGGATTTCTGGTGGCAGGCTCAGCACTTGACCAAATCATATCCAGCGACATACAGCAGATCACATGGTCAGACCACGCACCAGTAACCCTAGAATTAAAAAACAATTACGACTTTAAGCACCGCAGCCCCTGGAAAATTAATAACTCCCTGCTGAGGGACGAGCGGTTTGCAGACACACTGGCAGGTGATATCCACACATATTTCCAATTAAACTATACCAAAGATATCTCAGATACTACCTTGTGGCTGGCACACAAATCAGTAGCGAGAGGCTTACTAATACGCAGAGCGGCATACGTGAAAAAACAGCGGCAAACACAACTCAGAACATGGCAAACAGAACTATACGAGATAAACAGGCTAAACCAAATCGCACCGACTATAGAGACAAAAACCAAGATAGCCCAGCTCAATAAGCTCATACTCCAACACGCACTAGACACGGTCAACTTAAACATGCAACGACTCAGACTGTCACATTATGTCCAGGGCAACAGAGCTAGTAAGCTATTAGCGCAACGCCTAAAAACCAGGCAGGCGAATCAAAAAATATCCTACTTCACAGACCAAACAGGATCCAAAATATCCACCCCTAAGGGAATCAGTGAGGTGTTTGCTACATACTACTCATCCCTCTATAACATAAAGCACAACACACACACGACGCACCCGACAGACGTCAATATTAGAAAGTACCTAGACACGATCACACTACCTAAGATCACAGCTCAACACAAAACAGCGCTCACCAAACCGATCGAGGAACAGGAAATCATAGACCTGATCAAAGACCTCCTGTTGGGGAAATCTCCAGGGCCAGACGGGTTTGACAACCATTATTACAAGAGGTTTGGCACCATACTGGCACCTTACCTGGCTAGACTGTTCACAGAGGCGGCTCTCAAAGGGGAACTCCCCAGGGAAACATTAGCAGCGCATATTGTAACACTCCCTAAACCGAACAAGCCCCCAACGGTGCCGCAGAACTTTAGACCTATCTCCCTCCTAAATACCGATGCCAAGCTTTTCGCTAAACTCTACGCCAACCGCCTAGGGAAAATATTACCGCACATCATCCACAACGACCAAGTGGGTTTTATAAAAGGGAGGCAGGGGGCAGATAATACGAGGAAAGTTATCAATATACTCCACCATCTAAAACTCAGAAAAGGGGCGGGTCTCATGGTCTCCCTTGACGCCGAAAAGGCGTTTGACCGATTGCACTGGGGGTTCCTTCAGCAGGTATTAGGCAAATTCGACATCCCCGAAGGGTTTGTGTCGGTGGTCAAAGCCCTCTATAGCGACCCCTCAGCGAGAGTACTTAATGCGGGTTTTTTATCCAAGCCGTTCCGGCTCACAAACGGAACGAGACAAGGGTGCCCCCTATCCCCTTTGCTCTACGTCCTGGCGCTAGAGCCGCTGGCGATTAGGATAAGAGAGAACACGGCGATTCATGGGATGGGGATTGGAAACAAGCTGTACAAGGCGAACCTATTCGCCGACGACATATTACTCACCCTCACGCAACCTAACATCTCACTGCCGAACCTCCTACACGAAATAGAAACATACGGAGGGCACTCATATTACAAGCTCAACATCTCGAAAACGCAGGCGATGGGGATAGGGATACCACGAAGTGACATAGACCACCTGAAACACACTTTCCCCTTAGATTGGAGAGACGACTACCTCACCTTCCTGGGATTGAGAATCCCAAAAGAGCCACAAGGTCTCCTGGAGCTCAACTATGGGAGACTGCAGAGGGAAATTAGCGACACACTAAAACAATGGGAGACTAAATACATGTCCTGGGTAGGGAGACCAGCGGCGGTAAAGATGATGCTACTGCCAAAATACCAATACCTGCTCAGAACACTACAGATTCCACTACCTCACATATACCTCCGAAAGCTGCAGAACACCCTCACTAGCTTCGTATGGGCGCACAAAAAAGTGAGGGTAGCCACAAAGATCCTTACCAGACAGGTGTCGCAGGGAGGGCTGGGTTTGCCAGAGGTCCAGACATACTATAGAGCAGCACTGCTGACTACAGCACTACAGGCACACACGACACAAAACCCACCACAATGGGTGGAGATGGAGTCCACATGGACATGCCCCAAAGGCCTCAAATATCTCTTCTGGGTACCACATGGGAAACGCCTGGCGCTCCCTGAGATGCCCACCACAACCGATACCTTACTGAAGATTTGGGACAAAGCAAGACCTCAACTGGGGTACACCACCAACTGGACAATGGCCACCCCCTTATATAGCTTACATATAGCACACCCCAACTTTGACCACCGGGGATGGACTGAGAAAGGGTGCACACTGGTTACTCACCTGTTTAGCCATGGACTCCTAAAACAATTCCCTGACTTGCAAGCCGAGTTTGACCTACCACAGCGGTTGATATTCTCTTACCTCCAATTAAAAGGCATACTGTCGCACGACACCACCACAATCATTCCGACACAAGCGAAAAACATAGAAAAGGCATGTACGACTATGACCATGCCCACTAAGCCGCTGTCACTTATGTATGCCGCTCTCATTGACTCCACAGACCAACCACAAAAGGACAACTTTAGAGACGCCTGGCATAGGGTATTAGGCATGACACTTACAGTTGAGCAATGGAACAAGGCATTCATTGCACACAAAGGCAGGTCCAGATGCGCCTCCCACCTAGAGCTCCTCCGCAAGCTGCAATACAGATGGTACCTGGTACCAACCAGATTAGCCAACATATACCCAGGCACCTCCAGGCTTTGCTGGAGATGCTCCAAAGCAGAAGGCACAATGCTCCACACATGGTGGGCCTGCACGGCTCTCAAAGAATATTGGAGCGGGGTAGAAGGGACCATCAATGGTGCGCTACACTTAGACACCAAGCTAAATCCAGAAACAGCTTTACTGTTCATGTCGCTAGAAACCTACACTAAATCACAAGCCAGCCTAATATTCCACATACTAATGGCAGCTAACCTTTTGATAGCTAGGAATTGGAAACAAACGCAAGCACCTATAAGATCTAATGTCATCCAGCAAACCACACTGAACCTGACGTATGAGACTGGGACCTACCAGGGGTTCCACCCATCGAAGCACATGATACAGGCCAAGAAAGACTGGGAGGCATACATAGAGAGGGACAAAGAGCTGAACCCCTAAGAGGATAGGGACAAGCGTTACCTCCACACAAAGGGAATCACTAAAGAGAAAAAAAAAAAAAAACAGGTAGAAGGGAGGACAAGAAAACACTAAGACAGGAGTAATAGACGAACTAAACAATCAGGTACGAGCGTCCACATTCGGGAGAAGAAGGCGAGGATTATAAGGTCAACGGCCCTAAAGACAGAGAGGCAGGCAATATACCCACTATGTACATATTTATAGCGAAGTAAGTTACCCCGTTCTCATCTCCCCCTCTCCTATAGCCCCATCCCCCTTCCCCCTCCCCAGGAGTACACGGTAAAACCAACTGGGAGATAGCCCACACAGATGTGCCCATGATAAAGCACCAGTAGCATGCATAAGTATATTCCGATTGTGACTTTGAAAATGTATCACTGTAAATGGAATGTTGCATTGTAAGTGTCTCCTTTACCCACCCCTTTTTTCCTTCTGTATCCCAGTTTTGATATTTGGACATGAAAAATAAAAATTGTCAAATTGAAAAAAAAAAGAAACATTGTCCATGCGGAGGCAGATGCATGTATGGGCATGGTCCCTCGCGAAGCTGCGGATCGTGAAGGAGCCTGCCAAGAGCTCTAATGCGTTGATGTGGAGTTGGGATTCGGATTCCGACCAGCGACCCCCTGTCGCCACACCCTCGCAATAAGCCCCCCAGCCATGGAGGCTTGCATCTGAGTCGATGGTGAACTCCGGCATGGAGCCGAAGATTGCCCTGCCGTTCCAAGCAGATAGGTTGAGGATCCACCATCGCAATTCGTCTTTTGTCTCGTTGTCCAGGAATACCAGGTCCGCGTAGGATGCGCCGGACCTCAGGTGAGCTATTTTTAAGCGTTGCATCGCCCAGTAATGGAGCAGGCCCGAGAACACTGCCTGAATAGAGGCTGCTAGTGAAGGAATCGCCAAATAACAATCCTTGGGCGTCCTTCCCAGCCTCTGTTAGGGCAAGGTTGGCCAGTTTAGGCTCAATTTTAAACAAAATGGCTTTACGCCGTTCAATAGAGAGGGAGGTGTTTACACTCCCAGCGATACAAATAGCCCTTTGGACCCAACCACGAAGGTCTTCTGGGTCAACCATATGGTTTCCAGCTCTGGCATATTCCGCCAGTTCGAAAAGTTTTGCCAGTGGGCCAAATATGTCTAAATGTTTATCCTGGCATGCCTTCAGGGCAGAGTCTAGGCCCTTACGTGGGTTCCAGCCCAATTTAGTTAGGAATTGGGTCATCTTTGGATCGACTTCGGGGGTAGCACAGACTTTATTAGGCACCGTAGGCCTTTGGCACTCCGCCCTCAATTTGTTCCGTGCCGCTTTGCTGAGCGGGCGCCGTACCCAATTTTCCATGTACTTGGCTACATGGTCCGCTGGGAGCCACTCTGCCGACCTCGGATGGTGAAGCTCATCTGGGTCGAAGAGAGGTTCGCCCAACGGATCCAAGAGGGTGGACCCCGCGGTTGCGGGGTGAGGCACCCCCGTGTCACCTCCGGACGTCTCTGCCTGAGCAGAGGCCCATCTCAGCGGAGTCAACATCAGAGTCATTATCCGACTCAACCATAGCCTCCTCACCTGACCCAATTTCTGAGTCAGAGTCACTCTCAGGTTGTGCTCTAGCACATTTCCAGAGCCGCGCCCGTTCTGCCTGGCGCGGAAAGGCTCTCTTGCGTGGGTGGGACACGCTTTCTGGGGCGACCGTAGGTACGCCAGTCGTAATAGTTCTGGAGGCAGAGGGGTGTCTGGATTTATGGGTTGCCTTTTTAGGTGCGCCCTCAGACCGGTCCATAGAGGGACGCGGAACCTGACATATGCGCGTCCAAAGGATGTGGCAGGAGGGCTTGAGAGATGGTATGGGAAAGAGTAGAGGACATGGACCCCATGGCTGCCATAATGGCATCTGTCATTGAGCGCTGTAGCGCCAAGAATTGGTCCCCTTCAGGTTGAGTGGGCCTGTCTGCCATAGTGGATGGAGTGTCATAGATGACTGGGGTCTCTCCCAAAGGCAAAGGGGCATCAATTACCCCAGAGGGTGGTGAGCTGGAAGGCATCCTGGGTTTGGGCATATTGGATGCAGTTCAATATTCCTATCAGTGATATACAGAGTAGTAAGGGTTAGTCACCCAAACTATAGGGAAAAGAATGACAGAGATCTCACCCGGGTCCAGACTAGAGGCACACAGACACACACGAGGCAGTATGAGAGACAGGAAGTCGAAAAATGTCCGCCGCGATATTCGCGGCAAAACCTGTGATTTCGTCAATAGAGAAAAAACAACCGAACGTGCGGTCAAATAGGCGAATGCGCGTGAAGGAAAAACAGGCGAATAGTAAACCGCACGAACCAATTAGTCGTACACGGCAAGTAGGCGAATTTGCTATATGCCGGTGAAACTAACGAATGGTCTGGATTCGTGAATTTAGCCGGACGGCATGATTCATGCAGAAACAGCCAAACGGAACGGAGAAAAGTAGCGCAAAATGGCGCCAGAGGACAAGGAGAGGAGAGATGGTGAGAAAATAAATAAGAGGTCGGAGCAATCACAGAAAAAAGTTAAACTGAGTGCAAGATAGACATTTCACACAGAAGGTCTGGAACCCTGGGGGACAACAATATGTGTATACAGACATAATAAACAGATAGATAAACTGAGGAAAAAAGATGCCTTAGTAATTAAAATAATAATACAGAATCAATCAATAATAACAGAATAACAAATTACTATAAACAGCAGAAAAAACAACTATAACTGACATAATAAACAAGTAATCAATGGGAGAAAA
Organism: Pelobates fuscus; assembly: GCF_036172605.1. Lineage (NCBI taxonomy): Eukaryota > Metazoa > Chordata > Amphibia > Anura > Pelobatidae > Pelobates > Pelobates fuscus. The sequence continues at coordinate 12,742,055 of NC_086319.1, forward strand.
AATGTGAGCTGTTACTTATCTTTGGAGCAGCAAAGAAACAGGGAAATGGAAGGGAAGTGCTGCCTATTATACTGGGACCTGTGCAAGGAGGGGCCTATGTCACTGTATATTCATTGTTTTTTTAATTCTGTTTATATCCTTTGCTGCTATTGGTGGGCAGTAAAGAAAGGGATATGCTATATGAGCCTCCGTGTCTTGTCATAAAATTAAAGGTTACAACAGTAAGTCAGTCCAGAATGCTGCAGCATATAAACTCTCTATACTACAGAGCTGCCAATCATCATACTGAAATGAAGTGTGTTCAGGAGAACTTGGTGTATATGGCAACTCTAAATATCTAGGATTAAACCACACACACTCCCTGCCATGAATACCTTGCTATATATGATTGGGTAATGATGAACCAGAATCTAAACCAATATCGGCTCTTCTGCAGTCTAAAATTTGCTTTGCTCTAGCTGTTTTTCTGTAATATTATTACGCAAAAAAATGTGTGAGCCAAATGCACAGAAAAGACAAAAATGCAACGTGTTAAATAACGCATGACTCCCACGCATGAACATATCCCATATCATACGATACCATTAACATCGCATGCATCCCATCCACAGGGGCATTCAGCGGGGGACCCCTCTTCCCAAGACATGCAGTAACCCCGTACCATTATTTCAGCCATTATATTGCCCCAGTATTAGAAACATAACGTGTGTGATATTGCCCCACTATTAGAAGTATCATGCGTGTGATATTGCCCCACTATTAGGGACATGATACGTGTGATATTGCCCCACTGTTAGAGACATAATGCGTGTGATATTGCCCCACTGTTAGAGACATAATGCGTGTGATATTGCCCCAGTATTAGAAGTATCATGCGTGTGATATTGCCCCACTATTAGGGACATCATGCGTGTGATATTGCCCCACTATTAGGGACATCATGCGTGTGATATTGCCCCACTATTAGGGACATAATGCATGTGATATTGCCCCACTATTAGAGACATCATGCGTGTGATATTGCCCCACTATTAGGGACATAATGCGTGTGATATTGCCCCACTATTAGAGACATCATGCGTGTGATATTGCCCCACTATTAGAGACATAATGCGTGTGATATTGCCCCACTATTAGAGACATCATGCGTGTGATATTGCCCCACTATTAGGGACATAATGCGTGTGATATTGCCCCACTATTAGAGACATCATGCGTGTGATATTGCCCCACTATTAGAGACCTAAAGCGTGTGATATTGCCCCACTATTAGAGACCTGAAGCGTGTGATATTGCCCCACTATTAGAGACATAATGCGTGTGATATTGCCCCACTATTAGAGGCATCATGTGTGTGATATTGCCCCACTATTAGAGGCATCATGCGTGTGTTATTGCCCCACTATTAGAGACATAATGCGTGTGATATTGCCCCACTATTAGGGACATAATGCGTGTGATATTGCCCCACTATTAGAGGCATCGTGCGTGTGATATTGCCCCACTATTAGAGACCTAAAGCGTGTGATATTGCCCCACTATTAGAGGCATCATGTGTGTGATATTGACCCACTATTAGGGACATCATGCGTGTGATATTGCCCCACTATTAGAGACATCATGCGTGTGATATTGCCCCACTATTAGAGGCATCATGCGTGTGATATTGCCCCACTATTAGAGACATAATGGGTGTGATATTGCCCCACTATTAGAGGCATCATGCGTGTGATATTGCCCCACTATTAGTGGCATCATGCGTGTGATATTGCCCCACTATTATAGGCATCATGCATGTGATATTGACCCACTATTAGAGACCTAAAGCGTGTGATATTGCCCCACTGTTAGAGACATAATGCATGTGATATTGACCCACTATTAGAGACCTAAAGCGTGTGATATTGCCCCACTATTAGAGGCATCATGCGTGTGATATTGCCCCACTAATAGGGACATCATGCATTTGATATTGCCTCACTATTATAGACATCATGCGTGTGATATTGCCCTACTATTAGAGGCATCATGCGTGTGATATTGCCCCACTATTAGGGACATCATGTGTGTGATATTGCCCCACTATTAGAGGCATCATGCGTGTGATATTGCCCCACTATTAGGGACATCATGCATTTGATATTGCCCCTCTATTAGAGGCATCATGCGTGTGAAATTGCCCCACTATTAGGGACATCATGCATTTGATATTGCCTCACTATTAGAGACATCATGCGTGTGATATTGCCCCACTATTAGGGACATCATGCGTGTGATATTGCCCCAGTATTAGAGACATCATGCGTGTGATATTGCCCCACTATTAGAGGCATTATGCGTGTGATATTGCCCCACTACTAGAGACATAATGCGTGTGATATTGCCCCTCTATTAGAGGCATAATGCGTGTGATATTGCCCCACTATTATAGGCATAATGCGTGTGATATTGCCCTGCTATTATAGGCATCATGCGGGTGATATTGCCCCACTTAAATTACGGAGACTGTCCGAATATGCTAGTTGGTCAAAATGAATGTGCACTGCTAGTTGTAGAAAGAAGTGGAAGTGATTAAATGAATTACATGTAAACGTCAGAATCAAACTGCCCACCGATCATTTGTTTGCCAAGCGTACCACTTCCAGGTTAGCATGACACTGGGATAAAACACAGTGGAAGTTATTTTTATAATGAGGTGTTTTTAATGTTATGTTTTGTGACGTTTTACCATTTCTTACATTGTAAAGGAAAGTGTTGTTATATTTTCATTCCATTTTACTTGTTAAGGAGTTTTGAGCGCCTTGACATGGTAAATCCAAACACTAGTAAGTTAACCATTTTTCCTTGCCAGTTGCATCATAGCTTTATTCGAATATTGTACTTCAGCTAAAAGCAACCAGATCTTTTTTCTCCTTTCCTTAAACCTTCTCTATCTTAATGAATCAACTCTCCTTCTTTGTCCTCCTGTCTTTATTTATATTTATTATCTTTTTCTTCCTTGTACTGACCTCAATACCTGGGCTGCAGTGTGCCGTCTGTGGGATTCTATTAAAGGACCACTATAGTGCCAGGAAAACAAACTCGTTTTCCTGGCACTATAGTGCCCTAAGGGTGCCCCCACCCTCAGGGTCCCACTCCCGTGGCGCTGAAGGGGGAGGAAGGGGTTAATCCCTTACCTCTTTTCCAGCGCCGGGCTCCCTCGGCGCTGGGACTCTCCTCCCTCTTCTTCCGTCATCAGCTGAATGCACATGCGCGGCAAGAGCAGCGCGCGCATTCAGCCAGTCTCATAGGAAAGCATTCTCAATGCTTTCCTATGGATGCTGGCGTCTTCTCACTGTGAAAATCACAGTGAGAAGCACAGAAGCTCCTCTAGTGTCTATCAATGAGACAGCCACTAGAGGCTGGATTAACCCATATGTAAACATAGGTAACCATTTACAGCAGAAAGGGTTAATCCTAGATGGACCTGGCACCCAGACCACTTCATTAAGCTGAAGTGGTCTGGGTGCCTATAGTGGTCCTTTAACTGATGAATTATGGGTAAATTTAACTGGCAACGGAATGGAACCTTGCGTAAGCTCTTCCCATTGTCTCAAAGTTTCCTCAGTAGTCTGTACCTTTCCTTATGTATTTTATAAATGCTAGAGTGCTCAAGAAAATAAAATGAAGAGATTCAGACATGGCACTGTGTCGAAGAAGGTTAGATAAGGTTACTTTTAATTACAAAGCCGCTTTAAAGTCATACTTCTTGTTGGCTCAGTTTGTTATATGTGCATTTTTAAAATGCAAATTAAACATTCAGTATTATTGTTTTTGAGTTTTCGTGGAGTAGCAATAAGAGATCGCACCCATGAGACCCCTAGACCTCTATGTAACGGAGCTTTGTTAGTCTGTTTGATTATTATTAAACTAATAATGCATTATTATTATTATTATTATACTTGGTAATAGGTTTGAATGATGAAGATGAGTAAAGATGGTTGTCAAAGGTTTTAGGGATTTCAGGGTGTCCAGGCACACGTGTGGTTCTCACCCAGTGAGCGACAGCTTCACTACTTTCACTCTGGCATTAGAGTACCAGGCTTGGCACTGTATCATCAATTGGTGCTATTAATTGTAGGCGTGTTTCAAATTTGGGGCTTTAAGTTCCTCATGGTTTAATGGTTGAACTCTAGCACCCTGTGTTTTCTAGTAAAATTGTTGTTTTTGCTTTTACATTTTGTGCTACATACATTTCTTTTTATGTTTGTTTTCGGGTTTTTCTATAAATAGTACCATATTTTGCTTTTTCTGTAAATAAACCTCCTTTATCTGTTAGTGTACAACAGCAAGATCTTTATTTTGTTGTATTTTTCTCCATTTTTCAGAAACCTGTGCTGTGAATAATGGTGGCTGCGACCGTACATGCAAAGACACAGCAACAGGTGTGCGATGCAGTTGCCCGGTGGGATTCACACTTCAGCCTGATGGGAAGACATGTAAAGGTCAGTCACCATTTCTTTTCAATAATTTGTATGTGTCTCTACTTAAAGGGGCACTCCGGGCACCATGTCTACTTCATCAGAATGAAGCAGTTTTGACTGCTCAATTCTCTGCCATTTAGGAGTTAAATCACTTTGTTTATGAACCCTAGTCACACCTCCCTGCATGTGACTTACACAGCCTTCCATAAACACTTCCTGTAAAGAGTTATCTAATGTTTACACTTCTTTTATTGCAAAATATGTTTCATTTAGAATTTCTTCTCTCCTGCTCTGTCAGTGACTTGCTAAACCCTGCAGGATCCTTCTGTATGTAATTAAAGTTCAATTTACTAAGCAGGAGATAATAACTTTTAAAGTAAGCTAATCTGATTGAAAATTAAACCATTTTCTTTTCATGTATCCTCTGTTTCATTCTTCTAGATCACAAAATTTTCCCTAATTGAATTAAACATGCTTGCATTGCACATGGCATGCAAAAATGGCCATTTTAGAGCATTCAGTGCATGGGCGGTCCCGATTTGCTAACCTGCCATGCACGGTTTGATTAATCGACGTGCAGTCTCCACCTCTCTCTATGCTTTATAATCTACTCCACCCTAGATGCACTCTAATACCAAATACAGTTTTTACCAGTCGTTCCTCATTTATTTCTGTACTGTTATAATGCAGCTCTATGATTGCCTCCAGTCCCTGACTCCGTAAATTCAGTCTGGCTCCGTCATTTTATTTGCTTTTTGTCACCTCTGCAGTGCAATAAAGGATCATATCTTTTCCATTTTGGACTCCATCCTCTCAATTAAAATTGGACTTGTTGATTCTTTCCCAAATGTTACTTTAAATAGCTCATAAAACAAGCCGGAAATGTGGCTTTTGCCCTCCTCCCAGGGTTTGCTCCAGACGTACACTGAGATTTATTGAGATGGATGCTGTCTCTCGCTTGTCTGTCTGTTCCTACTTGTGTTCAGGGGGAATAAAGCATTCACACATTGCTAATTAGCTGTGTTAGCTCGCCGGCTGCAGCAAAAATATTTTAGTTTTAGTTTTTTTGGAAGTTTTAATGGATCTGCAAATCTAGGAAAAGCATATATTATTCTGCAGTACCAAATGTAAAGTGCAGAACGATAATATCTGTTAACTGTGTACATGCCAGACAGATGTAACAAATAGCACAAGCATATACGTAACTCTCTCCAGCACTGTGAAGGTTAAAGGTCTATGTTTATAGGCTTTAAAATAAAGAGAAGGGACTTAATGTGTTAATTCTGTCCTTCCTATCTTTGTTTCTACTAATTGCACTAATTACGAAGCACCCGTTTTCACCCTGCCAGTGGACACTAGTCCATCTCTATGACTCTGAAGTTCTTTTGTAAATGGTGGGATTTGGCACAATAGGGATGTTCGAAGAAGGACACATCTTTGTGGGTCTTCCTGTATAGATTTGTATTTGTGATCTTTCATCTAATCCAGTATTTATTTTTTATTTTTTATCTTTGATTTATTTCCTTTCTCATATAAGAGAATAAACATCAATCTGAGTGCGGTAAAGGCTACATACAGCTGCTTACAGCCTATAAGGGGGAATATTTGTATGATGCAGGGCTACAGATCGGAAACAGAACTTGCTACTTTGTCAGTATCCTTTAATATAGTTACATAGTAAGAAGGGAAATCCCATTCCTGCAAGTCTCCTAGTTAGATGTGGACAGAGTATATTCAGACACACAAACAACGTTCACTCTTTTCTAGCCTTGTGTCATTTTTATCTGTGAGCACTGAGTGCAGTTTGTAGTATGCACAATTGTATCACAGAGCTCCACACCAATTAAAAACACACATGATTAATGTAGAATATATTAAGGTGCTTTTGGGTGCATGGGCAATTTCTTGGGCGCTTGTTGAGCGTGAGGACAGATGTTTTGAGAGTACTTCCGACGGCTGCAACAGGAAGGCGGGCAGTGACCGCGAGAAGCGGGACAGTGGGAGCCTAAATTGGCAAAGGCCTCCCATTGGTCCCTGTCATGCCACACTCCCCATACACTTACCTTTTGGGGGCGTGGATGTGACAGGGGCCAATCAAAATAGATGTTAAGGCATATATACTCACCTTTTTCCCTTAGTTCCTTGCCCTATCGTGGTTTCTGTTACAGTTCCCTTTAGCACTTGTTGTGTTCAGTTGTGTTCCTTCATACTTGACCTTGGCTTTGTTTCTGACTACGTTATCTCTTTATCCTTATCTGTTCTGTTTGCCGGCTTGCTGTTTACTGTGTACCAGACCCCGGCTAGTCCTAGTTTACGCTGTCTCTTTGTGCCCTTGACCTCGGATGGCTCCTGACTCTGTACTCCTCTCATATACGTCGAGTCCGGCCATTCTAAGGTCTGGTAGACGTATCTCCCCTCTGTGTTGTCTTCTGTTGAGCTGAATCCTACGTGCTGGGGTATATTTTCGTTACAGGAGGACAGATAGTTTAGGTGTTCTTTGGTTGGAGGAGAGATGGTTTGGGTTTTCTTCGATTGGGAGGACAGATGGTTTGGGTGTTCTTTGGTTGGAGGAGAGATGGTTTGGGTGTTCTTCGATTGGGAGGACAGATGGTTTGGGTGTTTTATGGGTGGGAGTGTCGGTGGACTGGGAATTTGGGTGCAAAGACAGATGCTGTTACTGTCCTGATAGGCAGATTGTGAGCTGGAAATTAATATTTATTTATTAATAAAAGATTTTACCAAGAAGGATACATTGAGATTTCACTTGTCATCAAGTATGCCCTGTGTCCACAAACACTGCATTGTTACAATAGGGTACAATATAATATGTATTACAAAAAATAATACAATATACATACATATATAAATTTAACACATAAGAGGTAATAAATATATTCAACCATGACAGGTGCATTCTGTGCTGATGTAAATTACCATAGATCTCTTAAAGGATTTTAGATTGAATGAGGATTTGGGTGATCTGTAGGAAAAAGAAGTTTGAGACACTTTATTTTTGTATTGCGGTATGCTAAATATCGTGCTAGTACTTGATTCGAGGTTATAGGATGTGGGAACTGCCGGGGAGATCATTCTATTCAGCTAGGGTGGGAGCTTCCCAGAAAAGCTCTTATGCACAAGGCTGGAAATATGAATAGTGTGTGTTGGTATTCCAGGAATAGCCAGTTTAGCTATTTAACATGTCACAATGGTGGGTCAAGTAATGACATTCTATTACAAAGCTACAGAACAGATTATATATGTATAAAGTTTATGAAGGTGGGTTTCTGGTGCAGGTGCATACACTATATCCCCATAATCAATGACCGGCATTAGCATCTTACTGTAGGGCTTAGACATGATTTGTTTCTGTACAGGGCACCTAGTTTTGTAGAGAGTTTTTCACTGTGAAGGCCAAAGGATAGATTGGGGTCTAGTTACATACTTAGAAATTTGTCAGTGTGCTATTTGGATTTGTTCTGATACATAGCTGGGGATTTTGTAGTTTGTAATTTAGCTACAGTTCCAAAGATCTTTGTGACAGTTTTTTCAGTGTTTAGGAACACTGCGAACAGGTGTTGGAGACTGCATATCCTTGAGCTTTGCCCATTCCCAGAGCTCGCAGTTTTTGCTTCAGTGGTTATGATGCAAAGAGTTTTTGGGTGTCACTCCTATACTATCAATCCAACTACAGGCGGCATTGATTGTCTGGAAGTGCTGAGCTTGACTTAGCTGCAGTTCCTTATTATCTTAATGGCTAGGAAAGATTTCGGTTTAAGGTAACCAAAAAGTTGTGGCTTAATGTGCCTGAAAAGCTCTGACCAGGACAGTTTGACAGATATGTTTGGGTACCGACAAAATGCTCTGTACCATAATATCTAGAATAAGCTGTAATGATTGTGATGCTAAGTGTACTCTTGGCACTGGCTATTAATGAGTTAATATAAAGCAGAACGTCCGGGTCAGTTAATCTGCATGGCTGTGAAGGCCTACTCATTCACTTGTTTTTCAATGTGGCCTCTTTGGGTAAACCGTGAGGAATAATTAATCACTCGAGGGGTCTCCTGCCACTAGACTTACTCTTAGGATATTATACCTATTCTCTCTGTGTGTCTGAGACCACTCTGCTTACTTGGCGCTCAGTGTAAAATATGTATTCCCTAATCTTCCTGTACTGAGAGATGAATTAGTGTGTGCATTAAATTAAAATGTAGCGTTTTTATTTTAACCGTCCGAGACTTACAAATTTACAAATGTGGAGAATATTTTCAGTTCATGCATTTTTTTAACTTTACGATTTAGGCCTGAATTTTATTATTGTCCACAATACATTCAATCTGGTTTTATTAATAAATCCCGTCATTCATAATTTCATTGAAATTTAAGGACTAAAGGTTGATTATGATAAAAGAGCATATTTCAGGGTGGAATAATTTACCAGCTACGAGGGGACAATGTACAACTAGCATAACTTTATTTTAGTATTAATCCTCCTGTTCTCCAATTGTCATTCTCAGTCCTTGCAGTGAAATTTATTGAGGTGTTTTGGATGTAGATCCCATAATAACACATTGTGGTGGTGACTTTCTTCAGATTCCCTTTGATTGAGAGAGGGTTAAGATGAATCGTGCTATGTGCTACAGCAGGCAGGGCTTGGCTAATAAAATTATTCTTATGGATAATGTCAGGAAGTTTTCAAATCAATAAACCACTTATCAGTGTTTCCTCTACGGCCCCTACTTGATGCAGTGGTAGTAGTACGCAGGTTTTCTTCCAACTCAGTCTCTGCCTCCGTTATATAAAGCGAAAGTCTAGGTAAAAATGCATCATTTTTTAATGCACTCAAATAAGGCAATTACAATGAAAAATATTATGTTCAAAATTATTTGCAAAGTCTGTATATATTTCCCAAAGACCTCCAAAAGTTACAGGTCTGGTGTTCCCTTGGTGCATGGGAAGGTAAGTTTAACTTACCTGAAACGGTCTCTTATTAGGCCAAGAAAGTCTCCATAAATCAACCTGAATTCCAAAGCCATCATTTGTGACAGCTGCTGGGATCGGACAAAAGTTTTTGTCAACCTCAAGCTTGTCCATAAGGCAACGTAATCCCTACTTTGTCTCATGGTATATTTGGATAGCATTGGAATTTCTGTCAAATACCTTTTTTTTTTTTTATGACTTTTTTTATTTATATAATACAATACATATTATATTGATGTAGCATATACGATACATTGATATAAACAAGTTGTACAATCTAAGGCAAAATAAGGGAAAAGGGGAGTTGGTTATAAAGCAAGAGGGGGGAGGGAGAGAAACAAAATAAATAGGGTGTAAAATGTACATATATTTTAAAAAGAAATGGTATAAATATTATATTTTTACCATATATTTTTAAAAGGGACTGTTTATAATAATTGCTTAAATCTAGATATTAAAATAAATAATAGATTGTAATACTTATCTGTTAAATCGTCTTATCTTTTGAACCCAATCATCCCTCACCTGTCCCAATTGGGCAAATACAGAGGATGATTATCATAAAGTTAGTTAGAAACCTCTATTCTCCAATACCATTGCAGTGATTTATTTTTCTTGGAGATTTCCAATAACGTGGCAATACACAAGTGGCTGCATTTACTGTATGAGTTATTACTATCCTTTTTACCTTTCCTTTTTAGTAAAAGTTTTAAAAACTTATTTTACTAAATAATTTGGTTATTAAAGGAGTGACTAGTTGTATGAAAAATAAAACTACAGTCCAATATTCTTTTAGTTTTGGGCAATTCTACCAAATATGGCAACATAACTCCAAGGCATCCTAGAACATCTGTTTCAGTGTGGCTGGTAGTAAATATCTATTTACCTATATACGATTTTGATAATGTTTTTCATAATGTATTGTACATTGTGTAATTCCAATTCTTCCTCCCACTTTAGCATACTGTATAGGAACTGTATAGGTTAAAAAAAAAATACATACCCTCCCCCACTCAACAGTAAACATAGTGTCACTGAATGCTTTTTTTAATCTTTACTTTGATCAGATTCTCTGCCCCTCCCCTCTTGGCTTTCTCCCTGCTTCCTGTGTTTCAGCCAGACTGTCCACCAATAACCATGCTCCAGTTATTCTCTATGAGAATCCGTAATGACACGCCCACAATGTCTGTCCACCAATAACCATGCTCCAGTGATTCTCTATGAGAATCCGTAATGACACGCCCACAATGTCTGTCCACCAATGGCCTCGCTCCATTGATTCTCTGTGAGAATCAGTAATGACACGCCCACAATGTATGTCCACCAATGGCAATGCTCCAGTGATTCTCTATGAGAAACCGTAATGACACACCTTACTGAGTGTGCCTGAGTTTCACTCAGCTCAACACATGCCCACAATGTCTGTCCAAGTCTCCTCGGAGTCCTCCACATTCAGACACTAGAACTTGCAAACCACATCACACGCACAAACATTTCATCACCACATTAGTTATCATATAGTTTCAAATGCTTATTATAAATAAATAAATATATAAAGAAACAGACAAACTCATAAATACCTACAGTACTATCTATCTAGGGGTTAACAATGGGTAATGAGAGGGACTGGCAGGGGAGGGGTTAAGAGTGGGTAGTGAGGTTGGCTGACAGGGACAAGCAGGGGAGGGGTTAACCGTGGGTAGTGAGGTTGGCTGGAAGGGACTAGCAGAGGAGGGGATAACAGGGGGTAGGAATATTGGCTGACTGGGACTAGTGGGAAGGGGTTAACTGGGTAGTGAGGTTGGCTGACTGGGACTGGCAGGGAAGGGGTTGACTGGGTAGTGAGGTTGGCTGACAGGGACTGGCGGGTAGGGATTAACTGTGGGTAGTGAGGTTGGCTGACTGGGACTGGCAAAGAAGAAGGGTAACAGGGACTGGAGGAGAATGTATTACTTGCATTAGAGAGAAGGAGGGAGAGGAGCACATATGGGCTCTAGCTGCAGTGCAGTCTGTGCTGTGAGCATTCCTTACACTAGATACGACACACATCTATCTTCATTGGCTGCAAAATACATGTTTCTTTGAGAGACTGGGAATCAGGAACATGTTGAAATGTGAGAGGGGGTAGATAAGGAGGCTGAGTTACACTTTCAAAGATCAGCAAAACATTTTACAGCACTGCAGGTAAACTACACAGAATTGAAAGAAAATAAACTAACCAAAGGTATTTTGAGCTTATTAGCTTTAATTTAAGGTTAACTTGTTTAGCTGCCTGGAGTGTCCCTTTAATATTCGGGGTAGTATTGTTAAAGGAACACTATAGTCACCTAAACAACTTTAGCTTAATGAAGCAGTTTTAGTGTATAGATCATGCTTCTCGGGTTTTACTGCTCAATTCACTGCCATGTAGGTGTTAAATCACTTTGTTTCTGTTTATGCAGCCCTTGTCACACCTCTCCTGGCTCTGATTGACACAGCTTGCATGAAAGAAAAACTGGTTTCACTTTCAATCAGATGTAATTTACCTTAAACAATTGTATCTCTTTTTCTGTAAATTGAACTTAAATCACATACAGGAGGCTCTTGCAGGGTCTAGCAAGCTATTACCATAGCAGAGGATATGTTTTTAGGAAGGCTGTGCAAGTCACATGCAGGGAGGTGTTACTAGGGTTCAATCAAAGTGATGTAACTCCTAAATGGCAGAGAATTGAGCGGTGAGACTGCAGGGACATGATCTATACACCAAAACTGCTTCATTAAACTAAAGTTGTTTTGGTGACTATAGTGTCCCTTTAATTGCTTCTATGTGATTTGTTCTTTCAAATGAATCTAGTTATATCTGAATTAATTTTTGAAAAATGAATTAAGAACATTTATGGGTATAGTTCTTATAAGATAAAGAAGTTTTGAGGATAGAGTCATTTAAGGGCTGCTATCCTACCCATCCATGACATTTCTACGTTCACTGATATGCAAGTTCTGCTGCTCAGCTGATCCACCCCTTTTTTCCACATTTGCTCAGCACTAACCTCCTTGTTCACAGTGTCCAATCAAATGCCTGTCATAGAGAAGCATTATGGGCACACTGTGCGTACCTGACATTATAAAAAAGCGTGAAAAGCACATACGTAAATAGATAATTAAAAAAAAAACTATTTATATATATATATATATATATACTTCCAGATAGAGTGCAGTCGAATGTCTTATTCACAAGTTTAAAGATATGCTTTATTAAGCAATTTTCAGTGGTTACAGATCATGCTATGTTGACGTTTCAGTCCCCCAGGAATTTCAAGGAATAATATTGTTCATTTGTACCTATATTTCCATTTGTCGCAACCTGCTTTTTTTCCACTTTGTATTCTCACAGAATAATTCTTGCTTCTTCCTGTGAAGATTTGATCCATTCTAATCTCACATAGGAGTCTTTTTTTCACTCGGAGGCAAATAAGAGAGAACTTCTAAATTACACAAATTCTGCTCTAGAAGATTCCACATGAAAAAGATGATTAGTGTTTCAAATGAACAGGTGTTTTCAGGAAGTACATAAGGAGGCTGTGTGATTGACAACCAGGGAGGTGTGGCTAAGGCTACATGAACAAAATTAATTAACTCCTAAACAGGAGAGACTCGATTTGTGCACCAACGCCATTTCATTTGCCTGCAGTTAAAGGAAAATGACACAAAGTATCTATGACTGAATGGTATTGTCAATTTTGTTGTCTAGTGTGATTGTCTGTAATGGGCAGTATTTTCCAGTAACCATTAAAACAGATCATGTGGTGCTAGTTATTGTGATCTATTCTCTAAACAGTAAGTTGTATGGGCTTTATTCTGTTGAAGGAAATTACTTCATCTTTGCTGAATTTGAGCTGTTATCCAATGTGTTTTACCACAAATGTCATATAACTCCAACTCCTATCCTTCTAACCATATCCAGTGGAATGTCAGGAGTTGATTAGCACTGGTGCCTCCATCTTGACTCCCGGCCAGCCATTGTTATAATCTCAGCATAGAGAACATCTCGTGAAACAAAGCGTTAACCCAAGTTGTAGGTGATTTTCAGTATTTTATTTAATGGTGTGATTTCTGGAGAGTTCCAGAGAAGATCTTGCTCGTTACCTGAAACAGAAAATTTTCTTTATTACGCAAGCTCAATGAAATCTCTGCTAATCAACTGCCTGCTTGTTTGATGAAAAGGGTGATATCCAGAGCTATATTAGACAAACATTTTGTGGCCGCTTGTCTCATTCCCATGGTTACCAGTTATCCTAAGCCCTGGATACTCTGAAAGTCTTTCGTGCAAACTTGAAATTCAGAGCTGAAATGTAGCAGGTAAGTGTCATTCACCCAGAGTGGGAATCAAGCAGAATGTTCTCAGCCTTATCTAGGAATCTTTACCCAGCTCAGCAAATTAAATCAGAGAGCAGGGTGCAAGAACGGATGTGCTTCTTGAACAATGCAGAGCTACTCAGACAACCCCAACCTATAACAGAGTGCTTTAAATGTCTTAAAATGTTCAGTGGATGTAACATGTTTGCTGTAATCTTGGGATGGGTAGGGGGTGTTGGAGTCCACATAAGGTTGTTGTAGTGTTGGCAGGTTGATTAAAATGGTTTAGAAGGCTGGTGGGGTGATGGGGCATACAGGGGGTGCAGGAGGATCTCTATGCAATATTTCCCCATGTAATGTGTTTATACAGCAATGCCCCCACCGTCTCACTTATACTGGGGAGATACCTGGGGGGGGATATGGGGATTCTGTACCCTATTTACCCATGTAATCTGCTTATACAGCAATGCCCCCACCATCTCACTTATACTGGGGAGATACCTGGAGGGAGAGGGGATTTCTGTACCATATTTACCCATGTAATCTGCTTATACAGCAATGCCCCCACCATCTCACTTATACTGGGGAGATACCTGGAGGGAGAGGGGATTTCTGTACCCTATTTCCCCATGTAATCTGCTTATACAGCAATGCCCCCACTGTCTCACTTATACTGGGGAGATACCTGGGGGGGGGGGGGATATGGGGATTCTGTACCCTATTTACCCATGTAATCTGCTTATACAGCAATGCCCCCACCATCTCACTTATACTGGGGAGATACCTGGGGGGGATATGGGGATTCTGTACCCTATTTACCCATGTAATCTGTTATACAGCAATGCCCCCACTGTCTCACTTATACTGGGGAGATACCTGGAGGGAGAGGGGATTTCTGTACCCTATTTACCCATGTAATCTGCTTATACAGCAATGCCCCCACCATCTCACTTATACTGGGGAGATACCTGGAGGGAGAGGGGATTTCTGTACCCTATTTACCCATGTAATCTGCTTATACAGCAATGCCCCCACCATCTCACTTATACTGGGGAGATACCTGGGGGGGATATGGGGATTCTGTACCCTATTTACCCATGTAATCTGCTTATACAGCAATGCCCCCACTGTCTCACTTATACTGGGGAGATACCTGGAGGGAGAGGGGATTCTGTACCCTATTTACCCATGTAATCTGCTTATACAGCAATGCCCCCACCATCTCACTTATACTGGGGAGATACCTGGAGGGAGAGGGGATTTCTGTACCCTATTTACCCATGTAATCTGCTTATACAGCAATGCCCCCACTGTCTCACTTATACTGGGGAGATACCTGGGGGGATATGGGGATTCTGTACCCTATTTACCCATGTAATCTGCTTATACAGCAATGCCCCCACTGTCTCACTTATACTGGGGAGATACCTGGGGGGATATGGGGATTCTGTACCCTATTTACCCATGTAATCTGTTATACAGCAATGCCCCCACTGTCTCACTTATACTGGGGAGATACCTGGAGGGAGAGGGGATTCTGTACCCTATTTACCCATGTAATCTGCTTATACAGCAATGCCCCCACTGTCTCACTTATTCTGGGGAGATACCTGGAGGGAGAGGGGATTTCTGTACCCTATTTACCCATGTAATCTGCTTATACAGCAATGCCCCCACTGTCTCACTTATACTGGGGAGATACCTGGGGGGGGGGGGAATGGGGATTCTGTACCCTATTTACCCATGTAATCTGCTTATACAGCAATGCTCCCACTGACTGCCTTAAACTCAGGGAGATACGGGCGCAGGGAAGTATAGGGACTCTCTATATCCTATTTACCCAAGCAATCTGTTTATGCAGCAATGCCCCCTCTGTCTCCCTTATACTTCTTATACTGGGGGAGATATGGGGGGCGGGTCTCTATATCATATTTACCCATGCAACTTGCATATATAGCAATGCTCCCACTGTTACTTTATACTGGGGGAGATACAGAGGGGATCTCTATACCCTATTTATGCCCTTATATATAACTCAGTTCTTCTGTAATGTTGACCCCATATCTTGAAGTGTGTCCCTCCCCCCCGACCCCCCCTCATAATTGCTGTAACACACTTTCACTCCAAGCACATGTAAAGTAAGACCTTAGCTCATGCATTACAAGGAAGCCATTGTCTGGGGGGATGATTGATTCTCCCAGGAGCTGTCTGCAGTTATATTACCCTGTGTGCTGGGGGAGCTTTGATCCACTGATGATAGATAGCTGTGCTTATCTAGAGGGACGGAAACTGCAAATACAACAAGGGAAAGTAACAGGGGGCTCGGATAGAGCCTTTCTCTATTCACATAACTGGGCCTTTTGTGGTTAGTCATGTTCACTGTGAGCACCTGTTTTCAAGATAAAAGATCCAACTTTCACTCAGCCAATTATTGTCCTATAAGTTCAGAGTTTAATTGACAGAGCGCAAAGTGAAGCACTTTCACCCTTTCTTTAACCATGAAAAGATAGAGCGTGCACGTTATTGTGCGGAGTCTCTGTGATGCTGCGTTGTTTAATCACTTATTATCTACATGTTTGTAAAGCGATCTCAAGTAATCCCCTTTCATTCCATTTAATTTTTTATTTTTTTATTTTAATGCCTGAAAAACATGTGGCTCTGGTACATTGTTAGAAATTCCTTTTTAACTTGGCTGATAAATACATTTGTGTTGGGGTTTAAAGACTCCATACGCCATTGTGTTTCATGATGCTGAGTAACCTGCTCGATGTCTGGAAATAATACGCAATCCTAAAATCCAATTAGTGGATAAATTGGGAGATGGGTAATCCTTTAAAACAATGTTCCGTTGGTATACGACCCCAGTCAAATTATTTAAGATGCACAAAACCACCACGGACGAATGCTGGAGAGGGTGCGGGGAAAGGGGGACTTACCTGCATATGTGGTGGAGGTGCCCAAGAATCACTAGATTCTGGAGGGCCATAAAGGACCTTCTGACACAGGTTTTTTCCAGAGCCCCAGACTTAGACCCGTGGGTGTATCTCCTAAATAGATATATAGACAGATGGACGAGAAGGGAGCAAACACTGATTCACAAAATTACCTTGGCCGCAAGGCGAGCGATCGCATACACATGGTTAAAACCAGAGGCACCACACATAGCAAGTGTTATTTCATGGTTCAGGGAGGTACGCCTTATGGATGACCTGACGGCTAGGATAAGGGGGTCCTCGGGAGCATTCTGTAGACTATGGGAGCCATGGGATGAGAGTCCTAGGCGCCCAGCGGGACTTCTGGAATCCCGAAGACTGACCGGGGGGTTCGCGCCCTCTCTCCCCCTCCCCCGCGTTTTTTCTCCCTTGTGCTTCAATGCCCCATCTAACCTCTTCTCTATCTTCTTCTATTCTGTTCTTTCCACTCACACTCTCCTCTTGTTGGCCACCACGAACCTCTCCTATAGGGAGTGGGGCCGAATTTCTCAAGGTGCAGCTATCTCTGCATTCAAATTAAGAGATGGAACACCTTACGTTTTATCTAGGATGTCGAATAAGTGATAGTGATACCTAGGTTCATGTTAAAATTGTTGTTAAAAACTTTGTTTCAATGGGCACATATACTACGCCAATACAGGGATGTCCCTGTACTATGCTGAGAAATGCAAAGAATTTACTGTAACCATGTCAGATTGTGAGGATGTACTGCACAACAAAAATAAAGAATAAAAAAAAAAAAAAATTGGGAGATGGGTATTGCTCCCCCTGATACAGCTGTATGGTACAAACCCTTTCCAGAGAGTTAGTACAATTTTACTATAGGAGCCAATATAACAAATAAGAGTCAAAAAAACTATAAATTTTTCTGCATTATCCCGAACATGTATCTCTTTTACAATCTGCTAGGAAACCCATGAAAAATCTGTTAAGCCAGGTAAAATCCTCAAATAACAACCTGCTGAAACATATGAATACCGCATACAACGCGGAAGCACGTTGCATGCTCTGGCCGTGTGATTTGTTTCCTGCGAAGTAGAAGCCCTTTGCCACTGCATGCAATGTGTCCATTTCCTGATATGGCCATGCAGCCTTATTAGACGGGGAGATAGTGAGCGTCATTTATCGTGTAAAGAGCTGTCTTGCAATCTATTTTACTGTAATGGATGCCACCCTAGACTGACATGATTTTCCCAGTGTTTTGTGTTGTGTATACGTTTCCTGGTTGTTTGATCAGTTTCATTTTAAAGCAGGTTTTATGAGTAACAGGACTAAGAAGACATATTTATGTTAAGATGGGCAATCAGTGGCCATCTGCTTTAAAAAAAATGTTAAATACGTGATCCAGAAAGTTTGTGCCAAAGATAAATAGAATTTCTCCTTCTTCTCCTCTCTTCAGCAAAGAACCACTTTAAATTCCGTGTGGGAAGCGGTAATAGAAAATCCACTTTATCTTGTCTGCCTTTATATACCAGTGAACCCATGGTAAGCGCTGTGATCGCAGTAAGAAATACTAACTGAATCTTCTCTTTCAGATATTGATGAATGTTTGGTAAATAACGGAGGTTGTGACCATTTCTGCCGCAATACGGTCGGAAGCTTTGAGTGCAGCTGTCAGAAAGGGTACAAGTTGCTGACCGACGAACGCACCTGTCAAGGTAATTTGGATAACTGATCTTGCTCTATGTGGGAAATGAGTATTGCACAAGGGAGTAAAGCTAAACTAGAAATTTGGGATTTTATTTGGGTTTCCTGACACCTTACAAAGTATGTGCACAGGTCACATATGCAGTTTTTCAGAACTATATTGTGCGTGTAAATGTTTCTTTCCACTCAGCCAGGCATTCTCAGCACTCTTTGATCCAAATACCACTGGTTCGAGTCTGTTCTTTTCTAGTGTCTTTGATCCAAATACCACTGGTTCGAGTCTGTTCTTTTCTAGTGTCTTTGATCCAAATACTACTGGTTCGAGTCTGTTCTTTTCTAGTGTCTTTGATCCAAATACCACTGGTTTGAGTCTGTTCTTTTCTAGTGTTTTTGATCCAAATACTACTGGTTCGAGTCTGTTCTTTTCTAGTGTCTTTGATCCAAATACCACTGGTTCGAGTCTGTTCTTTTCTAGTGTCTTTGATCCAAATACCACTGGCTCGAGTCTGTTCTTTTCTAGTGCCTTTGATCCAAATACCACTGGTTCGGGTCTGTTCTTTTCTAGTGTCTTTGATCCAAATACCACTGGTTCCAGTCTGTTCTTTTTTAGTGTCTTTGATCCAAATACCACTGGTTCGGGTCTGTTCTTTTCTAGTGTCTTTGATCCAAATACCACTGGTTCGAGTCTGTTCTTTTCTAGTGTCTTTGATCCAAATACTACTGGTTCGAGTCTGTTCTTTTCTAGTGTCTTTGATCCAAATACCACTGGTTCGAGTCTGTTCTTTTCTAGTGTCTTTGATCCAAATACCACTGGTTCGGGTCTGTTCTTTTCTAGTGTCTTTGATCCAAATACCACTGGCTCAAGCATGTTCTTTTCTAGTGTCTTTGATCCAAATACCACTGGTTCGGGTCTGTTCTTTTCTAGTGTCTTTGATCCAAATACCACTGGCTCAAGCATGTTCTTTTCTAGTGTCTTTGATCCAAATACCACTGGCTCGAGTCTGTTCTTTTCTAGTGTCTTTGATCCAAATACCACTGGTTCGAGTCTGTTCTTTTCTAGTGTCTTTGATCCAAATACCACTGGTTCGAGTCTGTTCTTTTCTAGTGTCTTTGATCCAAATACTACTGGTTCGAGTCTGTTCTTTTCTAGTGTCTTTGATCCAAATACCACTGGTTCGGGTCTGTTCTTTTCTAGTGTCTTTGATCCAAATACCACTGGCTCAAGCATGTTCTTTTCTAGTGTCTTTGATCCAAATACCACTGGTTCGAGTCTGTTCTTTTCTAGTGTCTTTGATCCAAATACCACTGGTTCGGGTCTGTTCTTTTCTAGTGTCTTTGATCCAAATACCACTGGCTCAAGCATGTTCTTTTCTAGTGTCTTTGATCCAAATACCACTGGCTCGAGTCTGTTCTTTTCTAGTGTCTTTGATCCAAATACCACTGGCTCGAGTCTGTTCTTTTTTAGTGTCTTTGATCCAAATACCACTGGCTCGAGCATGTTCTTTTTTAGTGTCTTTGATCCAAATACCACTGGCTCGAGTCTGTTCTTTTCTAGTGTCTTTGATCCAAATACCACTGGCTCGAGTCTGTTCTTTTTTAGTGTCTTTGATCCAAATACCACTGGCTCGAGCATGTTCTTTTTTAGTGTCTTTGATCCAAATACCACTGGCTCGAGTCTGTTCTTTTCTAGTGTCTTTGATCCAAATACCACTGGTTCCAGTCTGTTCTTTTCTAGTGTCTTTGATCCAAATACCACTGGTTCCAGTCTGTTCTTTTTTAGTGTCTTTGATCCAAATACCACTGGTTCCAGTCTGTTCTTTTCTAGTGTCTTTGATCCAAATACCACTGGCTCGAATCTGTTCTTTTCTAGTGTCTTTGATCCAGTGAACTACATTGCCAGGGTTATTCACTAAACTGGGAATTGTGAATTTCAATTCATTTTCTGAACCGAGACAACATAACTGATTTGGAGAAAGTGTCCAATTCAGCTATTTTAGCCTGAAGCTTGAAACTCACTTTGAATTCTTGACAAGTCACACTTCAGCTACAATATACATTTCCTGATCATTTTGATTCAACAAGTAACTCTAATTTTCTAAGCTAATAAAAATGAACCTCTCAACACCTGGAAAACGCTGTCGTATCCAGAGCATCCCAACCTGTACAGTAATCATGCTGTCTAATCAGCATCTCGATATGCCACACCTGTGAGGTGGATGGATTATCGGCAAAGGATAAGTGCTCACTAACACAAATTTAGACAGCTTTGTGAACATCGAAAAAGTGTTGCGTTTATAATTTTGTTCAGTGTATGTATGTATAAGCAAATGATGAGATTTAAATGGTTTGTATAAAAATAATGAATATTTGAATAACACTGGGTTGTTTGTGGCGTGATAATTAGTAGCGTTATTTCGAAAGGAAACAAGAGATGACTATTGGGGGAAAATACATATAAAAACCAATGGTAATATTGTTACTAATAATCATTTTCTATTATATTTTAAATCAATTTATTTTGTTTCAGCCTCCGGATTGTATAATAAGTTGTACAAACAAACGTATGTTAACAGGAAGCTTTTCATATTTATTTAATTTGTTTAATCTTTTATTTAATAATAAGCGTGAAGACACCGATCATAAAATATGTAAGTTTACTGCCAACACAATTGTTTATAAAACATGTTAAAGGGACTCTTTACTCACCAGAAGAACGCCTCTTTTTGCTCTATATTTCTCTATCTTACTTTTCTCTTCTGTTTTTCTCTTCTCTCACCTCCTATTCGGGTTTCCGAATGTGAAAATTCTTGAGGACTGGGTACACACAACACTTCCGGGTTTGCTTTTGTGACAGTGGGGGAAGGCGATATGGACTTCTCTATATAATGGCATGACTGCTACCATTCTTGGCCATTTACAAGCATATGCAAATTTATCTTTTTCGTGACTATGATGTAACATTGTTGTTTTGAGGCTCTTAATAATTCTTCCTAATGTCTACGCAGGCTGTATCGTTCAAAATGTTCTATTGCGTACAAAATACCACGGCTTATTATTTGTATTTTTATTTGTCTTACGGATTCAATGTCACTCACTGCCTTTTATAGAGCCTACTTTTCAAACATAAAAAAGGAATGGAAAAACAAAAAAACTAAAGCTTAATATATTTGTTCTGGTGAGTAGAATCATTACCTTCAGTCTTTTTGCAGTAAACACTGTCTTTTCAGAGAAATTGCAGTACTTACATTACAGACTAGGGATACCACTGGCCACTCCTCAGATGGCTGCTAGAGGTGCTACCACGGGCAGTGCTGCACAATGTGACTGACATTCAGTGTCTCCACCCTCTGCATGAAGACACTGAACTCAATAGAGTTGCATTGATTCCATCTATCTCTATGAGGAGATGCTGATTGGCCATGGTGGCATCTGGCTCCGCCCCAGACCTGGAAGAGGATACAGAATCTCCTCTACCACGGTCCGTGGCTCAGCCATGCTACATGCTTTGATTGGCAGGAGGGGAACTCTGCCTGCAAGGGTTATAGCGCAGGATCCGGCTGACCAGCAGCTCCCTTCCTGCTGGTCAGCCGGATCCTGCGCTATAACCCTTGCAGGCAGCCCTGGGAATACGCCTGCAAGAGGAAGATTGTATGTCCCTTCCATGCTTGTGTGCTCCCTCTCCACCCTTCCCTTCCTCCCTGCAGTCTGATATATATATATATATATATATATATATATATTTTAAACAATTCCCGGTTTGACAAATTACTCTGGGAGTGGGCTGTAGTGGTTATGGGGCTTCAGATGTTATTAATTTAAATAAGTATATAAATAAATTAGGCTATTAGCAAAATAATAACCTAAATAAATATTTTCAGTATTAAGTTATATTGGACTACTTTACAGATCAATAAGGGGCTAGTGATGGCTTTCTGCAGTGATAACTTCTATTAGAATTGGCTGCTATTTCCCTGAAAATTCTGTTTATCCAAATTGGACAAAGTATACAGGCAGATAGTGTCTAATTCTTACTGTATTTGAATGGCTGGTTGCCTACTTCCTTCATTCGGTACTAGGTTTCAGGCATTTGCATCCAAACAGGTAAAATTCCAGTCTACGTTCCATCTAATTTGGGGGCTTAAATCTGTCTATATTCTCTGTAATTCAGTGGCTGTATTGGAAAATCCAAACAATGACTGGATATCGCAGTTTGAATGCCCTCTTGTGATATCATACTATCTTTCTTAAAATACACTGGGAACATTTGCACCTAGTGAATAACCTTGTTCACTATGTTTTATTATACTGTGCCAGATACATTGGTAAAAACAGCACTTATTAAGAAAGAGGGGGAAATCTTGTCGCTCCTAAAATAGTTAAAAATAGATTCTAATTATTGTATGCTTTGGCTTGGTTTGAGCGGGTTGTTTATACAGACAGACAGTAAATATGAAAACTCTGAGGTTTACGAATAAGTGATTTTGCTGCAGAAGGGGCCGAGCGTTCTTGCCCTGCGACTAATTTAGCGGAAACACACAGTAATGTTCAAGCCACCGTCTCATGTATAATTCAGGGCCGACGCGGCTCATGGCAATAATTTGGGTTTCATTTAGTTGCTCTCTCTATTGCCAAGAGTATAAATGGAGATATTTTCCTCCTGCGTGTGATGGAATCTACTCTTTGCTCCCCAACATCAGACACTTTGATTTTGCTGTTTCTTTAGCAAAAAATAAAAGGTGATTTTTGTTAAAGGATTTTGTCACTAAACAGCTAGTAGTGGTGACATTTATAGCAATATATATAATTCTTCAGCTGAGCATTTATACGTCAAAATATTTAGTCTAAAGTAGCAGTATGGGGGGAAAAAAAATCTCAAACATTTTGACGTACATTTTGTAAACTTTTGTCCCTGTTTCGTGCGTGATCCCTTAGTTTCCTTGTTTTGCACTTGGAATGTGGTGGAGTAAATACATTTTATGAAAGGTTTACAATTGCCTACCAAGGATAACCAAAGAAACAATAATTCAGGCTATAACTTTCTTTGTTACGTTTTGTAGCCCATTGGATGCCAGATAGATTTTATTGAGTAGTGGTGCTTAAGGACCCAAGGAAAGAACAAAGGATGGTTTGAGTTTCCACAAAACTAAACTAAACTAACCATGGCTAGCGATTCTATAGGCTGACATTAATGGGACATTACCTGTATGCAGAAACCACATCATTTGCTATTGGGGCATAGAACAACTGATCCAACCGCCAGGATTGCTGGGCAGGAACACTCATAAGGAAAACATGTAATCAATGACTGAGCCAAAGGTTCAGTGCTCTTATTAAGAACAACTGGCTACACAGATGCAAGCATTGAATCCGTTACAGTGCTCCAGAATAATGGAATACATGTCCAACGCAGGGCTACAGAGCCCATTCAGCAAATCTTCCTGCTCATTTCTTTTATCGTATGGATAGGTGAAAGGATTCTCTCCTGTGCGTGGTCAGTCATTGAGTGAAATTCTCATTAATGACTATGAGCTCTGATATAGATCTGGAGAGCTCTGTGTTATGGGAGCTTTCTGGTTCCTCTTAATATCCTGAAATTATCAGACTGCAAATGAACCAGCTCCGGAACATGGGAAATCCTTCGTCTTCATAGGAACGTCATTCAACCTCCCAAACGGTCAGATAATTTTTCCCAATTTTGCACTGATTATCTTAGAAGCCTCAAAACCGTTTTAATTTTTTTTTAATCTTTCCGTAAAACATGTTTTTTTTTACCTCCATTAGCCCCTAACTAGAGATTCCAACGCTCACAGATTGCTGCCCAGGCCAATAAAATGAGATCTCAGATCTGTTTTACAGCACACATGTTGGTTATTAATATTTCTTTGCCTATAATAGGAATTGGATTTGAACCTGCTACCCTTCCAGATCAGCTGTGGAGTGCTCCCAGCCAGCTACTTCTACGGCCCAGCGCGTGTAAAATGGAATGAAATTGAGTGTTAGGTTAAAAGTGCTCAGATATTTCAATTGTTTGGGCTGGGCTGTTTATTTTAGTTTGAAATGTGTAAAGTGACAGGACATACAGGCAATTCTCGATGACGCTGATCTGAGCAATAACATTTCCATTGTGGCAACCGTCACGCCGTTTGTCTTCCATGTTTAGAATTGAAATAATTTTATACACTGTAATAAAGGGAAACAGAGTGGATATTCACAGCTTTCAGACGACTGGGGCAAATCATTTTGTTTCATTAAGAAGGGACCCTTAACTGCAAACCGATCTAATTGAAAACATTTGTTTCCAGCAGCCAATCAGAACTTTGGATTTCTTGATATATGCAAATTATGTCCTATTGTTCTACTGTGCTGTAACGTGAACTCTAGGGAGTGCTAGATTGTTATATTCTCTTAGTAGGAATTTCATTAAATTATTATAAAAAAATAAAAACCAGCAAAAAACATATCACAACACAGCAAGCTAAGTTATGAACAGCAATTAAAGTGCTGTATGGTGTATAGATATTGAAGATGGAATTCACTTTAATATTTATTTTCTGTAGTAATTATTATTACTATTATTATTACTTCCAATTGTAAAGCGTCAACAAACCTGCAGCGTTTTATAATGGAGATAAAGACAATACAATATAACAAATCAATACGAAAAGTAACGAGGGCCCTGCCCGTGTAGCCATGGTGCCTCCAGCTTACAATCTAAATATGCTGCTGAGGCTGACTGTGAGCAGTGGTTTGTTTCTGGATAAGTTGCCTCCTGTGTTATTCAGATCTTGGTGTTAGTCGTGGCTCTCAAAGAAAACACATTATGCAATCCAGGCGAGGTTATTGGCATCCGGTCATTGATCCTGCTTCCATTTTTCTTATTATTTTTCTTCAAAAAACTGGGCATGTTCTGTTTTAACAAAACAAATGGAAAAGATCCGGAGAATGTTTTAGCAGCAAAAGATCAAAGTTCAAGACATACTTCAAATTCTGAGAATCTGATTTAATTCCACTCTATTGGATCCCAAGGACTCAGTACCAAGATATTGATGCTTTAAAAAGGGTTTTATGACTATTTTATAAAATCTCACACCTAGTCTATAATTGGATGGAATTATATAATACTTTTAATAACATTGAAAATTGTATACTATAAACATTCTGTAAAATATCTTTCAAGTTGTAGAGTGCTGACTGGCATTGCAGTTTTCTAAGATGTTCTTCAGCAATTTAGATATTCTATTTGTTCCAGGTATCCTTGGCATGTGAACAAGTAAAGCTTTATGTCTGTCCGAATGGTGAATATGATGCCTTCCTGTGTGTTTTGTAGTCGGAGTTGATACAGATAGGGGGCTATTCAATAAACAGTGCATTGACTGCAGAGTTGTAAATCTGAGCTGAATACAACAGAATTTTGTGCACTTTCTTAACGTATACAAATTCTAATTTTTCCTCTTGTTTTATTATATTTGACCTATTTATTTCACCAGAAACAATCTTGTGAATTACATTTTGAATAGTTAAAACCTCTGCTGTATTATGTTGATCTAAATCTGTTCTATGTGTTGATATGTTTGATTAAAAAAAGAATTGAGCCTAGTTTTTCAGATTCACCATATGAACCCAGCTATGAGCTACATAATTTTCTGTATTCTACCAGTCACAGTGAATACTATATCTATGTGTTCAAAAAAGTGTAATGTTTTTCTGCTTTTCATATACCGTAATTAGATTCTCTGTATTTCTTATTTAAAATCATACTTCTGTTCATAAAATCTTAAGAAAAGTATCCAGATTCATATTTTATGGCATATCCCCTCACTTTTGCAAGATGAGATGTTACACGGGTAAGTGCTTTCATTTTCACTGCATTTTGTAATATACTTTGTGGTTATTTTTTTTTCTTTACCCTTAATGAGACCCAGAGTACGATAATAAAATAAAATGTAAAAAAAAAAAAGTATTGTCACAGTTTATGAGCATTACCCATGCCTCTTCCAAGTCAGTAAATTCTCATTCAGACAGAGGAGGTCCAAATATCTGCTTATCGCGTTCAGCAAGCAGAAGGCAGGTCGATCACGGACCTCTTTTTAATAAAGACTTTGAGTAGAAACAGCCCTGGGTCATAAAGAATGAAGACAATAAGGTCAGCATTCTCTTTTGGTCAATAAACAAACTGAGCTCATCTAAATCCTCTTATTTACACACCACACTGCCAACCATATTTATTCTCTGTGTTCTTACTTTACATTATGTTGGAAATATATTTAGAATTAGCTCAATTAGTATTAATGCAAGATAATTTAAAATATTGATATAGGGGGTGGTCTGCCTGCCGAAGCCTGGTCATTCCTAGGAGACACGGAATACATTCCGATTTACAAGGCTACCCGGGACGGCAATCTGAACACCCTGGACGAGCTGTTGGGAAACCAACCGCGGTCCCTGATGACGGTTCTTCGATATATGCAACTCAAGCATTTTTATGACTCGCTCCCACATAAGGAGAGGTTACAGAGAGATCTTACATGGTTTGAGGGCCTCTGTTCTCGTGGCAGGTCACTTGGAAAGGCTATCTCGAACCTTTACCAATATATGCTGACCGACTCCACTTCGGAGAATAATGCGTTTCAGCGACGCTGGGAGGGGGCAATGGACAAAACATTTTCACCGACACAATGGGACAAAGCCTTGATATGGCAGCACAAAAGCTCCTCTAGCTCGCACTACCAAGAGGTGAACTATAAATTGCTCTCCATGTGGTATAGGACGCCGGTGCTGCTTCACAGAATTTTTCCCTCTAGCCCACCAACATGCTGGAGATGCCTGGATGATAGGGGAACCCTCTTGCACATCTGGTGGGAATGCAGACTCATCACCCCATACTGGGACCAGATCGAATCTGACGTTCGACTGATCCTCGGAAACGACTCTGAATGGTCGGAAGAACTAGCCTTACTACATATCTCCTCACAGCCATTGCCCACATACAAAAAAATCTATTATGCGACACCTCTTAAATGCAGCCAAATCGCTCATACCGGTGTACTGGAAGAAGACAGACGTACCCACTCGGGAAGAATGGATGCATAGAGTTGAAGATATCAGGGCGACCGAGGCGTTTCAGGCAGAATTGACGGATAGGGAGGCGAAATACGCGGAAATGTGGGTGCCGTGGTTTACCTTCCGCGCGGGGTAGTGGGAGGGGTGCCGGTTGGGGGGCTCGGCGCCGGTGCGGCCCTTGCAATATACCCACACTACACACTGGGACCTCGGACTTCTCTAAGGTACTGGCAGGCACAGCCACTACATCGCCCTGACCAGGATAGGAATCTACGAAGATTAGCTCACACCCCAAGGTACCCAGGGACGGTCTGCAGATACATTGCTGCTCAAGTGGAGCTCAACCACTGTCCCTATACAGGCTCCATGACACGCCGACCCTAGCTGACTTAAGGGCGCTAAACCCAGGTGGCCACAGTAACGGACGTAGACGCTATATACGGAGGCCCAACTGACTGACAAGAGACACTATACCTAATAGATTTGGACTCGATTAGACCTGTTCTGTTCCGCACTATACTCTCCCCATCCATGACATTAGGCTCCGTGCCAGGCCTACGCACCACTATCATCTAGGCTCTGGCCCTTAGGGTCGTGCCGTGACACAACACACTACGACACACTCTCACATTTATCATTGACAACCGACGCTACTGACAATCTGTAGACACGCGACTTCAGGGGAGCCATGCACATGGAGATGTCCATGATGATCTTGCTGTTGAAGGCCTGGACATGCGGACATGCGGACGCCTAACACGGTGTGGAGGAACGCAGTCACAACTGACACACAACACTGAAGGTAAACCTTGACAAAGTAATTAATTCCCCCTACATACAATCTCTCTAGGGTTATATATTACCTGTACATTGTACTCATGCACCCTGATATTGTTACGGGCCTGCAAGCCCAAAATATGGTTTCCCCACGCTCTGTTGCTCTGTGCCGCGTTTACCCACCGCCACTTTATGTAATTAATCTACACTGGGTCATACCGTGACACTACACACTCCGACACACTTATACAGTGAACAATAAAACTGAGGATCCTGCTCGTTGGTGGGTACATGACCTCGAGAATACCACACACAACACACTATCCACACTAACCTAGACTTAGACGACAAGGAATGGCCAACGCACACCTCTTACACGACATAACATCGCCCCTTCTTCTGGGGAACGCAAACCCACCTGAACCATAAGAGTGGTTGTTAATTGTTAATGTACATGACACTGTTTTTCTTATTGAATGCTACATCTGTATACATTTCTGCAGTCTTTACACTGTACTCATATATTATTATTGCGGGCCTGCGTGCCCAACAGTAATGTTCTCATAACTACTCAATAAAAACGGATTAACAAAAAAAAATATTGAAGAAAACACAACTGGTCAATGCATGTAAACGTTTTAAAATGTTTTTTAAATTGTTTGTCACCCGAGAAATAGAAGGATTTGCACTGAAGAAGTACTTTGGGAAAGTGTCGGTGATGGAGTCTGTGTGATGGTTTGAGGATAGTACACAACAAGTGTGTTTAGATACTGTAAACATGACCTCAACGAGTGTCTAAATCATTTCAAATAATTAGACCTAAAATTTAGTTTTCATCCAAAACCTAATAACCAACAAAAACTTGTTTCAGCAATCAGCCCAAGAAAAAAACAACCTAATTTTCAAATTTTACCAAAACATCATCACTTTTAAATTTCTGAGAAGCTGAGTTGTTTGAAATTTCTTTGAAATTCCAGCACAATTAGAATTACTTTGACTAGATCTTGATTTGGGGCAAATTGTGGTAGTTAGAGGTGACTGAAATATGTCCTAAACAATTGCTTAAGACTTTGGCTTCAACCAACTAAAATCCCTCCTAATAACAAGGAGCATAATATTCCCAGAGGCCACCTAGAGTCCCCATAGTATCCCAGGAGGCCACCTAGAGCCCCCATAGTATCCCAGGAGGCCACCTAGAGCCCCCATAATATCCCAGGAGGCCACCTAGAGCCCCCATAATATCCCAGGAGGCCACCTAGAGCCCCCATAATATCCCAGGAGGCCACCTAGAGCGCCCATAATATTCCAAGAGGCCACCTAGAGCCCCCATAATATCCCAGGAGGCCACCTAGAGCGCCCATAATATCCCAGGAGACCACCTAGAGCGCCCATAATATTCCAGGAGGCCACCTAGAGCCCTCATAATATCCCAGGAGGCCACCTAGAGCCCCCATAATATCCCAGGATGCCACCTAGAGCCCCCATAATATCCCAGGAGACCACCTAGAGCGCCCATAATATCCCAGGAGGCCACCTAGAGCGCCCATAATATTCCAGGAGACCACCTAGAGCCCCCATAATATTTCAGGAGGCCACCTAGAGCCCCCATAATATTTCAGGAGGCCACCTAGAGCCCCCATAATATTCCAGGAGACCACCTAGAGCGCCCATAATATTCCAGGAGACCACCTAGAGCCCCCATAATATTCCAGGAGGCCACCTAGAGCCCCCATAATATTCCAGGAGGCCACCTAGAGCCCTCATAATATCCCAGGAGGCCACCTAGAGCGCCCATCATATCCCAGGAGGCCACCTAGAGCGCCCATATTATTCCAGGAGGCCACCTAGAGCGCCCATCATATCCCAGGAGGCCACCTAGAGCCCCCATAATATTCCAGGAGGCCACCTAGAGCCCCCATAATATCCCAGGAGGCCACCTAGAGCGCCCATAATATCCCAGGAGACCACCTAGAGCCCCCATAATATTTCAGGAGGCCACCTAGAGCCCCCATAATATTCCAGGAGGCCACCTAGAGCACCCATAATATTCCAGGAGACCACCTAGAGCCCCCATAATATTCCAGGAGACCACCTAGAGCCCCCATAATATTCCAGGAGGCCACCTAGAGCCCCAATAATATTCCAGGAGGCCATCTAGAGCCCCCATAATATCCCAGGAGGCCACCTAGAGTGCCCATCATATCCCAGGAGGCCACTTAGAGCCCCCATAATATTCCAGGAGGCCACCTAGAGCCCCCATAATATCCCAGGAGGCCACCTAGAGCCCCCATAATATTCCTGGAGGCCACCTAGAGTGCCCATAATATCCCAGGAGACCACCTAGAGCCCCTATAATATTTCAGGAGGCCACCTAGAGCCCCCATAATATTCCAGGCGGCCACCTAGAGCACCCATAATATTCCAGGAGACCACCTAGAGCCCCCATAATATTCCAGGAGGCCACCTAGAGCCCCAATAATATTCCAGGAGGCCACCTAGAGCCCCCATAATATCCCAGGAGGCCACCTAGAGCGCCCATCATATCCCATGAGGCCACCTAGAGCGCCCATCATATCCCATGAGGCCACCTAGAGCGCCCATCATATCCCAGGAGGCCACCTAGAGCGCCCATCATATCCCAGGAGGCCACCTAGAGCCCCCATAATATTCCAGGAGGCCACCTAGAGCCCCCATAATATTCCAGGAGGCCACCTAGAGCGCCCATAATATCCCAGGAGGCCACCTAGAGCGCCCATAATATTCCAGGAGGCCACCTAGAGCCCCCATAATATTCCAGGAGGCCACCTAGAGCACCCATAATATTCCAGGAGACCACCTAGAGCCCCCATAATATTCCAGGAGGCCACCTAGAGCCCCCATAATATTCCAGGAGGCCACCTAGAGCCCCCATCATATCCCAGGAGGCCACCAAGAGCGCCCATCATATCCCAGGAGGCCACCAAGAGCGCCCATCATATCCCAGGAGGCCACCAAGAGCGCCCATCATATCCCAGGAGGCCACCTAGAGCGCCCATCATATCCCAAGAGGCCACCTAGAGCCCCCATAATATTCCAGGAGGCCACCTAGAGCCCCCATAATATTCCAGGAGGCCACCTAGAGCCCCCATAATATTCCAGGAGGCCACCTAGAGCCCCCATAATATTCCAGGTGGCCACCTAGAGCCCCCCAAATATCCCAGGTGGCCACCAAGAGCGCCCATCATATCCCAGGAGGCCACCAAGAGCGCCCATCATATCCCAGGAGGCCACCTAGAGCGCCCATCATATCCCAAGAGGCCACCTAGAGCCCCCATAATATTCCAGGAGGCCACCTAGAGCCCCCATAATATTCCAGGAGGCCACCTAGAGCCCCCATAATATTCCAGGAGGCCACCTAGAGCCCCCATAATATTCCAGGAGGCCACCTAGAGCCCCCATAATATTCCAGGTGGCCACCTAGAGCCCCCCAAATATCCCAGGTGGCCACCTAGAGCGCCCATCATATCCCAGGAGGCCACCTAGAGCCCCCATAATATTCCAGGAGGCCACCTAGAGTGCCCATAATATTCCAGGAGGCCACTTAGAGCCCCAGAGTTCTGTATCTCCCGGCCTTTTCTACCAGATAATATCCACCTAATGGAAATTACTGAGCAAAGGTGTATGGATGATACCAATGAGGATATTGATTACTACTAAGAACATCACCTGCCATCTCGGGTTCAGGGGGGGGGATCCGCTCCGAGTGTCAGGATGTGGC
Source organism: Pelobates fuscus (assembly GCF_036172605.1). NCBI lineage: Eukaryota > Metazoa > Chordata > Amphibia > Anura > Pelobatidae > Pelobates > Pelobates fuscus. Next base: position 12,774,064 of record NC_086319.1, read on the forward strand.
ATCTGGAGAGCGGCTGTCCCTCCGACGCCTGACAGGTTTGAAGGCCGCAGCAAGCGAGGGGAGTGTAGTCCGGTTCAGGAAAGTGCCGAGTTCGGTACTGACCGACTCACCAGATTCCCCACTATGCAGTGAGTAAATTCTCAGAGCTGAAAACTTTAGTTTGCCAGAAATATAGCTTATTTAGCAGGTGTTGCTCTCTGCTTGCCAGGCAGGTTCCGCACCCCTTCACAGACTAGCATAAGTTTAAAGGAACACTATAGTCACCTAAATTACTTTAGCTAAATAAAGCAGTTTTAGTGTATAGATCATTCCCCTGCAATTTCACTGCTCAATTCACTGTCATTTAGAAGTTAAATCACTTTGTTTCTGTTTATGCAGCCCTAGCCACACCTCCCCTGGCTATGATTGACAGAGCCTGCATGAAAAAAAAACTGGTTTCACTTTCAAACAGATGTAATTTACCTTAAATAATTGTATCTCAATCTCTAAATTGAACTTTAATCACATACAGGAGGCTCTTGCAGGGTCTAGCAAGCTATTAACATAGCAGGGGATAAGAAAATCTTAATTAAACAGAACTTGCAATAAAGAAAGCCTAAATAGGGCTCTCTTTACAGGAAGTGTTTATGGAAGGCTGTGCAAGTCACATGCAGGGAGGTGTGACTAGGGTTCATAAACAAAGGGATTTAATTCCTAAATGGCAGAGGATTGAGCAGTGAGGCTGCAGGGGCATGTTCTATACACCAAAACTGTTTCATTAAGCTAAAGTTGTTCAGGTGACTATAGTGTCCCTTTAACAAGTGTCTGAGGCGGTAATCACTTCGGCCTCTTCTACCGGTAATCGTTCATGCTTCTTCCGGAATCAATATCTTTTCACATGATGCAATTACACAAACATTGTCACAATTTAGCAGTTAACTCTTTGAGTGCTAGAAGGCAAGAGTGCGCTCTTTTATAACATTCTGAGTAAGTCTGCTGACTCCTTCTGAAACCTTTTTTTTTTTCTGATCTTGCTAGTTCCAGTCCCACATGTCACTCACGGAATTAAGAGACTTAAATATTATTATTTCTATTCCACAGAGTTCATTTATAGAAAGGGGAAAGGCTGATATCATTTTATTTAACAATCAACAACAGAATTATTTACTAAAGTGTGAATTCAAATTGAATTTCACATTTAAGGCCATTAGTAGCCGAACTGACTGCATAGCTCGGCTACTAGTGACTAACCCAATACGTCTTTCACTCTGGTGACTATCTCCTGGAGGATCAATGTTCTATCAGGACAATTACTGTAACAATGGCTTCATCATAACTGAGTCCTGAAGGGGTTAATGGGGTAAATCCTCCTGGAGTCGTGATGACAAACCTTTAGCACTGCTGAGTTTGTGTATTGTCACTCACATTACATTCAGCCTGCTGTCTGGAGCCACACAATAACATATCAGTTATGCATGTAAAAAGCAAGTGAACTTCTTTGAAACAAAATGCTTTTTGTTTGGAGTGAAATGTCTAGTGTGCATTCTTTGGCACCTGAAAGATTAAATTACATTTGGGATATTTTAAGATGTTGTTTTTCTAACATAACTGATCACCTAACCATGGTTACATCTTGAGATTTATACTTCAATTGTGGGCATCTGAAATTTCTAAATGCAAAGAATCATCGATTGTTCCCTCATCCCATCGTACTGTTTAGTGACTAAACCTCAATTATATCTGCCATTTTAACTCTCAGACATCCGAACAGGGACTCAAAAAAAGCCAAGTTTTGTTTCTGTGGAAATAGCTAATAGAGCTGAGAGCCTGCAATTAGATTCCCAGCCCGTTGCAGCGGCCAGTCACTAAATATCAAAGGATCAGCAGGGAGTCAAAAAATTAGGCTTTTACTCCCTCCCTTCCTTTTCTACTGCCTGTGGCTGTTACTGGCTATAATAATCACTGTGAGGAAGAGCAGCTCCAGGCCACTGGGCTAAATTAGGCTTAAATTGCCTATTAAAGATTTACCTTGTGGTATCGAAGAACGGCCGTATCTGCTGGAGCATTCCCTTAGCTCCCTCTCTTGGTGCATGGAGGGCATCCAGAGCCTTATTGAACTGTCCACACATATATAATGTAATACGTTTTAATACATTTCAAAAAATTATTAAAAGTAATATAATATTTTTTAATTGGCTATACATTAAAAAAAAAAAATACAAAACCCCACCGTGGATCGGTGTTTGAACACTGACCGTCAGTCTCTACGATCTTTCCTGCTTCACTCTCTGCAGAGAAACAGGGAAGACCATAGAGACTAAAGTAGTTGGACTAGAAAAAGTCTCTAAGTCAGCTGTACTTTTAGTTCAGTTTCTGTGAAAATCTCTGTAGCGGAGCTCCCTGTACCCTGGCTGGGTACCTCCGCCACGGACCGCTTTCTAGCTGGAACTGGGGAAAAACCTCAGTGCTTCTGCCACAGTCGCTGTGGCTTGACTGGGGTCCTCCAGGACCATCTCAATCCTGGAACAGTGGGGACTAGCTCTATTCACTGCCAGGGACTAGACGTCACACAGTCCTGGGAGCTGTAGTCCCTACAAGGACTTTCCCCGCCATATCCTCCATGAGCTGAAAAAAGATGCTGAGCAGTGATTATAGCCCTTCCTCTCCCAGTAACTAGACGACACATAGCGCTGGGAGTACAACTGGTTTAGTGCATCCAAACACAGACTTTTTATACACAGACCCCAGCAGGGGGTTTCCATTGTCTTCACCACAAGTCCCTCCTAGGAATCTCTGGGCCTGGGAGATAACTGCGTTAAAGACCGGTAAGCTTATTATCTCCCAGGAACAGAGAGTCAAACATAAAAATATAAAACCTAAAAATACCCCAAAACATAATAAAAACATAAAATAACCCCACAAAAAATACAACCCCAAATAGCCTTGATATGAGTGCACAAGTTCTCCAAATAGCGCTCCGCTCTGATTCCCCGTGTAGGGGAAACGCCACGTGTTAAACTTGATCGTCCGAACACGTGGTCCAGTGCCCAAGATAGTTCCAGTGTGTTTGTCTTTTGCCGGTCAACTTTCGGGAGCTCCTGTGGCCACAATACAGGATGCTCCACCTTCCCTTTCAAAAAGCTCTCTTCTGGGGGCGGGGCCGGGCCTCCGGGCCGACTGGATGCTGCCCGCATGGGCTCCAGCAGAAAACCGCCATAAACAGCACTGAATGTGACCCAAACCCGCTCAAAACAGCGAAACCTGCCGCATATGAAAGGGGGAAAGCTCCGACACTCACCCGATACCCGCATACAGCGGACTGCATGACAGGCAAGGCAGAGAGGACTGAGTCCGGCCTACACGCGCACTGGCCGCCATTACATGCAGCATGGCGCCGTAAAATGGAGCAACACAGAGCCAGCCCGCCGCGAGGCAAGCATCCCTGGAGTGGGGAGACCCGGGGCACGGCCCCGTCTCCCCCCCCTTGGCCGGCGGGGGATATCCCGGCCACATGATGGGAACATCTTGGCAGGGACCGGTGACCGGCTAAAACACACCCTTGGCCGGAGATGGAGTACGGCACGTGCGGACTTCGGCCCTGCTGAGCGCCAGGTGGACACTGGTAAAGCAGATAAGTGCAGACGGAATATAAGCAGGCACGGAGGGGTCTACCTGCCTTCATGCGGAGGCTTCTGCATACGGCTCGAGGGGCCCAGACGGCTGCCGGCCCACGGACGGACACCCCGGTGGACTGCCCCCTGGTAACAGTTCTGGACCATGCATCTGGGTTTGAGGGGGGCCCGGAGAAGGATGTCCCTGGCGCAGTGAGTCCTGTGGGGCTAGAGGGCACCGACCCCCTCCGGTATACCGGTGGCCATGAGGGGGGAGGTGCACCGGCTCTAAGTGTGAGGCCTGTACTGGGTGAGACTCGTGGGCCCAGATGTTATCAGGCAGCGCGAGAGATGTCGGGGAGGTGCAGGGGACCGTGGGTCCTGGAGCCTTTGGTGGTGGGTCTCCGGGACTAGCCTGGACCCCGAGTGCCCACGGCATCGCGGAGCGCTCCGCGGGGGAACGGGTCCTAGGGGAGGACGGACTGGGGACCGGCATCCTAAAAGACCTCATCGACCCTGTGTGCTGACAGCTTACCGTATTATAACTCGGCTCAACATCAAATACGCTGCCTATGTTCTGGGATCTTGCTACACGGGAAAACCTATGGGACTAACCATGCCAGCTAGCTTGTTTACAAACCTGAAAGCTTACACTGTATTGTGATTTAGCTCAACAACGAACACGCAGTCTCTGCCATGAGACCCTAACAAGCCAACACCCATGGGCATGGTCCTACTCATAACTTGGACTAAAGTTTTTTTTTTTTTTTTCTAAGCCGACACTGCTAGCCAACATATAACATAGCTACCCAGAGATGCTGCAAAATATGCCATAGACTACCTCTCATTATTATTTGTTTAGCTCAGAGCCAGGTAGTTTTATATTCACCATTATGTCCATCTTTCGCTAAGGTGCAGCTGACTAGCATAGTTACCCAGCAGCCAAATAGTCTACCCGTAATAGCCTGCGCCAATTAATAGCTTTCTGGTACAACATTTATAGCACTGTTCCAAGTAACGTCTCAAAATTGTTCTTACGATGTTAGCAATCCACCCTCACGCACACGCATGTAGTCCCTTAATTCAATTGTTGTGTTCTGCACCCATAAACCATTTAAGCCATACATGTATACCACTACCACCAATCAATATAAGCATAAAACATGTAAAGCCGGTACCTAACGGAACCAAAACGCGCAGTAGTTTGCATAGTTATCCTATAGTTATCCATAGGGATGACGCATCAGCGCGCTACACGAGTTTACTCTGTAAAATTAACGTTGAATAACCGAATGTTTAAGCTACTTAAAATCCTAGAGTGTCACTTCCTGCAATTCTTTACCACATAAAAAAATATGCAATGTGTTATCAAGCCATGCTTTCTTACAACGCTGTTTATTGTTCTATCGAGTGCTCATGCTGTTGGAACATGGCACACGCCTCTGTAACTGCTTTTTCCTTTTGCACACAAAAATAAAAAAATGATACAAAAAGCTCTCTTCTGGCCGATTTCAAAGTGGTTCAAAACTGGACCATGTTGTCCGGGAAACGCGTGGTCACCTCATGCCAACAGTTCATTAACATTTGCGGCTAAGTCCCGCTGACGTGACCGGGAACCCACAAAGTCCTCCTACTAAGTACCGCTGGGACTATTCGTGGGTTTGGTTCATGTGAATGGCCCCCAGGGAGCCAGCGTTCGGTTCAATTAGCATGAAGGGAAAGTGCCAAACCAGAGGCACCCATGGAAAGCTACTAGTAGCGGCTGGGCAGAGTAACTTCCAAACCTGTCCCAGACCTGTCCCAGAGAACTGTCCTCGGACAGCGCAGGGCTTATGCTGTCTACAGTTAACTCGAACGCTTCAGCAGCACTCTCTTCAAGGTCCTGCAAGCTGGGGGATGGCCAGACAGGCCCCCAGAGTACTTCAGACCTGCCTATTATGGTCATCACTAGTGGCGCAAGTTGTGTCCCCCCTCTCTGTCTCACTAACCCGCCCCAATCTGCATACCACCCAATGTGGGAAGCTATGAACTTGTTACCGTTTTTTCCTGAGATGCTACATTTTCATTTAAATTTATATTAAAGATTCAACAAATTAAATCACAATCCAGTTTAGACTAACTAAAACCAGGGCAACCATTGTTTAATGTGTCCTCTTTGCTGACTGCCAGGTGCAAAGGACAGCGCTTATAACAACAACTGAGCTGAGATGGTGGCGAACATTTGTGTATTTTTATTTTTAATTTCATTTTCCATATAGAAACATAGAAACTTGGAATGTGACGGCAGATAAGAACCATTTGGCCCATCTAGTCTGCCCAGTTTTCTAAATACTTGCATTAGTCCCTGGCCTTATCTTATAGTTAGGATAGCCTTATGCCTATCCCACGCATGCTTAAACTCCTTTACTGTGTTAACCTCTACCACTTCAGCTGGAAGGCTATTCCATGCATCCACTACCCTCTCAGTAAAGTAATACATCCTGATATTATTTTTAAACCTTTGTCCCTCTAATTTAAGACTATGTCCTCTTGTTGTGGTAGTTTTTCTTCTTTTAAATATAGTCTCCTCCTTTACTGTGTTGATTCCCTTTATGTATTTAAATCTCACAAATATTATTTTATTTTAATATACAATATGTAAAAATAATATTAACAGTCCTGTGAAATGGCAGCTTTTTTTAAACACACAATAAAACCAATAACAAACTACATATATAACAAAACAGGCTAGATATGATGCAATAAGAAAAATACTAAATATTCACCTTTGAAGTCCTGACATTTGTCATAAACACCCTAATGTTCTCCCATAACTTTCAATGGGAGCTGGGATCCATAAAATTCATACAATACTTAGCCACACCTCCAATGGGGCAGGGCTACCCAACCCAGGGACCCCTATTCATTGTAAGCTGCTCAAAAATGGTTTAACACTAAATGGAGGGACAGCGCCAGGAGATGCCAGGAACTGTAACCACTTCAATGAGATGAAATGCTTATTTTGTCTACAGTGTCCATTCAAATAACTAAGATGGCAACACTGGGTCCCTAATTTCCTCAAACACAAGCGTTGACAGCCCCTCCTGCAGCAGTGAACCCATTGCGTTTGCAGAGAAGATTTCTGTGGGAAAAAGGGCTGGAACAGATTGCACAGCCTTAATAGTCATCAAAATAAATTTAGCCTAATGAAGCAGTTATGGTGTGTAGATCATGCCCCTGCTGTTTCACTGTTTAATTCTCTGCCATTTAGGAGTGAAATCACTTTGTTTATGCATCCCTAGTCACACTTTACTTCCTGTAAAGAAAGATCTAATGTTTACACTTTCTTTATTGGACATTCTGTTTAATTTAGAACGTCTTATCTGCTGTCTGTTAATAGCCTTCTGACTCTCCTGTGTGTGATTAAAGGGAAACTAACAGAGCAGGCAATAAAATATTCTAAAGAAGGGGGCGGGGCCTGACCAGCAAGATGGCCGGACGTGTTTTACCACAGCTCCGACAATACACGGCATAACCTCAGACAAAACTGCCTGTAAACAGCAAGGTGACCCACCTGGAGTACCGGTGGACAGTCACAGAGCTACCTCTGCAGCCCGCTGTGCCCGGTGATTGGGGGAGGCGGCCGATCTCCTGACCCGGCGAGCACACAGCTCGGTAAACACTCTGCAACCTCGAACCCCCCCTCTGGACCGGTGGGGGTTATCCCGGTCCCCGCCGGCGCACCTATTGGCTCACATCCACAAGCCCAAACAGGGCATACGGAGTGCATATACCGCCACGTGAGCTCCAAAATGGCCGCCGGAGGAAAGCCTGAACCAAAGCATCCACAGGGAGAAGACCGCATCACTCAAGCCTTTGAGAGATTCTGGAGGCAGTTTTGGAGTACGGTCTACCCTCAAGCGAAGACACCAGCAAAGAAACGTGTGGCTCCAACCCAACCTCCCGGACACCACACCGTACAGCAACCCATTAAAAGGGCCCGAGCAAGGCACCAACAAAGCGGAGGAAGAGAAGGCAACAGGCCTATTCCCGCCAAAAGCCCCGACCTGCGGAGCTCCTACACAGATGCGGACAGCCATCTCTAAAGAGACATTCCCCTAGAAGCTCATCCCTTGCCCAGAAAGCCAGATCCCAGAGCGAAGGGAACCATCATAGAGGAAGATCTCGAGCCCTGAACCCAGCCGCAGCTTCAGATGGGACCCCTAAGACTGTAATGCTGCACTGTGCAAAGGTCTGGGGGAGATGGGGGGCTGACCGGGGAGGCCCACACTACCTACCATTATGAGGTGGGAATCTCTATGCAGAGGGTATAGGTTAAACCCTATTAGTTTTCTAGGGCTTTACACCCTGTCTTGTTAGGTTATTACCGACGGGTATTCACTTCTGTGAATGAGCCCAGCACATCACTACCGTGTTATTAAGCCCGAAGAAGCCACATCATTGTTATTGATTGTTATCAACATTTGTATTGTTATGGTTATCTTAGCTTATTTTATGATTTGGCATCTCCTGCATAAAAAGTAATGTGAGAGTGGAATGGAAGCAGCTACAGGGAACTAGCCACTGAGGTCCTGCTTATTTCAAAACTGTGATCCTGCTCAATTAAGCACCCATCATAGCAACACAGCTCCACTTTATATGCTCCTCTAGCTAGACAGCGTAGCTTGACGTAGTTTTACTGTACAGATATGATAATATAGCACCTCAGTTGATACTTAAATGACCACTCTAGTGCCAGGAAAGCATACTCGTTTTCCTGGCACTAGAGTGCCCTGAGGGTGCCCCCACCCTCAGGGACCCCCTCCCGCCCGGCTCTGGAAAGGGGAAAGGGGTTAAATCTTACCTTTTTCCAGCGCTGGGCGGAGAGCTCTCCTCCTGCTCTCCTCCTCCGATCCTCCTCTTCTCCTCCCCGTCGGCTGAATGCGCACGCGCGGCAAGAGCTGCGCGCGCATTCAGCCGGTCACATAGGAAAGCATTCATAATGCTTTCCTATGGACGCTTGCGTGCTCTCACTGTGATCCTGTGATTTTCACAGTGAGAAGCACGCAAGCGCCTCTAGCGGCTGTCAATGAGACAGCCACTAGAGGAAATAGGGGAAGGCTTAACCCATTCACAAACATAGCAGTTTCTCTGAAACTGCTATGTTTATGAAAAAATGGGTTAACCCTAGAAGGACCTGGCACCCAGACCACCTCATTAAGCTGAAGTGGTCTGGGTGCCTAGAGTGGTCCTTTAATGTTTTACTGTTCCTTTGCATGTACCTATTATTTTGTTCTTATATATACTGAAAGTTCTCTGCTAACCTCGCTGACCGTAGCATAGGTCATAACGACATACTTCCCCCCCCCCCCCCCCCCCGTCTACGCTGAACACGTAAGGGAGACCACTCAATAGCTAGCCATAAGTAGACGGGTCATACAATAGGCATTTCAGCTGCGTACACATAGACACATCCAATGAGCGACTGATTGCAACAAGCAAGCGCACAACATGCAGCTTAGTCTGCTCACCCCTAATATGCACTACCAACTCTAGCGAAAGCAACACTCTATAACCAATTCATTAAACACAGAGGCGCAGACTAAGCCACCACGGTCCACTCTTAGAGACCCCTCTACGCCTATACACACGCTCAGTAACGCCTACGAAACGCAATAATATAAAAAATGGTGCAATGTTTATGTCGCCATGTATGTTGACTTACCTGCAAATATGTTAGCACCAGCTGTTGTGGCGGTGCAGACGCAATGTATAATATATGCACGCATAAAATAAAGAATTTTTTTTTAAAAATTATAAAGTAAGTTAACATCTGATTGATTTTTTTTTTTTTTTAAAGTTAACCTCTGTTAGTCACAGTCAGAGGAGGTGTGTCTAGGACAGCATAAACAGAAACAAAAGTTATTTTAACTCCTAAATTGCATTCTGGTCAGGGTGCCATTGACCTGTGTATGTACCCTTCCTGGCATTTGGTGCACTTGAAGTGATATAGAGTTGGTCCAATATTACCCACTGCTGCTATCACAGATGTTCCACTAAATCATTCTGCTAACTTATACATTCGCTGCCGATATCCCCTGCACAATGTACGGATTCGGTTTATATCCCTGTCTAAAGCTGACCGTGTTATGTGCATGATTTATTGTGACAGGTTTGCTTTAGAATAAGGTTGGGGACATCCTAACCAAAGTCAAGAGGAGAGCACTATGTACAGGACTATTTACTAAGATCAGCATTCAAAATGAATTCATATTTAAGGCCAGAGTTTCCAAACTGAAAGCATAGCAGACTGAGATAATTTTTTAAGTTTGAAATTTGCTTAGAATTCACATTAAATTCTCACCTGTGAATAACCCTGTAAGGGTTTTGTATGTTGTGCTATTTTAACTTGAGGCAATTTGCAGGAGCCGTTTTTGTCTTTTCAGCAGATCCTAAAATGAGAATATTAAACTCCAGTATACCGTGCGTTCCAATGATCTCTGGACAATTCTGGATCATATACATCAACACCATTTTTTACAAAACAGCAAATGTGTCAAGCAGGTTTCCCCAATTAGAGAGTATTTTTAAAAAACTAAGGCTACTTTCTCCTAAATTTTATTACTGGATCCCTCCATCCCACTTCTTGCTGCTTAGTGAATAAGCTCCTTACTGATTGTGTATTTGACCACAGTGTGGCAACAGATTCTGAAATAAATTGTAATATGCCAGTGGACTGGCTGCTGTCTGATCATTTACTGTCACTATAGATTTTTGACAGTGGTGTTTGGGTGCCATCCAGTGGCTAGTGTGCATATTGCATGTACTATCATGTTCGTTTTGCATAATGCTGGTTATTGGGGATTATGTATAGGAAAGCTTGTACTCACTTTTTAGGCTGTTTTTCTGTTGCTTTTCCTATGTGCATTTTTTAAATGTCCTTATTAGTGACATAATATTCCTTATTGTGCCTTTTCTATCATTTTATTTTCCTGTTCCATTTTGGGATGTTTTTTTTTCAGAGGTGCATGTTTCTGTCTCTTTCAAAGTGGTTTGATTTCCAAAGAAGTTAAGCAGCTTTCATGGTCTTACTTTTTGTTTAAAGGGACACTTTAGGCACCCAGATCACTTCAGCTTATTGAAGTGGTCTGGGTACAGTGTCCCTATTGCACTTAGTCCTGCATTGTAAAACAACAAACCATTTTAGACAAAAAAAAGTGACAGAGCTATGAGTAAAACTGATGGTTTGTGTGATTGTTTAACTCCGAATCACAATGTCTGATGAAAACTGGGTTTTTACAAGGGTTATTCACTTTCTACTACTTTCACATTGAAAAACAACTTTTCCAGTTAGGCTCTTCTAACTTAAAGTGTACAATTCCATCTTCACTTACTAACCCTGTGTAAAATTACTGAGTTTCAAAGTGTGCTTGTGTAAAACATTTACTGAGACAAGATGCGGAACGTGTTGCTCCCCAGCTGTGTTTGGTCTTTGTCCCTGTCTGCCAAAAAAGATGGTCATTGGTGGCTAAATTTTACAAAATGTGAAAAACAAAGAGAGGAAAGATGGACTGCTGCTTAATCCAGAGTGACCCCGAGTGAATGAAACCAACATGTTTTTTTACTGCCTGTATAATAACTTATAGACTGATATTGTATTCACAAGATCACAATACTATTCGAACACCAATCTTACATATACTCCTTTTAATGCTCACATCCTCTTGGCTGATGCCAACATCCACAGGTAAAGGTTTTCAACTCTGATTATGGGCTGCAGTGGTCTGTAACATCAATCATTCTGAGCAAAGCCTGGCTGGCTGAGAGTGATAAGAGTTAGAACGAACAGCCTCACAAGCATCATCCTTGTGATGTGTGTAACTCCAGGATTTATCTTGTGCTGAAATAAAAAATTTGAATGCTGTGATTTTCTTTGACAGATATCGATGAATGCTCATTTGAAAGAACCTGTGATCACATCTGCATCAATTACCCCGGAAGTTTTGAATGTCTTTGCCGCAAGGGATACACGCTGTACGGGATGACGCACTGTGGAGGTGGAGCGCTTTCTTTTATCTATTTAATGTGGTCGAATTATATATTGTTGCATAGTAATGCAGGTTGAAGTCCATCAAATTCACTGTTGACAGAAAAAGAGGATATAAATCCAATCATAAACAATTTAGTGACAAAAAAATATAAAATAAATCTTTCTTGATAAATGTACAATTTTGGTCCTCCTTAATCAGCATAATAAGGAATAAATATTCTACTTTGACTATCTAGCATGTAGACCTTTATTGATAACATCTACTGGAATTAAAAAAAGATCACCAGACATTGTTTGATCAATTTACATATTTTTTTTCATATCTCCACCGAGGACACAAGTGGGCGCCTGTTTTATTGGCTTGTTGTGATTTGAGTTAAGATCCAGCAGGTCTCTTTAAGGTATCACCCTGCAACCTGGGAACATGTCACAATATATCTGCAGAGCATGCACATCAGACCTGCATGCTATAGATTTATAATTTAATGCGGGACGTACATTCTTTTATATTTTAACAGCAACTTGTGGTTTCACTACAGAGTCAGTGTCTCATTTTCAAGAGCAGAGCTTGTTGGATTTATAGCCAGCGTCAAAGTTAAATCCTAAATGGGGAGTGATGTGACAGACTAAACAAGACATGCATGTCCTGGAAAAATACCGGCAGCTTCTTGTATTCTGCTTTTTCCTGTCCAGAATCTTGCTACACCTCACAGCCAAAGCATAAATGCAGCAAGTGTTTTTATATATAAAGCTTGCATGCTCTCAAAACCTACATCTTCAGCTCTTTAATTCTTGGTTTTACCACCCACCACTCTTTATGGATACTATATTGCCCATTGCTTGCAACATCTCACCAGTATCTGTTTCTCCTCTAGTGATGTCCTCCTCAACCAAGTGCTAGCTGAGCCGGTATATCTGATATATAGGATTGTATGGGAGATCTGCATTTCCCATAAACCTGCTGTGAAACATCCAAATTCTGATCATTATGAATTGATGTAGCTCTGTTATTACTGTGTTAGTACATTGAGAGCAGTGGACACCTGTATCTCTGATAAACATAGAGCAATTTGAACACTGTTAGAGTCAGCACCTGTGTGATAAATGATCATCTTAAACTTCACGATTCCCACACCAGCTGACAAATAAAATAAATTAACTAAATGAATGTGTTGCCAGTTAGCATGCCTTTACCAATATAATGCATGGAGCTTCTCAGAAGTGATAAGTTAATGTTAACTGGGCCTTGCTGGCCAGTATCCTTATTGATCCCTAATCCAAAATCCCGCAAAGCAAGGGACCCTGCCTAAAGCATTTTAGCTCGCTGAAATGTTTTATGTGAGAAGACTGTGTCCTCTTTTTTTAATTTAGGAAAAAGTGCAGATTTCAATAGGAATTTGCACTTTTATAAATTAACCTTGTTACACCCCCTGGCTGTCAGTCAGAGAACAGATCCTTTTATTTCCTGACTTAGCTCAATGAAGATAAACTCAAGAGACATCAATTGCCCAGAGCACCTGCCTTGCAAAGACTTCTCATTGAGCTGCATTGGGAAGTCTGTGATTGGACAGCCACAGGAAGTCTGGGCGGGGTTAGAAGGGGAGGGCTTGCAAAGGCTGCAGACAAGAGATCTGCAACTTTAATAGATGCTTTTAGATATAACCCCAATTAAAAAAAATGCATGTTTTCATGTTATCGATCTGCAGTATGTTTAGCCTGCTCAGAAGGTTAATTTAAGCTTTGCTAATGGAGCAGATTTGATCTTTCTTGAATTTATCCTGAATTAATCTTTGCAATTTATGCTAAAAACCTCTTTTGTAGATATTGATGAATGCAGTATTAATAACGGTAGCTGTGAGTCTGGATGCATAAATACTTTGGGAAACTATGAATGTGTCTGTCCACCTGGGAAAAGGCTGCACTGGAACAAGAAGGACTGTACTGGTAAGGAGATCTGTCCAAAGCTACCTGCTGATCATCTGGCTATACGTTATTCTACTTCCTGTACCTTTAGCTGTAAAGCTGATAATGTGTGTGGTTCAAATTGAGATACAGGGAGAAGATCTGAGATTTCAATTGTTAAAATCTTTGATGTTTCCTAAAATGTAGTATGGAAGAGGTTTAGAAGGTTTGGGTAACTGCAGTGAGTGTGCTGCTCAGGTAGTGTGTGTTATAGGAGGTGTGGGGAGCTGCAGTAAGTGTGCTGCTCAGGTAGTGTGGGTTATAGGAGGTGTGGGGAGCTGCAGTAAGTGTGCTGCTCAGGTAGTGTGGGTTATAGGAGGTGTGGGGAGCTGCAGTAAGTGTGCTGCTCAGGTAGTGTGTGTTATAGGAGGTGTGGGGAGCTGCAGTAAGTGTGCTGCTCAGGTAGTGTAGGTTATAGGAGGTGTGGGGAGCTGCAGTAAGTGTGCTGCTCAGGTAGTGTGGGTTACAGGAGGTGTGGGGAGCTGCAGTGAGTGTGCTGCTCAGGTAGTGTAGGTTATAGGAGGTGTGGGGAGCTGCAGTAAGTGTGCTGCTCAGATAATGTGGGTTATAGGAGGTGTGGGGAGCTGCAGTGAGCGTGCTGCTCAGGTAGTGTAGGTTATAGGACGTGTGGGTAACTGCAGTGAGTGTGCTGCTCAGGTAGTGTAGGTTATAGGAGGTGTGGGGAGCTGCAGTAAGTGTGCTGCTCAGGTAGTGTGGGTTGTAGGAGGTGTGGGGAGCTGCAGTGAGCGTGCTGCTCAGGTAGTGTGGGTTATAGGAGGTGTGGGGAGCTGCAGTAAGTGTGCTGCTCAGGTAGTGTGGGTTATAGGAGGTGTGGGTAACTGCAGTGAGTGTGCTGCTCAGGTAGTGTAGGTTATAGGAGGTGTGGGGAGCTGCAGTGAGTGTGCTGCTCAGGTAGTGTAGGTTATAGGAGGTGTGTGGAGCTGCAGTAAGTGTGCTGCTCAGGTAGTGTGGGTTATAGGAGGTGTGGGGAGCTGCAGTGAGTGTGCTGCTCAGGTAGTGTAGGTTATAGGAGGTGTGGGGAGCTGCAGTAAGTGTGCTGCTCAGATAATGTGGGTTATAGGAGGTGTGGGGAGCTGCAGTGAGCGTGCTGCTCAGGTAGTGTAGGTTATAGGAGGTGTGGGTAACTGCAGTGAGTGTGCTGCTCAGGTAGTGTAGGTTATAGGAGGTGTGGGGAGCTGCAGTAAGTGTGCTGCTCAGGTAGTGTGGGTTATAGGAGGTGTGGGGAGCTGCAGTGAGTGCTGCTCAGGTAGTGTAGGTTATAGGAGGTGTGGGGAGCTGCAGTGAGCGTGCTGCTCAGATAATGTGGGTTATAGGAGGTGTGGGGAGCTGCAGTGAGTGTGCTGCTCAGGTAGTGTGGGTTATAGGAGGTGTGGGGAGCTGCAGTGAGTGTGCTGCTCAGGTAGTGTAGGTTATAGGAGGTGTGGGGAGCTGCAGTAAGTGTGCTGCTCAGGTAGTGTGGGTTATAGGAGGTGTGGGGAGCTGCAGTAAGTGTGCTGCTCAGGTAGTGTGTGTTATAGGCGGTGTGGGAGCTGCAGTGAGTGTGCTGCTCAGATAATGTGGGTTATAGGAGGTGTGGGGAGCTGCAGTAAGTGTGCTGCTCAGGTAGTGTGGGTTGTAGAAGCTGTGGGGAACTGCAGTGAGTGTGCTGCTCAGATAATGTGGGTTATAGGAGGTGTGGGGAGCTGCAGTAAGTGTGCTGCTCAGGTAGTGTGTGTTATAGGAGGTGTGGGAGCTGCAGTGAGTGTGCTGCTCAGGTAGTGTGGGTTATAGGAGGTGTGGGGAACTGCAGTGAGTGTGCTGCTCAGATAATGTGGGTTATAGGAGGTGTGGGGAGCTGCAGTAAGTGTGCTGCTCAGGTAGTGTGGGTTATAGGAGGTGTGGGGAACTGCAGTGAGTGTTCTGCTCAGATAATGTGGGTTATAGGAGGTGTGAGGAGCTGCAGTGAGTGGGCTGCTGAGGTAGTGTGGGTTATAGGAGGTGTGGGGAGCTGCAGTAAGTGTGCTGCTCAGGTAGTGTGTGTTATAGGAGGTGTGTCTCTTTCTTCTCTCAGTCCCTTTGTGTGTCTTTTTGTCTTCCAACTTCTTTGTGTGTCTATTTTTCCTTTTCCCCAGCCACTCTGTGGGTTACTTCCACCCAGCAACTTTGTTGGTCTCTTTCCCACCTCCCAACCCCTCTGTGTGTCTCTTCAACCCAGCCCCAATCCCAACCCAGGGGGGATAACATTACTACCCTGTAAAGTAAAATTAAACTTACCATTCAACGTCTTCTTTTTTCTAAAATCTTCATTTTTCAGCCCCAAAAAAGGCCAAATAAAAATCCATTATACCCGTCGAACTTAAAATAAAATAAAAAACCTGAGCGCAAAAAAAAAGCCAGACGGAAAAGAAAAAAACAGAGCGCAAAAAAAATAATCCAGGCTTATAAAGCCTTGCCCCACCCTGCAATTAGGCTAAGAACACTCTGATTGGTGGGTTTAAGCCAATCACAGTGCTCTGTGTCATTTTACACAGCATGGGAAAATTCCAAAGAACTTTCCCACGCTGTGTAAAATGACACAGAGCACTGTGATTGGATGGAGCGCAGCTCAGTCTGCGCGGAGCCCTCCATGGGTGAAGATGGATTATTTTTTTTGCGCTCTGGTTTTTTCTTTTTCCTCGGGTTTTTTTTTTGGGCGCTCAGGTTTTTTATTTCTATTTAAAGTTCGACGGGTATAATGGATTTTTATTTGGCCTTTTTTGGGGCTGAAAAATGAAGATTTTAGAAAAAAGAAGACGTCGAATGGTAAGTTTAATTTTACTTTACAGGGTAGTAATTTTATTCCCAGTGCCGCTTTAAACTTCCTTTATTGCACATTCTGTTTAATTTACAATTTCTTATCTCCTGCTCTGTTAATAGTTTGTGTGTGATTAAACTTCAATGCACAGAGCAGGAGATAAAACGTTCTAAAACAAGTTAACATCTGATTGGAAATGAAACCATTTTGTTTTCCTGTAGGCTGTATCTGTCAGTCAGAGGAGATGTATTAACAGAAACACACGCGATATAATTCCTAAATGGCAGATAATTGAGCAGTGATCTATACACCAAAACAGCTTCATTGAGCTAAAGTTGTTTTGGTGACTATAGTGTCCCTTTGAATATATTATATTAAAAATCGTGGGAAGTGATGGTTCCCCTTTTGATTTGTTTGTTTTGTAATACACGGAGATTGATGGAAAACAGTTCATCTATGAAATCAAGTAAAATATGCATTTTTAACAAGTAGTGTTGTAATATTTTAATTGTTTTTCCAAAACATCCTATAATAGTTTTATATCTTGGGAATGGTTTGGTTGATCGCACTATATTTTTGTACACCATCTGCACCTCACTACCAGTCTGTGTGTCCTGTTCAGGTGGGACTTTTCTGATGATTGTTCTGTCTTTTATATATGGTTTATTATTTCCAGACTCCTCCAAATGCCTTCCTAGTTCCAAGCCTTCCTCCAGATCCCAGCTGATCTGCAGTAAATCAGGGAAGATCAATAGATGCCTCTTATCATGTTCAGCAAATACCTTGCTTGTCCCAGGTTTGTTAGAAGAAAATACTAACATTTTATACACTTTTATCAGATATCCGCTGTTAATGGGTTTTTATATATCTTTCAATTTGAATATATTTATCTTCCAGTCATTCTTTTTTTGGTGCTTTCACTCCCCATTGTAGAAAATCTTTATATATTTATATATTCCAAAGTTCTTTTAGTCTAATAAAAAAATATATTATGCAATACTTTGAATATCTATTACCGTATTTTTCGCTCCATAAGACGCACCTCACCATAAGACGCACCTAGTTTTTAGAGGAAGAAACCCAGAAAAAAAATATTCTGAACAAACTGCCCCATAGTGTTTCTTACTATGGGACAGTTTGTACAGAATATTTTTTTTCTCCCCTGTCCCATAGTGTCCCCCCCCCATAGTCTTCTCCTCTCTCCCATAGTCTTCACCCACCCCCTCCCCATAGACTTCATCCACCCCCTCCCCATAGACTTCATCCACCCCCTCCCCATAGACTTCATCCACCCCCTCCCCATAGACTTCATCCACCCCCTCCCCATAGTCTTCATCCACCCCCTCCCCATAGTCTTCATCCACCCCCTCCCCATAGTCTTCATCCACCCCCTCCCCATAGTCTTCATCCACCCCCTCCCCAT